>NW_008347536.1:7510436-7512300 GCF_000622305.1 Nannospalax galili | reverse complement strand
TCACAAAGATCCACCTGCCTCTGCCTCCCAAGTGCTAGGATTAAAGGCGTACACTACCACACACAGCTTGTTCAAGTCTTTCATGGGAAGTACTCAGGGACTCCTGTGTCCCACCCATCCAGTGGGCAGCATCTGGGCCTGGAGCCTGAAACTTCCTTTCAATATATTGGCAGGAGGTGAGGCCAGGACTGCAGGGATGAGGAATCTGGCTCCTTCAGAGTTGTGAGTGATAGAGGAGGGTTAATGGGAACTCTAACCATTTCTACTAAGGCTCAAGATGCAGAATGACTCTGGGTCTGCATCAAGGTAGGCTCTGCATGAACACACCTACACTTGCACATGTTAATGGGGGTTTCCTCTCTGAGCTACTCTGCTGGACTATTCTGGGGTGGTGCTGCCAGTTGTATTAGCTGTGGGCTTCTGTTTGTGTATAGATGTCAGTGTTACTGGGGGGGTGGTCAGGCTCACTGTGTATAACTGCAGATCAACATGTGAGCTGGTGTATGTGGGTATCTGGAGTCTGTCAGTATCACTATCATCTGTGTGTACCCAATTATGGCATCCCTCAAGCCCTATCCCCCAAAATGTCAGCTGTAGGTAAGGCAGGGAATTCACTCTGACTCACAGGTGTGTTCCCAGGATTAACCCTGCCTGGCACTCAACAGCTGTTCAGTAAGTGTTATGGCTCAGGCCTGTTTACCTCAACACTTGGAGTCTGAAGCAAGAGGCCACCTATTGAGAAAAAAGGCCAGCATAGTGGTGCATGCCTTTAATCGCAGCACTTGGGAATTGGGCAGATCTGTAAACTTGGTTTACCCAGTGAGTTCTGGGCCAGGCAGGATTACATAGTGAGATCCTGGGTTACATAGTGAGATCCTGTCTTAATAATAACAAATATTGTGCTGGGTGTGGTGGTGCACACCTTTAATCCCAGCACTCGAGACAGGTGGATCTCTGTGAGTTCAAGGCCAGCTGTGGCTACAGTAATGAAATGCTTCTTCTAATTAAAAAAATAAAAATAAAAATAAAATTTCATGTACTGAAAAACATATATTAGAAATCAAAAAATTTGAGAAAAAGATGGTGATGTAAAATGCTGAAGGAGGGAGTGATTTCAGATATGCTGACTAGATTCCAGTGGATGAATTTGCACTGAAGGATGTCTGGGTATACTAACTTGACTCAACAGGCTTTAACATAAATGATAAAATGCATGAAATCTGGCGAGGGGAGGGGACCTATCAGAGTGTACACATTGGTGAGCAGGTATAAAGATGATTAAGATGTTTTGTATGAAATACATAAAATTCAAAATAAGAATGCATTTCACTAAGATTTACCATCTATCTATCATATGTAGCAGCTGCTCTCCTAAGCAGTAAATTATAACTATGTCAAGCCGCGTGTGGTGGCACACACCTGTAGTCCCAGCACTTGGGAGGCAGAAGCAGGCGGATCTCTGTGAGTTCAAGGCCAGCCTGGTCTACATAGTGAGTTCTAGGACAGCTGGGGCTACAGGGAGACCCTGCTTCAAAAAGACAAAAAAAAATATAACTATGTCACACAAACAAAAGGTATGTAAGTGTCTAAAACTTCTGTATTTTTAATTGTTTAGCTGGAGACCTAGCAAATGTCACTGCACAGACTGATTAAACTTTGGTGTAGACACACAGTAGAATATTATGTTGTAATAAAAGAGAATGAGCTTTGATATGTGAAATAACATGGTTCAACCACAATTGCATTTTGCTAAGCAAAAAATAAAATAAAATAATAAACAGATGTAAAGGAAACATTCTGCATGTTTACACTTTTATTACATTTTTTCAAAGTCACACTATAGGTACACAAAATAATTAAAAAT
>NW_008347536.1:7487062-7510285 GCF_000622305.1 Nannospalax galili | reverse complement strand
TGTGTGTGTATATGAAACCTTAGCTTAAACATTATACTAGGTAGACGGACAGATAGATGAAAGGAAGTGTATTTAGTTATTTTTTGGCTGTTATAAGACATTATAACAAAGAGAACTTTTGGAAGGATGATTTTTTATTGTTTATGGTTCCATATTGGCCTGGGAAGGATGCTGGCAGAGGGGGCTAGAGCAGAAAGCTGAACAATCATATCTTACTCAGCAAGCACAGGAGGCAAAAAGACTGGAAATATGGTAAGGCTTCATAACTCTCAAAGCCCCACTCAGTGATGGCCTTCCCCCAGCAAGGCTGCACCTCCTAAAACCTCCCCAAACAGCACCACTACCTGGGAATAAAAAATCCAAATATTTGGACCTTATGGGGGGACATTCTCATTCAAATCTGTTTCCATTTTTATTACATTTTTTCAAAGCTGCATTATAGATCCACAAAAAATAGATGTTAGAAGTGCATTAAAGGAAGAAAATGCAAAGGTCACCAGAAGTGTTTTTTTTTTCAAAATGAAGGAGCTATTTGTTATCTTCAATGTATTGGTTGCTACTTAGTACATTGCCAAATGTCTTAGAATTATGTAATTAGAGGAATATATATACATATATATATGAAACATTACCTTAAACATTGTAATAGGTAGATAGACAGATGATAGATAACCTCAATAAAATAAAATCAAACTAAATTTTTAAATATGCAAATTATTAAATCGTACTGGGATTACTTTTCTGTAGTTCTGTTATTCATCTCTCGAAATCTGAAAGAGAGAAAAATATATCAACTTCCATTAAATAGTTTATTCCCTATAGTTTTGGATGTTAGAAGTCTCTGAGAGGCACGCAGGCCTGCTCTGACAAGGTAAACACCACTCCCCCATGCAATGCTATGCATGGAGCTCAAGAAGGTAAATCAGAGTTAAAATATCGAGCCATCAAAAAAGAATTCTGCTTAGATCATTCCAATTCATAATGCACCTAAAGGAGCTAGATCAGGAGGGAACACACGTATAAAACAATGAGTCAGAGCTTCTTATGCCCCCTGGCATGGAGCTTGTCTGTACCTGGCGCCAGGTCTCTTTTTCCAGCTTTTGCTTTTCCTCGTGTATCTGGTAAGGTCTGTCCAAAGTAGTTTATCAAGTTCAGCACCGATTTCCCATCCAGTTTTTTCCAGAGTTGATCATAACGATGCAGGGTAAAAACAGGTTCTTCTTGAATTTTATTAATTACAAAGGGGAGGAAAGAAAAACAAAAGCACAAAGTGGGAGGGAAATCTGGGTTTTGCCTTGAATGCTTCGCCTGTCCTGAAGAATGAGCAAAAAATTATCCAGATTCTTCCTGGGTGAATGAAGTGGAGCCGCACAATCCACAGCCACACATGAAAACAGAAAAAAATGTTTTCTGCTTTTCTCTCCCAGGCAAGTGGAGGTACCACTGGGACTTTTTAAAAGACTTGACCTTGAAGGGGACACTTGTTATGAATAGTGTAGGAAACTGGCAGCTCCTTCATTTGGCTCTGTGTTCTCAGGGACTGCCGGGCAAGGGGACATGGTACAAAATCGTGTTCTAAATATTTGACAAATCTTTGGCCTCACTTTTTGACATGGTCTTCAGCCTGCTTGGCATTCTTTCATGTCCCAATACCTCTCTCCATTTTCACTTGATCGTTTTTCACACATTGCTCTTCCCTTGTATTAATGGGGCAGAATAAGAGATCAATCGTCCTGTCAAATAATGAAGAGCAATGCAATATTTTAATTTAACAGTTCTGATACATCTGTCTATCAATTCTTTGATGAAGTAAAATAGTTAATAAATATTATTGGTAGACTATGAATGGCCTGGAAAGGGCACTATAATTTCATTTAATTTTGGATTTAAACAACTTTATTATTTAATTTGTCATTGAACTTATTACTAAAATAAATAATTCTTAGTTATTTCTAGAAAACAATAAAAATTACTTTGCCCCAACTAGAGAAAGATGCTTAATTTACTAGAAGGAACATTTGAATCCTCTTGGTTTCAACTAACCAATAATAGAATGAAGTGAGAGAGAGAGAGTGAGAGAGGGAGAAGGAGAGAGATACCCGATATATCTGATTCATGTAACTATATTTCACAGAAGCAGACAGTTGAAACAGTTTACGTATGATCAGAAAGCAGTTGTTGAGGTAAGAGAACACTTTTTCTCTTACTTAAATAATCTAAGTCTTCTTCTGCTCATAAAACAAGCAAAAAGACAGCACAAGAAATTATAGTGTTCGTTGTAATAAGAGGTATTTTTGTTACTTAATTTCTTGAAGCAAATAATGTAGTGAAACAGCAATAGATTCTGTCTGTTCTTTGAAAGACTGGGAAATTCTTAAGTCTTCAGATGAATGTATTTATAGGAATCTCAGAAGAGGGGTGAAATCAATGAAGTAGATAATTATTAGGGATTTTCTAGTGTAAATTATGTCACTTCCTTAAAAGAGAACGTTCCTGAGAGACTGTTGTCATGAATAGGTACATGTGTCTTCTTTTTTGGACTGAGTCTCCTCACATGGAATCAAAGCCACAAAGATTTTTTAATGTTTACATACCATACCAACATCAGTGTTTGTTTATTGATCACATTCATTAATTCACTGAGTATTGGTATATTTGTTATTAGAATAAATCTGCATAAATATAACATTTCTATATAGAATGACCACTTATCATTCATTCATTTTTTCATGAATTCAATTATTCATCAACAGTTGACTAAAGTCATACCCTGAGCACTAGTCTAAGATTAAGTTAGTTCTATGAATATCGTTCTCTGTAAGAGAAGGCAAAAGAAACAGGAAAAGGGGATTTGCCAGGAGACAAAAGCCCAGGATTTCCTCAGGCTAAAAGGAATGGCCTCGAAACCATGGTCTCTCGACAAAGCTTTATCTTAGAATTATAAGAAGTAAGTCATTTATTAAGCTAGAAGAAGGGATAATTTAAGAAGAGAATAGTTATAAATTTATTAAACTCAAGAAGTCACAAAAATAATTTGACACTGATTTTTTTTCATATGTATGAGATATAGTATGGAGGATTGAGTCACTTTTCTAAAGTCAAACAGTAACTCTGAGCATGTACTTTGCCTTCTGTTGCATTTTTTAAGATTTATACACTTTATGACATTGTAACTTTCTCTGTAATTATTCATAACTGAGGCTATCTTGCTTAGGTATGCTACTTTTACATGTACTTAAATTCTGAGTAGTTGTCAGTATTCTTTTAATAAGCTTTCCTCTTTCATTCTGGTTTTTCTGGGGAGGTGATATCATTTTACTACTGTTATTAAACCATTATGCCCATATAGTTCTGTATAGCCCAACTTAGCCACATTCAGTTCTATGTAATACTCCATTTTGTTTCCATTTTTTCACTTTTGGTCATTGTAGTTGAGATTTCTCAAAACATTCTTACATATGTGTTTTCATGTGTAAAAGTAAAAGTACTGAGGAAAATTATTTTTTCCACTCCTGGGCAGAGTGTGTGTGTGTGTGTGTGTGTGTGTGTATGTGTGTGTGTGTGTGTTTGTGAATCAACATCGAGTGTCTTCTTTAATTGCTTTCCACCTTATTTTTTTTTTAAGACATGGTCTCAAACTGAACATTAAGCTCACTGCTTCAGCTAGGTTGACTGGTATCAGAATGGAAAAACCTTGTGTGTAAATGTTGCAAATGATAATCATTCTATTTAGAATCAGAAAAAGACACACTTGCAATAACATTTAACAGGAAAATGAGAGGCAAATCTAAGAATTCTTGACAAGGAGAAAAAGGCAAAAGAGATGGTTCAGTTGACAAAATGTTTAGTGTACAAACAAAGGACCTGAGTTCAGATCCCCAGCACCCACAGAAGAGACAGGCGCAGTAACATTCATACGTAACCCCAGTACTGAGGGACTGAGATGCTGACAGGCAGATCCCTGGAGTTCATTCTCTCTTTTACTTCTCCACATTCTATGGGAAGTTTGAAAAATAAAAATTGGAGCAGGGCGTTATTTCAGTGGTTGTATTAGGAGGATTGAAACATCCCTTTCTCACAAATAGTCAATAATAGTACTATGTTTGAAATTCCCAGTAATATATTGAAACACACATCATTTAATACCAGAAATTTCTGTCTTTGCAAACACCCCTTATACTTTTATGAATTTCCTTTCACGGAGAAAATCTGTACCTACCTTTTTCTTCCTGAACCAGATAGAATTAAGGGACTCTGAAAACCATTCACCCTTCAAACTAATACACACACACACACACACACACACACACACACACACACGCTTCACACTTTCAGGTTTTAGTCTGTAAAGCATCAAATATACAACAGGCATTTTTTACTTTAAAGATTCTCAAAACTCATTTTCATCTCACCTTTCAGTATCTCAGAAGATCTGAGAAATGTCACTTCTCTTAGTTTCTATAGTATTCCTGCTCACTCTAAGTGCCAGTTAACATTTCCAAGAAGACCTTTCCAAATTGCCCCAGTCTTAATAAGATTTTCCTCTTAAAAATCAATTAATACCTTTCCCCTGTTAGAAATTGCTATATTGTTTATTTCCTAGTGGTCTATTATTTTAGTGCTTGTTTCACTTATAAAGTTATTGAGCACAAAAAAATGTAATTACTAGGATCATTTGTTAGCCCTAACTCTGTGTGTAGAAAAAAAATAAAGCACAGAGCCCTTATTTTAAAAATAATTGACAATTTCAAGCTAATGACAGCAGAGCCCTGAGCATAGCTACTCCCTGAAAACAGGAACCATACACACCACACATATAAAGCCAGCATGCTTACAATTTGATACCCACTGTCTACCATAATACCAGGTAAAGAAGTACTCAACAAATGCTTAACACAATGGAGAAATTTCTAGCATTATGAATATAAGGAAAAAATATCCACAATACTGAATGTTCAAATAACTTTCTTTTCCAGACTAATCCCAAAGAATATAGTTTAAGAAGAATAGAGACAAAATATAAGACAGGAAATCAGCAGGAACGGCAAATACAAAAAAATAAGAGGAAGAAGTAAGCACAAGAATTCATTCACCTTCAAGTTTTACTTAAGGGTTATTTCCCACATTTAAAAACATTAAACACATATCCCTAAAATTACAGTAACACTTTAACTCTCAAGGAAGAAGAAATTGGGCCAGTGAAAGGGCTCAGCAGGCAAAGGCACCTGCCCCAGCTCTATCCACAGTACCCATACGGTGGAAGAACAGGACCAACTTCCACAAGTTATTTGCAGATTTCCAAAACCTCCCAACAAATAAATAGATAAAGATTTTAAAATGAAAGACAAAATTAGTATTCTGAATGCGTAAAACATTCTATACACAGAATATTTTGCCTATATTATTTCATTTTTATTCTTACCAACAATTATGAGAGATATATTTTGTTGTTTCTTGTGTTGAAGAAAAAGATGGGACAGACAGATGGATCAGTGGTTAAGAATGTTTGTGGCTTTTCCAAAGGAACTGTGTGTAGCTCTCAGCACCACAGCAAGCAGCTCACAACGACCTGAAACTCCAGCTCTAGTGGATCTGATGCCCTCTTCTGTCCTCCATAGCCACTCTAACACATGGCATATGCTTACACAGATATAGACATAGACACACACACACACACACACACACACACACACATACACATGCACACACTTTTTTTAAAGTGAAAAATATGTCAATTTAGTATTTCAGTGCAAGATATTTGGAGAGTTGGAATGAATTTTTAGACCAAGGACCATTTTTCATCGTCTGTGCCTTCAGGGGATCCCACACAATGGAGCGTATTCCTGAAATTATCCTGGTCTCACTGTGGTACCTGGGCTAGCTGAGATTAGAAGTCTTCAGAATAAAGACCTCAGAACCTGCAAATCACAGGAGCCCCCAGGCCCAATTTCTCCCATTTGACTCCATCTAATCTTCAACAACTTTATTCATATTCTGGTTCAATCAGCAGTGAAAAAATCAAGGACTGAAAAAATGAATTAAAACATGATCAACTACCAATAAAACCAGATCTTTATTCTATAAGCCTAATTTCTAGGAATGTCACTAAAGAAAATCAATCAACAGCAGAAAATAAAGTAAAATGTTCATTATAAATAAATATTCCATCAATAACATCTATATAATTATAGATGTACAGCCTCATGTCTATAAATGTAAGGAGAATCATTTTCTCAATCTCATGACCCGCTATGATTGTACAAGAATTTTAATATGGGTTGACTGGAAAATCATGTGACTGTAAATTATGAGCAGGAAATTTTTTAAAAAATTGTAAAAGAACTGTATTTACCAAACTGTGGTCTAAAAGCCTTCTGTTTCAGATGTCCTTGTTTATTAAAATACACACAGTCCTGGGCCCCACTCAGTCGCTCCTGAACATGATTGTGTTTATTGTGCTATAAGGATTCATATTATATTTTGACTGCAGTATTGCTTTTGGTTCCTGTCAACCAAGAGTGGGAGAAATGATATTCATTATCTCCTTCTTTGTGCAACCTGTGTCACAGGGACCCAGAATGTTCATTTCATTTCTTCTGTATGTTCTGGAATACATGTTTGTCAGCAATCTGTCTTCTCTGTAAATACTTATCAGCCTTTCTCATTAATGTTCTTTAATGCCTCTAATTACTATGATCATATCCCAATAGGTTGGTCAAATGGCTTTCCAAATAAAGGATAGATATCTTGTACAGACAGGCTAATTTATCCTAGTATTCATATGAATGTTCACTATCTACCCTATGTGTAACTCGGTATGAAAAATAGAGATGAAGTTAAAGGGAAAGAGATCCCATTTTATGTAGGAATGCAGTACATGAATAGCTCAAGAGAAGGCACAATGAAGAGATGTTTTCTATGTTTATACTTTAATAAGAGCAGTGTATTTATTATAAACAAAAACTAGTATCATTCACATGTTTTGTACCCTCTGAGTGAAGCTTGGCTTTGTAAATATTATTGGAGAGATTTTAGTAAACTGCTTGAAAGAGTTACTGGAATTCAGGAGGCAGAGGCAGGTGAATCTCTGTGAGTTCAAGACCAGGCTGGCCTACATAGTGAGGTCTAGGCCAGCAGGGGCTACAGGGAGACCCTGTCTTAACCCTCCACCCACAAAAGAATCATTGGAATCCAGTGCTCATAGGTTTCACTGTAAATAACAATGAGTAGATGAACGTTAGATGATGTAGTATCATGAATAATGATGCTACCAGAACTAAATACTCAGAAGTAGTCAATTGAATAGGCAAACATTTATGCTGTTTTAATCACATGGATCATGAATAACTATGGTATGAAGTAAAGGCAAACTCTAGCCTTCTCATAATAGGAGACATCATGTTAGACAGACATTACATATTTGACAGTAAAGAATACAAAAAGGAAGCTTATGGATGAAGTAGTGTTTGAACACTATGAATAATCCTCAAATGCATTTACTGAATAATAAAATAAACACCTGAGTACATCTGCATACATTCATTTCATAATCTTCATTGATAAGTCACAATTTACATGAGCCAATTAATTTTATATTTTTAAATCAAGTATTTTTTAAATAGTCAGAAAAAGACTTATATAAAGTAATTGTCAGAGGCCACGTATGCCTGATAGAGGAACTTCTATAAGAAACATATTCACATTCTTATAGTTTGTGCAAAATAATTCTAAAGAGCAAAAAGCAAATCCTCACAATAAAGAACATGGTACATTTGACTATGCATGCCCAAGGAAACTTACAATTTTAGTATAGATGGAGAAAACCAAGCACCATATTTATTGAACAACAAAGGGACGTATTTTGGGAGGGAAATGAAATTATCCTTTACTAAAAAACTGTGTTGGCTATCAGAGAAGATAAATCTTAGGCTTAAAACAAAAGGCAGGAAGTATAGATGCACACAATTATGTGGATAGTTACAACAAAATAGCTGATGAGGTAGTAGTTGGGAATGATAGGAAACAGACTCAATTTAAAGAACCATAGTTAACTCCTGCTCAAGGTTTGTCCACTGAATCAGATGACATTTTATTGTTGTATGCCATTAGCTTTGAATAAGATTTCAAAAACTGCTCGGTGCTGCTTACTCTTTTTCCGTACAAACATGCATCCATCTGATACCTTGCTTTTAAGTTGACCTGGCTTCCAAATACAGTAATAATAGATCTGGTACAGCTAAATTATTACACAAGATTTTATGTTGGTTCTCATGGACTAGAAAGAATTTTAGGCCTGTAATTTTAATGCTCTTAGTTCAACCTAATCTAATACCATAATAAATGCTTTTTATTACTATTATAAAATTTTCATACAATGTATTTTGATTTTATATACTGGCAGTTGCTCCCTTTAACTCCTCTCAGATAGACCCAATGATCCTTCATCCCCCTAATCTCAGGTCCTCTTTAGTCATAACCCATAAAGTACAATTGTGCTCTCCATATACTTCTGGGTGCGGAAACATGGACAGAAGCACGACTGACTCACCAGGAGCAACACCCTTAAAGAAAACTGATTCTCCCTCCCCTCAAATCCATCAGCTGTCCACAGTTCCTCAGTTAGGGGTGGGGCCTCATGAATCCTTTCCTCTATGGTACAGTCTTGATTGTCTTGACCCTGTGCAGGCCTGTCCAGTCAGGCATAGATACTGTGAGTTTGAATGTAGGGTGTCCTGTCATGTCTAGAAGACAGTTTTTCTCTGGTTCTCCCCAAATCTAGCTCTTGCAATTTTCTGTTCCCTCTTCCATGATGATCCCTTAGCTGTGTATATGGTGTAATGCAGATGTCCCATTTGTGCCTGAACCCTCCGCAGTCACTTGTTCTCTGCAGTTTGACCAGTTGTGAGTTTTTTTGTTAACCACCATCCACTGCACAAAGAAACTTCTCTGATAAGGTCCGAGAGCTGCACTAATATAGAAGTGGAGAGATAAAAACTTAGAGGGCAGTTTGATCCTATGTTCATTTAGCAAAATAATTGTGGTAGGTTCATCCCTGGAGCTTGTGCCCCCCACACACACCTTGGGTTCTTGGCCATATTTACAGTACCAAGCATGTATTTCCACCTGTGGAGTGGGCCTTAAATCTAATCAGAATTCTATTGGTTATCCCCCAAATATAAATGCCACTATTGCTTGCAAGAGCATATCTTACCACACCAGTCATTACTGCAGTTAACTGGGTTCACCTCTGGGTATGACTGTTGATGACTTTCTTCCCCACAGCAACTTCCAGAACTGAGAATTAGCCACCAAGGGAAGAAGATTTCTGATCAGGACCAACTTGGTTTGTCCATGTCTTGTGATCACTGTGAAATCTTCAAAATCATCCCTCTCAAGTTTTTGAAAATCCTAATTTAAAAATTTTTACTCAAATAAATTCTTCTGTGTTCTTTCCCTCATCCTAAAATCCCAGAGTAACCAAGAAAAATGTTGCCTGACACATGAAAACACATTATGGAATTTATTGAAATCATATTTGAAATATTTATTCTCTGTTCTAGTGCTGTCTATGCTTCTGTGCCAACTTCAGACTTTGATATCAAATAGACTCTTCCAAGTGCCAATTCACCCTATATATGTTCCTAAGAGAGCACAGCACTGGTAGAGAGTCACTGCTGTTTGTCTAACACCTGTTCCCTTCTATCATGTTGAGAAACATATTTTCCTCCTCAGGAAACTTAAGCTTCCATTTCCATTAAACCTCAGAGCTTCCTCTCTGATACTCTTCGGAAAAAGACATAAAGAAATCTGTGGGACTCCATGCTTGAATGCTTTTTCCCTTTGCTTGCAGAAGGGAAAAATGAAAGAACACAGAAAATTTCTCTAGTGTTTCTGAAGTGGGCATTAACAAATCATCGCCTATTTTTAAAGAGCTAGAAACAGTATATGAATTATACCTCCAAATTCTTTACTCCCAGCCTTCACGACATCACTACATTTTGGACATTCTACTTCCTTCTTCTATCTTCTAGTTTATTCCAATCTGTGCCATCATCTAATAACAGGCTGCTGTCCATCCTCAGGTGAGTAAATGAGATGGTAGCATTCCCTCTGAGCTGCCGGTCCTCTCAGGAATGAATCCACAAAACAAAGAAGGTGATTTCTCCAAAATGTGGATCTGTAGCTGTTGACGCTCCTGCTTGAAATCCTTTGCAGCATCCAAAGTCAAGCCATCCTTCAGAGGAAGCCGCATTGCTGTAGCATTGCTTTTTTTAATCAGAATTTAACAGACTTGCCATTGTTCCCCAGTTAAAGTTTTTTTCAAGCAGAAATCATTTTATTCTTCAGGAAGCAAATTATTTATTCATGACCACTAAAGTGTTCCTAGTTGAATCATGCCATTTCATTCCTTGTCTAGGTAATTACTCCCATCCCCACCCCATTCTTGAAGAAAGAGTTCATTCATTACTTCATTTCTAAAGATTTATTGCACTGCCTAGCAAAGTGTATGTGATGGTCATTATTCTCTGAAATGATATAATCTTTTCACAGTATACTGTTGCTTTTTTATTCAAACTCAATAATTCTGTTATAAATGCTATAAAGAAGGAAACCATTATGTTTTCATGCTTAACCAGATGCCTAAGATTATGAATGATTAAGAAATATTCATTGGGTAAATGCATTAAGGACCATGTAGTAGAATTCTCAACACCCTCATTATGGCCATATAGGTATTATGACTAAAATTCAGTTTGAATTCTATTTTTACTTGTAATGTTTTTTATTTGATGTTTCATAGTTAAACAACTTTCAGGACAATGTCTTCCACTATCTGTTAAGATGAAACAAAGCACACTTATGCTCCATGCTCTGTTTAAGAATCTCTAAGATAAAATTGAATAAAGTGAATACTTCAAAGTTCAATGACCCTATGATATTCTGTGCTAAATAATAGGCTGTAATATTAAAGACCTATAAGGATCCCATTTGAATGGGCATAATGTCATCGACCTGAGAGTAGAATAAACCTGGAATAATTTCATAATAGATGCTTAATAATAAAATTAGAAGTGATTAAATGCCCAAAAGCTAGCACAACAAGCAAGACATCTGATGAAATGACATGGCTGTAGCCTATGGAACATCACTGAAAAATAAAAGAAAATTTCCTGAACATTGCAGTTTCAAGAATACATAGGAAGGAAATATATCAATTTCATGGCACACCAAAATTGCACAGGATATTTGATTTGTGTTGACTTATCAAGTAAGAAAATAAAGTAGATGGAAATTTGAATTCAAATTGATGAATAAGAATACATTAAGCACTGAAAACAACAATGCTTCTGAAAATATCATCTGTGGACTGCTTATTTTGCAAGCATCTGTTAGTTAAAAGTGCAAATTTCTGGGCTCTAATCCAAAACTATTGCAACAGAATTGTAGAAATTTGTTTTTCTTAATGTGCCATATACTTTTTCTTAACGGGTAATTTTTCAGAAAGTTTGAAATGGGTATGTTTAAATAATATGTATATAGTAGTATATAAACTATATAAATGAGATTAAAACTTGGGCTCTGATTTTGCAGATATATGAATGAATTAACAATTGGTATACCTGCTTAATCTACTGTGAAGCAAGCCTAGAACAAGTATGCTCATGCTGGGAACCTGAAACACAGGCTTTAATTGACACTGAAACATTTACTTTGAGAGTAACCTTAGGGACTTTACTTAAGTGCTGAGCCACCATGGAAAATAGAAGAAATAAACTCACCTAGCCTATCATGATATGCTATGCAAGACACTAATAAATCAGAATAGGATGAAAGAGCACCTGACATTCAGTGGACATTTGTTGTCTTCTAGGTGTCTCATTGAATTGTTGTTTAACCTTTGGCAGATTTGGTTCCTAATATACTTATAAACCAATAGAGCAGATTCAGTAATATGTACTATATACGTCTATCTGTGAAATTAAAGATGATGTGCTTAAAATGCCTCATTAAATGTTAACAATCACTTTCTGAAAAGAGAAAGAGCTTCTTTATTGACAGTTTTGCAATTGTTATATACATACATATCAAGAATGGGGAACTAGAGACCCATATTTAGTTTAGTTTAAGAACTCAATATCTTAACTCTCAAAATTCCTTGGATCACAGCAACCTATTTCCATTCCAGATCTGCATACCCCACCAATCTTCTCTGGATGATCCACTCTGCTATTTCAGCTCCCAGCTTAACCTAGATCTCTGGGACCCTTCCTAAATCCAGACTTGTGGTCCTGATATCAGTCCCTGAGACCTCCCTTTGCCCCATCATCTGAGGCCTTTGCGTTCTAGACCTGGGATTCCCCCAGCCTAATCTATTAGCCAACCTGTTCACGTATGAGCCCCCATCCCACCAGGGATGATCCAGATCCTGATCCACAACCCTGTGGAGTCAATCCTAGAATCTCAACTCAAAACTTGTATCTATCTCTAGCTGAACTAAGTTGCTTCCTTCACCCCATTTGTATGTCACCCTAATGTTTCACACAAAAAATTAAACACGAAGCACTATAAACCTGGGCTGTGACCTGACAGGCTGGGGAAACAACAATGACAATGCAAACATTCAACAAGGATGAGACCACTAACCTGTACCAAGAGAAGCCATCAGGCAAGTCCAGATGCTTAAGATCTCATGGAAAAACTCTAAACAACATGAGTAACCAAGATACTATGAGTACTACAAAAAAGACAACAACATAGTAATGTTTTCTGAGAATGAAAGCCTAGTTGGTACACATGACAATGATCCCAAAATAACAATTATAGTATAGTCAAACAACCCAAGGAGGATATGAACAAAAGGCTGAATAAAGACTATGAAAACACAGACAGTTATGAAAGAAAAAAAACAATTCAAAATGTAGAATTAGAATTCAAAAAGAGACTCTCTGAAGAAAAACCAATGTGAAATAAAATTTGGGATAAAAAACTGAAGAAGTCAAACGAAAAGCTTAGAGAAATGAAGCAAAAGAGAAACAGAGGAAATGAAACAGAGATTATCAGATCTTAAAGACAAGCTTGGGGAAATGGATCATGAAAATGCCAAATGTAAAAAACCCATAAATAGAATACGCATGCCTCTGGGACACTGTAAAAAGATAAAACATAGGAATCATAGGCATAGAAGACAGAGAACAAAGCCAGGTAGAAGGCATAGAAAAATGTTGTTCACCATATACTTTTATTGAAATTTGTACATTTCACACAATATATCTTAATCATATTTAGACACTTTCACCCATCTGTACTCCCAATAGCCCTCCCACACCATGTTTCATGCATTCTCTTTTATATGTTAAGGTCTATCAAGTTAAGTTTGTGTATCCAGATGTTACATAGTGCAAATTCATCCACTCAAGTCTAGTCAGCCTATGTAGTTTCTCTCTTTTAAAGAAGGTCAGTTCTCCCTAACACAGCAGTAATCTGTTTCCAATAGCTCTTCTGCTAAGGTTGGAGCCTACTGCACATTTCCCTGGTTCTATGCTGGGTTTCTGTGGAATATAGTCTGCACAGTTCTTGGGCAAGATGTCCCCATTGCCATAAATTCATACAAGCAAGCTCCTAGAGGTCTGAAAGACTCTGTTTCCTTATATTCATGGCTTTTTACAACCTTTCTACCTCCTCTTCTCCTAAGGTCCCTGAGTTGTGGGTGGGTGAGGTTTAAGAAAATAGTCCTATCCAAGGACATATAATCTACAGACTCTTATTTTCTACCTTTGGCAAGTTAAGGCCGTCTGTATGCATCACATTCTGTTGCATGAGGTTTGAAATACAAATTAGTATTCTCTCTATTCCCTGTTCCCGCTATATTTCATGAGGCTTAGGTGTAGGAGTTTCGTTAAAAATAATGCCCATTCCTAGGGGTGGAAGGCATATCTGGTACTGTAGACAAGGCCAATCCCCTGTGACAGGGGAGAATATAGGCCCCAGTGTGAAGCCATTGAAATTATTTTCTTAGGTAGATATGATGCACCTGTTAAAGTATCATCAAAGCATTTGTGTTCACACACATAGTTTAAGTTATTATAGTAGCCACTGTTTAGAGGTTCCTGTTTCTTGCTATTTGTGTTTTTATAAGAGATGGAATCCCACTGAAATGGGTCAACAGCCCATGGAAAACTGACTATGCAGAGACCTGAAAGTTCAGAGCCCTTCCACAATGAGCGGAAGATCCTCCCATACCTACGAACACCTCCAAGTCTAAGGGACTTTTGAGGAATAATTTGGAGGAAAGAATCTAAGCGCCAGAGGAAGTGGTGAAGTGTTAACTGGAAGTGTCCTCCGACCAGTATGTTGTCACACCTCCTTCCTATGCTCGTTAAGGAGCTGAGGGGGGAGTCAGTTACCCCTCCCACCCAATCAGTCGACCTTAGCTGAATGTGGGGGAGTGGCTAAGGATATATAACCTGAGAATGCCAGGAGGCACCTTTCTCGCCCGTTTGTTTGGGAAGACACAGGATCTATATTTGAGTGTGGACTTTCCAACACAACCGTAAATGTGGGGTGCCCACTTGTCTGTAAATAAACCCCCACCCAATTCCCTGTTAGCAAGCCCAATAAACTAGTTAGGATTTTCAAAAAAAAAGAACAGGGCTAATGGAAACCTTCATTATACCACTAAAGTTGACCCCATGTTGGCAAAACCTTTGGGCTTTAATTTTTTTTTTTTTTTTTTTTTTGGTCTTTTAGGGAAAGGGTACCCCTGTGACACCAGCTGGTCTGGAGCTCGATGAGTGGACCTAGCTGGCCTCAAACTCACAGAGATCTGCTGGGGTCTGCCTCCCAAGTGCTGGGGTTGAGGACATGTACCACCAATCTTGGCTTTATTCTTTGATTCCTATACTGGCAAATATATATTTTTTATGTAACCTGCTTCATGTTATTTCTGGAAAAATGTTTAAAAATTGCCTCTCTTTGGAATAATAAAAATATTCTTAAAAAATGTATCACTTCAAACTGGACATCTCTCAAACACTTATTCTCTGTATGTGACCAGTTGTGGAACACTGTAATAATCTCCATCTATTGAAAAGAGAAGCTTCTTTGATGCGTATGCTTCTCTGTAAATATAAGGATACGTATTTAGCATAAGTAAGAATTTACATTTGTCTAGAGATATGAAAGAGATAGGTTTTTCTCTAAGTTCTATAACTTCTCCAGTCATGTTTATTTGGCTATTTTTACAGTACTACCACTCAAAATTTCCCTCCTATTGCAAGGACTTAAATAAGATAGCTCTCGAATACCCACAAGATAAAGTTCCACTCCTGTACTCTATATTAAACCTCACCCACCAACAGCTCAGGGGCCATTGCAGAAGAGGGGGAAGAGGACTATAAGAGCCAGAGTTGGTACATAAGAAACAGAGATTTTCAAATCACTGGAAACTCGTTCAGACAAACTTGCAGCAATGCTGATAGCATCCACCAGACCCATGCTGACTCAATAAGAGGAAAAACCCAGCATAGAACAGGGAAAATGGACAGCAGGTCCCAACTCTAGCCAAGGAAGTATTGGAAAATGGTTACTGTTGAGTGTAGGAAAGTAGATCTTCTTTAAGGGAGTGACTCTAGATAGGCTGACTAGACTCAAGTGGGTGAATTTGCACCAAGGGACACCTGGATAGAAATACTGATCAGATAGGACAACATAAATAAGAGAAAATCTGAAATCTGGTGGGGGGCTATGGAGGGTGGGGAGCAAGGAGAGGTTCTAAATTTGATTAAGATATATGAAATTCACAAAAACTCAATAAAAATATTAAAAAAGAACAAAGTGCCACTGTTATACTGCTATAGTTTGTTGTGTGGGTCAATGTTGTGGTTTTAGGTTTTAAAGTGGAGGTTGGACCAGTGGTTGATTTTTCTCCCTTAGCAGCTCAGATAGTATTCTCTAGAGCTATGAGAGCTAGTCTCCATGGAGGATGTTTTCAGGTAATTTCCAGCTCCATTGCTCCAAGTCTTGTGTCAGAATTATGCCCTGTCTTCAGCAACAGGGTCTTATCGTCAAGCTCTGGAAGGTAATCAAGGTCTGTGGTAATAACTTGTGATATTTTGGGAGTCCCTTGGACTACCTTGTTCAACAGTTCAAAGGAGGTTTTCCTGCCTGGCACTGTGTTTACTGTTATATAACCTTCAGCTGTACGCATGCACTCATGTTCAGATATTGCACGTGCACTTTAAGGGGGGTTGAGTTAATATGTTTCCCTCTGGTCTTTTTACACTACTTGAACTTTATCTCTTCTCACTCTCTCTTTCTCTCTCTCTCTCCCTCTCTCTCTCTCTCCCCCCCCTTTGTCTCCCCTCCCTCCCCAGTTTAAATGCCCCCATGTTCTCCTCGATAATACCTATCTCCTATTATTCCCCCCCCCCTCGAGTTGTTTCTTCCTTTTTACACCCATGTTTCATTGTATATCCTTCCCTCCTCCCTTTCCAGTTGAATAACCCAATTTTCCCCACTGGTAGCATCTGTTTCCTACTATCCCCTCTCTTGGGCTCTTTCTTTCCATTGATCTCCATACTTTCTTTTCATTTTCTTAGCTCCTGCTGTTACATCAGGATATATGCTCACATACAAGGATTTGGTGCTAAGGTCCACAAATGAGGGAGAACATACATTGCTTGTTTTTCTGAGTTTGCATTACTTTACTTAGTGTGAAAATTTCTAGCTCCACCCATTTCCCTGTGCATTGCATGGTTTTGTCTTTACCATAGAATAGAACTCCATTGTGTAAAAGTACCACATTTTCTTTATCCATTCATCAGTTGAGGGACATTTAGGTTGCTGCCATTTCTTAGCTACTGTGAAAAGAGCAGCAACAAAAATGTATGTACAAGTTTCTCTATAATAGGATGAGTCCTTTTAGGCTTATGCTGCATTATATGTTAGATTAATTTTTGGTTTTTCAAAGTTCCCCACACTGCTTTCCATAGTGGTTGCATGAGTTTGCAATCCAATCATCAGTAGTGAACATTCCCTATTCTCTACATCTTTGCCAACATTTGGTATCATTTGTTCTCTTGATCTTAGCCAGTCTGACTCAGGTAAGATTTTCATCTTAAGGTGGTTTTAATTTCCATATCTCTAATTACTAGGGTGTTATTTTACACACAAATATTTTTTGATAAGATAGTTTTTGAAAAGTTCCCAAACCTAGGGAAAGATATGTACAGAACAAAGGAAAGATTTTGAAAGTAGTGAAAGAGATAGATCAAGTCACATATTAAGGCATAAACATAAGAATAACAGCTGACTTTTCAATGGAGATTGTGAAAACCAGAAGGTAAAAATGCCATATAAGTCATGAAAGAACACAGATTCCAGCCCAGACTACTATATCTAGAAAAATTATCAGTTATAATTGAAGGAGAAAGAAAAACATTCTGTGTTAAAAACAGATTTAAGGGATTTATGTCCACAAAACCAGCTCTACGAAGACTAATCAATGGAATACTTCAGTCAGAAGAAGGTGATACTCTTAAGAGGGTGCTGATAAATTAGCCCAGAAAAATCAACCAAAAGAATTCTAAGAAAACAGCCCTATGACATCAACATTACAGAAATTAATACACATTGGTCAATAATAAGCAGCAATATTGGTCTCAGTTCCTCAGTAAAACACATAGACTAACTGATTTGATTAGAAAACAGGGTCTATTCACTTGTTACGACCAAGAAATACACTTCACCAACAATGAATGACCCCACCTTAGGGCTAAGGGATGGAAAAAGATATTCTAAGAAATCAGGATTAAGAGACAATCAAATGTAGCTATTCTAATATCTGACAAATAAGTTAAAACTGTTCAGAAGAGACAGAGATGGTCAAGTCCTACTCATGAAAGTAAAAATCCACTGGGAAGAATGTGAAATCCTAAAAATATTTGTACCTCATACTGCATTCAATTTCGTAAGACACTTTATTAGCTTTAAAATCTCACATAGATGCCAGCACAATGATAGTGGATGCCTTCATTAACACACTATCACCAATAGAAATGTCAGAAGACGAATACAAAACAGAGATATCTTGGGGTTAAATGACACCACAGGTGAAATACACTTTACATATATCTACAGAACATTTCACCTATACTCCAAAACCAAAACCAAAAAATGTTCTTCTTAGCAATCCAAAATCGAGCACAAATTAGAAAATTAAAATACCATCTCATATTCTTTCTGAAGAAAAAGGAATAAAGCTACAGATCCACAGCAATGAAAGGGGGAAGAGTACAAAAATTCATGAAAGCTGAACAACACAACATACTGCTGAATGATATTTGATCACCTCATTGATGAAGAGCAGGCCTTTGACAAAAGCTGACCTCCATTCATGAAAAAAAATCATGGAGATCCTAGGGATACAGGGGACATATCTCAACATAGTAAAGAAAAAATGCAATAATCTCACATCCAACATCATGCATAATAGGGAAACTGATGGTATTCCATTAAAATCAGGAAAAAAAAACAAGAATGTCCACTCTCTTAATCAATATAATGCTTGAATTCTCAGCTAGAACAATTAAGACAAGCTAATGAGACAAAGGGATACAAACAGGGAAGGAAGATATCAAGTCAAAGTATCCTTAATTGTGGACAGTTTAATTTTATACATTTAAATATATGAAGATTCCACCAAAAACCTCCTAGAACTGATAAATACATTCAGCAAAGTAGCAGGATGTACAAACAACACTTCAAAATCAGTAACCTTCATATATACCAACAACAAACATAATGAGAAAGAATTTCAGAAAATGAATCCATTCGTGGTGGCCTCAAAATCCATGCAACAATGCCCACCCAGTTACAGGTGGTTGAAGCACCCCTTTATCCATCCCTGACTTCTGCCTTGTCAGCTTCTGAGTGTGACTGTCTACTACTTACTAGTCCTGGTAAACGTTGCTACTGTCAATCCTGCAATTGTGTTGCTACTGGTTATTCACACTATGTTCTCTTTGTTCTCACATTTGTGATTAGCTTGTAGCTTTATCATGGAGTACAGATGACTCCATGAAGTCACTGAAGTCTTTGTGGTTACTCAGTGTCTAGTCCCTTGTCTATGGGTTGGGCTTCATTATGACATAGGTGGAAGCTTCTTAGTAGAAACCATCCTGACCCACAGTTCAGTCTGTCAACATTAGGTGTTGCATAAACAAAGAATAGAAGAAAGGTCAACTAGGTCTTGCATATGTTCTTCAAGGATCAGAGCTTTGCAGGAGTCACCTGGAACCAACTGAGACTGGTTTTGTTGTCTTACCAAATCCCTGGCATCCTTATTATCAGGATAGCTTATATTCAGCTGTAAATTCTTTTATTTATCAACCTTAATGTTCATAACCTCATTGCTTCAACTCTAACATTTCCTTTTAAATCTGACAGCCATTCACAGTGCATCAGCATGATTCTGTGTTGGTATATACATGTCAATATCATTTTAAAAAAATCAGAGAATGTATAATACCAGGCTTAATAATATAACCTGTAGACTTTAAGGGATCCATAATTGTCACTGCAGGTCTTTTGTAACAAATGTACTACTTGGATGGGATGTTAATACTAGGAAAACTGTGTATGTGAAGAGTTCAAACGATATATGGAAATTTATCATACTTTCTATTCAGTTTTGTATTGAAGCTTAAAATATTCCCCAAATAAAGGCAATTAGAAATAAAATGCATTTAAGAATCATGTTGATATAGTGTTATTCTCACTAAGGTGATGTGCTCAGAATAAATCACACAACAAAAACATAATATAAATGAAATTAGAACCAAAGCCTTCTGAATTTTCAGTCACTTCAATTTATATAAAACTAATTTAACAGAAAACTTAATAGATGTCCTTTCCTATAAAAAATACAATCTTCATTCCCTGATGAACTATTTGAAAGGTCATACACAGAAACTCAGCAGTCATTGTCTGAGAAACACTGGAAATCTGAGAGCCAAAGGTTGATTCCAATAATTTGAGCTAGACAGAAGCCATAGGGGATAACCTAGAGGATAGTACATCAAATTGGGCTGAGGGGAAGTCGAGGGAGGTATAGTCAGAGGAGGGTATCAAATACCACTAAATTATATTGCATGAAAATCATAAAAATTCAATAAAAATAAATTATATAAATAATAGACATGGTATTAAACCAATTCCAAATGACTTGGAATTACTCCATTTCAAAACTCATACCAGAGAAGCTGAGTGCAGCAGCTGACAATTAACAGAGACCCAGACTGGTCAACGTGCAGAGAACAAGAGAACTTGTAAGGCTCAGCATTTAATGAGACACCTATATCACACCTTCTCTCAAGTCTCAGGGATCACTGTACAAGATGAGACCAAAGGATTGTAAGAGAATATAAGGAAACTGTTTCATATGAACACAAGAAGACAGTTGCACACATGAACTCACAACACTAAAGACAGCATGCACAAGACCTGTGCAAGTCCAAGCCAGCCAAATTCCCAGTATAGAGGCTGGAAGAGGGAAAGAAATTGCACTTCATCTGAGGAATTATTGGCAATTGATAGCTGCTTGGAGAATGAGAGTCAAATTTCTTAAGGATGTTATGCCGGGTAGGTTGACCAGGCTTCACGGTATGGATACACACCCATGAGCATTTGAGGGACACACATTAGACTGAACAGCCCTTTAAAAACCATAATAGAGAACATGAAGTTGGACGGAGATGGGGTAGGGGCTCTGAATATGATAAAAATACAATGTATAGAATTTTCAGAGTCAATAAAATATTTTGAATATCTTTTTATTGAATTTTTGTAGATTTCATACATCTTAATCGTATTTAACTCCCCCCTCACTATCTTCACATCCCATATCCCACCCACAGGACCTCATTCATTTTGTCATATATGTTAAGGCCTATCGAGTCAGGTTTGTGCTCCTCAAATGTCCCTCTGTGTGAATTCATACACTGGAGCCTGTTCAGCATGTCTAACATCACTTCCTTAAAGATCAACTCTGCCTCACCCAGCAGTGATCAGTTGCCAATAATTACTCACCAAAGTTGTGGCCTCCTGCCCATCTCCCCAGTTCTGTGCTGGTTTTTGTCTCGTTTGGGTTTGTGTGGGTCTTCTTCATGCTGTTACCATTGCTGTAAGTTCCTATGAGCAAGTTCCTAGAAGCCTGGACACCTCTATCTCCATATGGTCAGGCACCTCCTCCCCTGGCTCTTACAGTCTTTCTGCCCCCTCTTCCACAATGGTCGTGGGCGGGTGAAGTTTAATATAGGAGCCCTATCCAGGGATCCATATTCTGCAGTTTCTTATTTTCTACTCTAAAATATTTTTAAAGAATGAAAAACAAGGGGCTGGAGAGATGGCTCAGTGGTTAAGAACACTGACTGTTCTTGCAGAAGACCGGGGTTCAAATCCCAGCACCCACATGGCAGCTAACAACTGTCTGTAACCCAGTTTCAGGTGATCCAACAGCCTCTTCTGTCCTCTGTGAGCATTGCACAACACAGGTGCACTTACCTATATGCAGGCAATACAAACATACACGTAAGAATAATAAATAAAATATTTTTTGAAAAGTAAAAAATATCAAAAACAAAACAAGCAAACAGAATAGTATAATCAAAGAGACTGTGCCAGAGATTCAAAACTCTACCTCATTTTCCTTCTTATAATAAAAAAATCTATAGTCCACATTATGCTTACAGGATAGTAGGTTAATGTGACTACATATCAGCAAATTGAATGTGGAAATAATTGTGTGTGGCCAGTGTAGTTAAATTATTTTTGTAAGCCTCCAAGCTCTTTCTTGTCTTTATTTATTTCAAAAACAAATTATTAAATGAGATATTTAAAACTATAAGTTAGCATCTGCCTTAATTTTCCATAAACAGTTATCCTATTATATAAGAACTGTGGGATAGCACATGTTGCTATTTTTAAATACAAAATTGATTTTGGCTCTCTGTTGGATGCCTTACCCTAGTTTTGCCTTCCATCAAAGTCATGCAATAGCTAAACAGAATAATTTCTTTCTACGTATTATGATTCAGTGCTTGCTACTGTGCTTTCCCGTAATGCTCAAGACATAAGCAGAATTAAATGGGACTTTTCAAATTAAATATACAAGAAACTATCTGAGTTTTAAAAGGCCAAGTAAAACATGAAAACACAGACCTAGGATTCATTTTCCACATACCCTGCTTGATTCTCTGGGTATTAATAATCTCACAAGGTAACTGTAAAAGTTTATCTATGAGAATACTTTCAGCTCACAAAGACACGTTTGACAATGTTCAACTATTCAATCTCTCTTCTCTCAAAACCTTTATGTCTTCCAGTTTGCTGACACTTCTGAAATATTTTGCATTGAAACCTTAAGGCACTTAAGTATTTGCTGTTTCCATTTTGAGTGTGAGCCAAATCATGTGGTATAACTATCCCGTTCGCCTCCTTAGGTCAAAGCTTCTTCATTATCACAGTGGATGCAGAAGGCTCTGAGTCTCTCTCACTGACTTCTCTTGAGATTGATTACAGGATGTATTTATTGGACTAAGTCCCTTAACATCTGCCTAAATTTAGTAGATATGATCATTAGCAGTCATTATATCTAATCAACATCTAATCCTTATTAAAATAATACATTCATAGGATGAAATGGGAGCAAGCACTTAATGCACAATGTAATTTTCTTTCAATAAACCTTCAGCAACAGAAAACATGTAACTCTTTAAACAGACTTCTGAAAGACTATGACCTGCTAATTTAGAGGGCTGCCTTCAACTTTCCATTAACAGCTTTTACCATCAAAGACAAACAGGTTCACTGGGTTCCAACTAAAGGACAATGACAGAGAATTCATCCTGCTACTAATGTGTGAATTTAATAGCTTCAAAATGCTGGTTCTAGATAAATAAAATTAGTATTCTCAGGAGAATAAAGTTTAATCATTTCCATGCCCAAACCAGTGCTTAGACACTGTTCTTGGTGTCTTTCATGTGTGAAAATTAACTAATTCAGTGCTATGCAGTCAAATTTTGAAAGGTGTGGTTTATTTTAATCAAGATCTATGTGATACTTAACTTTGTTCTCTGTAGGGAAAAAATTTCCTGAACCTCAACAAACTAAATATTCTGAAATTTCAGTAGTCTTAGACTATTATATTGTTATGTTTTTTATTTA
>NW_008347536.1:7466411-7487021 GCF_000622305.1 Nannospalax galili | reverse complement strand
TAACTTGAAGATCCAAAAGAGAGATTTCTCCTTCAGCACCACTTTGTATGTGTGTCACCTTCTCCAACCCTTCTCTCTTGGCTAATCTTCTGCGTGAGTCCTGCTTACACATTTCTCCCCCAAATTCCATATCATATAATTATATATTGGGGTCTGCTCCTCAAAATAAGCTTCTGCCTTTCATCTTTTTTTTGGGGGGGGTACCATAAAGCATGGTATTTTTATAATTGTAACAAGGTTCAGAAAATATTAGAATGCTATTAAGTTTGAAAACTCAGATTCAGCTACACAATTTCCACTAAAATTATGTGTTGCCTATAAGGTCAGATTGTTGTCCATTACTATAATCCAAATATGCCATTTGTTCTGTGTACTTTACTGCTAATGGCATTCATTAGATTTCAAAAATATTGTTCCTGTCTTTATATTTCTCTGATACAAACCATTAGGTATACAAAAAAGTAACAAGATCGCTATCCCAGAAGAAACCAAGCCTGCTGGACTTCTGTTTAAAGGAAGAAGGACTAAGCAGTGTAGAGAGACAGTGAAGCCATGAGCATTAGGGCCTTTGCAATCCATTTGGAATAGTTTTAAAATGCTTGGCAACAAGATAGGGGTTATTATCTTTTTAGTCACTCCCAGAACTTAACATCTAAATCAACCAAAATAATTATTTATCACTAGTATATAGATTGTCTTATAGGTTGGTTTTGTTTCCATTTATTCAATATAGTCACAATGGTTACATTCATATATCCAAGTTCCTCAGTTGCTAAAGCTTGGTTAGTTGATATAGCTAGGGACTCCTTGTCCACATAGTCCCTTATCTAATCGGAGATTCTGAAATGTTAGTATATATGTGTATGTATACCTTCATATATTAGATCTAGTATAGTAAAGATGAGTATTTGAAGCTATATTTCGAACACAGGTGCATCTGCCATCAAAATAGATTCTGGCAGGGAGACATTGCATAGAATACTTTTCATATTAGGAAAAACACTTGGGGAGCTGGAGAGATGGCTCAGCAGTTAAGAATACTGGTTGTTCTTAAAGAAGACCCGGGTTTGAATCCCAGCATCCACAATGCAGCTAGCAACTGTAACTCCAGTCCCAGGTGATCCGACAGCCTCTTCTGACCTCCACTGGCATTACGCGTCACAGGTGCACTTACCTACATGCAGGCAATACACACATACACATAAAATAAAAATAATAAAAAAATTTAATAAAAAAAAACTTGGGTGGAGGGGGACTGGGTAGATATCTCAGTGACTAAGTGCTTGTAACTCAAGCCTGAGGGTTTGAATCCCCCAAAAGCCCCATGAATGTCTCTGGCCATGGTATCCACGTGTTTGAAGGCAGAGACCTGGCATCCCCAGAGCAGTCTCTACATGAAGAATAATGCTGGTGTCTAGACTTGTACTTAGCTTGACCAAGTATTTAAAAGGCTTAAGGAAATTAAAAAACACCTAGAATTTCTTGTGCTACTGTAGACGTTGAAGCTCATGGAACTGAGAAGTCCTGCTTTCCACATGTTAACTTCCTTAATGCTTCAAAATGCCATATATACCTTTCAGTATTAAAGATGTAAACACATGAACAAGGGGCTGGAGCCCTGGCTGCTCTTGCAAAGGACCCAGGTTCATTTCCCAGCAGCTCCTAATAACCATTCATAACTCCAGTTCCCGGGGAACAGACACCGTCTTTGGTCCTGGGCAAGCATTGCATGACACGGGTGTACTTACATACATGCAGAAACTACACTCATGCACATAAAATAAAAATTTAATTAATTTAATTTAAAAAAATAAAACTTTAACAGGGCTGTAAAGATGGCTCAGCAGTTAAGAACACTGACTGCTCTTTCAGAGGACCCAGGTTTGAATCACAGCATCTGCATGACAGCTAACAATCATCCAGAACTCCAGTTTCAGTGCAAAACAAAGCCCTCTTCTGACTTCTGAGAGCATTGCATGACACAAGTTACATACATGCAGGCAATACACTCATACACAATAGCAAATGAATGAATGAATGAATGAATAAATAAATAAAATTAAATCTGAACAAATGTGAAACAATTCCACTGAACATTCCTATGATCCATAGTTTAATGAATGTAAGGCACATTCTTCCACGTACACCAGCAGGCTGGGTACTCCTTCCCACACCTCAATGGTCTTCCTATGGACCAAGCCATTGTCATGTGATTTTAAGGTACCTCTCCTTGATGTCTTTACCTTGTCTACTACTGCAGTCCTTGAAATCTTGTAATCTTATTAATAATGATAAAAATTATTAATGAAGCTAGATAAGAGGCCAGTCTCGGGCTGGAGAGATGGCTCAGTGGTTAAGAACACTGGTTGTTCTTGCAGAAGACCCAGGTTTGAATTCCAGCACCCACATGGCAGCTAACAACTGTCCGTAACTCCAGTTCCAGGGGATCTGACAGCCTCTTTTGACAGCTAACATGGCAGCTAACAACTGTCCGTAACTCCAGTTCCAGGGGATCTGACAGCCTCTTTTGACCTCTGCAGGCATTGCATGACACAGGTGCACTTACCTACATGCAGGCAATACACACATACACATAAAATAAAAATAATAAATAAAAAATTTTTTAAAAGATGTTATAGCTTATTAAATATAAATAGTATTTGCAGGTATACAGACATACACCTCACTGCTCCAGGAACAGCTATAAATCCCAGGGATACTATCCTGAAAGTGTGCCCCCACTTTAAGACTATGGATATAGGTAGGTACTGCTGAAGACCTCTGATACATTTCAGAGAGACTATCACAGATGTGCAATATTTATTACTCAAAGGAGTTAGAGAAAAGTTACTTGGAAAGTTATTCTGAGACTTTGTAACCTAATCACCCTTCTGGCATTTGTGTATCTGGGTTTAGAAACTGCTTTTGAAACACCGATTTCTATGTTTACCCTCTGACTTTAATTGGGAATAGCAAAGTGGTTATTCTGTATCTTCTGTACCCTTGTATTTTTGGTTTTAGAACAGACAATGATTCAATTCAGTTTCACAGGTCTAAAGATTGAAAGCACTGACTCTGAGGCGCTGTAGTCAGGAGTTTTATCTCAGGATATGAAGATCCCTTAGAAGAGTCTGAATTTGGAGCTCCTTTGGTATAAAGTGCTATTGTGGGTTCTGGAGATATGGTTCAGCAGCTAAGAGCTCATTGTGTTCTGCTCTTGTAGAGGACCAGTACCTGTCATCCTAGTTCCAGATCTGATGTCCTCTCTCCTCTCTGGACTTTGTGGGAACCTACACTCACAAGTACACATATTCCCTCTCTCTCTCACACACATACACTTAATTAAAAAAATAAATAAGGCATTGGCTCAGCGTAATGAATTCACCAGAAACGTGCCTGCCTTGCTGCTGTCCCCACACTCCCTGTCCCAGCTAGTGCCAGGCTGCTCACATGCCATCCCAGCCTGGTTAATTCTCTGAAATCTCACCTGGTATATACTGTCCCCTACACTCCCAGGCCTACCTTGAATCATGTCACTTACCCAGTGACCTAGGCTGGTGAATCTCCCAGAAGGAGGCCCACCTCTGTTGCTATCAGTCCACTTCCAGGTATAGCTGTGTTACATACCCTGTTTAACTAACCTAGGCATACACAGCCAGGAGTCACATTTGCATGCTTCCTTGGTTACCACTGATTTGTAATCACTCCTATACCTTGAGTAAAAACTCAACATGTATTATAAGAAATATTGACCCTTCAGTTCTCCATACCCGATCTGAAATCAACCAACTTTGGGCACCAACAACAAAAAAAAGAGGCAGGCAAGAATCTCATACTAGACACGCAACCAACAAGAGATGTTAACATGCACTGGTCACATTGCAAAGACACAAAGACCATGACAATATGATCCCACCTTTAACCCACAAATGCTCTACAATGAGATTTACCTACATGATCCCCAGGAAATAGAATTTAAAGGAACAACTGTGAGATTTACCTATGTGATCCCCAGGAAATAGAATTTAAAGGAACAAATGTACACATGATCAGAGAGTTCAGGAGTTTAAAGAAGACACACATAAACACTTCAATGAAATTAAAGGAGATAAGAATAAACAGTGGAACCTAAGAAAATGTAAATAAGTGGATGAAAAAGTAACCAAGACAATTCAGGATATAAAAACTGAATTCAAAAGAGAGATAGAAATACTGAAGAAATCTCAAATCTGAAGTGAATACAGAAATAAAAAAACTAGCCCAGTTAGATGCCAACCTAAACTACATTACCAAGCAAAACATCCATCATGGTTAAAAGAGAAAGAAAAACTTTCCATGATATAGCCAGGCAAAAAGAATTTGTGTCCAAGAAATCATCCCTGCAGAGAACACTAGAAATAATACCGCAGTCTGAAAAGAGAAACAAGTACACTCAAGAGGCCACAGAAAGAAAAATATATACTTAGAACTATAATGGCTGAATCACAAACAGAAGGTCGAAACTGGCTAAATTTTAGAGAACAAGAGGCTGCAGCGTGCATGTCCCTGGATAAGACACCTCTATTAAACCTCACCCACTCATGGCTCAGGGATCATTTTGGGAGTGGGGATGGAAAGATTGTAAGAGCCAGGGTTGATGCATGAACATAAGGCAACAGAGGCTTTCAGGCCACTGGAACTTGCAGCTCATGTGAACATGCAACAATGGTTGCAAAATATTAGAGACGCATACAGACTCATCCAACAGAAACCCAGCACAGAATGAATAAAATGGACAGCAGGCCCCAACTCTAACCAAAGAACTATTGGTAACTGAGTACTGCCGGGTGAGTTAGCAGAGATCTTTAAGGGAGTGACTCTAGATATGTCGAATAGACTCAAGTGGATGAACTTGCACCAGGGGACATCTGGGTACAAAAACTTTACTAGTTAGGACTTACCATATATGAGAGAATGCATGAAATCAAGTGGGAGGTTTGGGTGATGCAGATGGGGAGGGGGTTCAAATTTGATTAAGATTTATTATATGAAATGCACTAAACAATCAATAAATATATTAAGAAATAATTTTTGAGGATAAAATGACTTGGACTCAAAACTCTAGTTATTAAAAAATAAAATTTCACCAGAGAATCATTTAAAAATTCTTAGAATTCAATGACAATGAAAATATAACAATAAAAACTCTGGGACACATTAAAATCATACCTAAAATGGAAATTTACAACTCCAAGTGGTTACATTAAAAAATGAGAGAGCACAATGATTTAACAATGGAATGCAAGGATTTAGAAAAAGAAAAATGAACCAACTTCAAATTCAGCAGATGGAAATAAATAATAAAAATCAGAACAGAAATTAAAAACATAAAACAAAGGAAACAACATATCTAAGAGCTGGTTCTTTGAAAAGATAAACAAGATTGACATACTATTAGCCCAATTAACCAAAAGAAAGAGGAGAGACAAATTAACAGAGTCGGAGGTGAAGAGGGGAATATTACACTAGACACCAAAGAAATCCAGAACACAATAAAGGAATTAAAGAATATACTCCATTAAATTAGAAAACCTAAGCACAGGGATGAGCCAAGAAGAGTGCAACTTAAACAGACAGAACTTTGAAGGCCTTTAAAATATTTTTATTGATCTGAGAACTTCATATGTTGTATTTTCATCATATTTAGACCCTTCCCCCCCGCCACAGCCTACTATCACCAACTAATTCATGCCCTCTATTATCATTTGTCTTTTTATTTATTTTATTTATTATTTTTATTGTATGTGTATGTGTGTATTGCCTGCATGTAGGTAAGTACATCCATGTCATGCAATGCCCACGGAGGTCAGAGGAGGTTGTCAGAGCCCTGGGACTGGAGTTATGGACAATTGTTAGCTGCCATGTAGGTGCTGGGATTTGATACCTGGGTCTTCAGCAAGAACAACCAATGTTCTTAACTGTTGAGCCATCTCTCCAGCCCCTATTTGTCTTTTTTTCTTTTTTCTTTTTTGGCCTTTTTGAGATAGGGTCTCCCTGTAGCCCTAGCTGTCCTGGAATTCACTATGTAGACCAGGCTGGCCTTGAACTCACTGAGATCTGCCTGCCTCTGCCTCAGGGGTGCTGGGATTAAAGGCGTGAGCCACCACACCTGGCCCCTATTTGTCTTTTTTGAAAGGCCTATAGAGTCTAATCTGTGTTCTCTAAGTGCTCTTGAGTATTTCACATGGAAACATATTACAGGTGAAGCTTCTTAAAATATATGCAAATACAATCTAAGAACTGTTCAAATGGAGCTGCTCTACAATGGTAAGGGGCACTGCCCTATTACAAACCTGAGACTAGCAAATAGAAAGCTCATGCCAGGAAATGATTCCCTTCTTTGGTGTTTAGGGTCCCAAAGGAGCATAAACAGAACAAAATACTGGCTATTGATATTGCTTTTGGTTACCTGACTGAACTTCATAGTAAGACCCTGTTGCTGAAGACATGTGGGTTATAGAATAAAGAAAGAGAACTCACGCTGATACTGACCTCAAAGTTTCTTATCCACTGGCTCATTTTAAAGGGGCTGGGAGATGGTATGCCTGCTACTGGAAGAGAAAAGTGTCATCAACCTTACAAAGATGTGAACCTATTGAGCAACAGTAATTACTTGCCTGCCAAGAAATGCCCACTCGTGCAACAGTGGCATTAAAGTTATGGGAACAACCAATAACTTTCAAATTGGAATTAAGCACCACTTGACAAGATAGAACTTATACCGGGCACTGTTAAAATGCCTAGATCCTATGACTGGACAGATCACAGACCATAAGGGAGAAACTAATACTATTATTCTGATAAGTGAACATAGTATTAAACCAATTCCTAATGACTTATTGTTATGTCCATAGATTAATGCAGCTCTCAGTTCTCACAAGAGAAACCTCTTGCAGCAGATGGTGATTAACACAGACACCCATAACTGGTAAATGTGCAGAGAAACAAAGACTGAGGAGTGATTAACCCTAAATGAGACTCCTAAATCAAATCCTCTCCTCTCCAAGGAACAGAGATTATTGTGGAAGAAGGGGAAGAAGGGAGGTGATGGATGAATAGAAGAAAACCATGTTCTATATACATAACAGGACAGTTGCACATATGAACACACAGTGCTTGTTGACAGCATACACAAGATCTGTACAAACTCAAGCTAGGCAATAAAAGCATGGTTGGGGAGGTGTGTTAAAAGCTCTTACCTCAGTTATTTAATTATTGGTATTTGACAGCTGCTGGGGACGGTGAGACTCGGTGATCTTTAAGAGTGTGCTACCAGATTAGTTGACCTGGCTCTAGGGGATGGACTCACACCGAGGAGTATTTGAGGAACAAAAATTGGATTTAATAGGTCTTAAAGCTATAACAATAGTGAACATAAAGTTGGGAGTGTATTAGGTGGTGGTGGAAAAGGGGGTGGGATCTGAATATAATCAACATACATTACATGATATTGAATAATCAATAAAAATTTAAGATATATAAACAGAACCTCCAAATGTTTCTACAAACTATAACTCTAAAACTCAACACAACAACAATTAAAACTACAATCCAGTATCCCTGATAAGCATAGATGAAAATATTCTCAATAAAATATTGCAACCTGGTCTAGATATGCATCAAACCTCATTGATCACTGCCAAGTTGGCTTCATCCCACAGATGCAGGAATTGTTCAACCTATGTGAGTCAAAATATGTAATAAATAATATAAATTGATTTAAAGATTAAAAATCACATGATTATCTCAATGGATACAAAAAAGGCCTTCAACAAATTCCAATGTACCTTCATAAGCATCCATATGATTTATTATATTTATTATTAATAAATTATTGAACAACTATCTCAGAAGTAGGATCCTTTGAGTATATGACAAGGAATCGTATGACCAGATCATATAGTAGATTTATTATAAGTTCTCCACATGGATTTCCACAGTGGTTGTGCCAGTTTGCAATCCTCCATCAGGGAATAAGGCTTCCCCTTTCCTCACATCCTTGTCGTTTTTTCTCTTGATCTTAGCCATTCTGACTGGAGTAAGATGAAGAAATTTTGATTTGATTTTTCTTGAATTATTAAAGATGTTGAACACTTTTTAAGGTATTTCTTAACCATTTTTATTCCTTCTTTGGAGACCTCTCTGTTCATATATATATTGCCCATTTTTTAACTGGGTCATTGGTTTCTTTGCTTCTTTGTTATTTTGGGGGGGTTCTTTGTGTATTTTGGATAGTAATTCTGTCAGATATAAAGCTGGTGAAGAGTTTTCTTCCTCATTATGAGCTTCCTCTTCTCTTGGTTAATTATTTTCTTTGCTATACAGAAGCTTTTTATTTTAATTTGCTTCCATTTGTCATTTGGAGACCTTAATTCCTGAGTGGCTGATGCCCAATTTAGAAAGTCTTTTCCTGCACCTATACGTGGTAGGGTACTGTTTTCTTTTAATAGTTTCAGCATTTAAGATTTCACATGCATTTTTGATGTAATTGGAGTTGACTTCTGTGGAGGGTGATAGATACCAGTCCAATTTCAACATCCTACACATGGAGATTCAGTTTTCCCAGCACTATTTGTTGAAGTTGCTGTCTTCTCTCCAGTGTGCCCTATATCAAACCTCTGAGTTTCTGGGCTCAGGGAACATTATAGAAGAGGGTGTAGAAAGATTGTAAGAGCCAAGATTGATGAATAACCACATGGAAGCAGAGTGTTTCCAGCAATAGGATGTTACTTATACAAACTTACAGCAATGACAACAGCATGCACAAGATTCATGTAAGGTACAACTAAACAAAAAACAGCATAGTGGTGGGTAAGTGGATAAGAAGCCACAACCATAGCTGAAAAACTGTTGACAAATAATAACTATGGGGAGAGTGAGAGTTAGTTTTCTTTAAGTGTGTGATTCTAGATAGGTTAACCAGACTCCATTGCATGGACACAAACTGAAGGACATGTGGGGACAAAAACTTGATTTGATAGACTTTAACATATATGAGAAAGTACATGAAATCTGGTGGGAGGGATCTAGAAGAGAAGTGCAGGTAGGAGAGGGGGTCTAAGTATGATCAAATACATTGTGTGAAATTTGAAAAACAGTCCAACAAAAACACTAAAACCAAATAACAGAACTTGCTGGTGAGGCTATGGGGAAGAGAACCCTCACTCAGAGCTGGCAGAATTACAAACTGGTGGAGCCACAATGGAAATCAATGCGGAGAATTCTCAAGAAGCTAAAAGTAGATCTACCACATGACCCAGCCATACCATTCCTTGCCTTCCCAAAGGACTTTATATCTTACTAGAGTTACTTGCTCAGTCATGTTCATTGCCATTCTTTTCACAATAGCTTAGAAATCAACTTAAATGTCTCTCTACTGATGAATGGAAAATGAAAATGTAGTTATACACAATGGAGCTCTATTCAGCTCTAATGTAAAGAAAAATAATCAAATTTGGAGGTAAATGGTTAGAACTGGAAAACATTATACTGAATGAGGTAACCCATATCAAGAAAAAGAAATTCCACATGTTCTTTTATGTGTAAATCTTAGTTCCAAATTTTTATATGTTAGTATATAATGTGGAGTAATGGAAGCAGCTAGGAAAGTAGAAATAGATCATAGGAGAGAGGGAGAAATGGGGCTCTAGAAAGGAGGATAGTGGGACATAGGTGCTCTGAAGTAGAAAATAAGGGAGGGGGCTTTAATTGGAGAGAAGAAAGTAATACAGACGTTTAGTGAGGGAAGAGAAAGAGCCAATGATGTATGAAGGAGACAAAGGAACATATATATATATAATTCCATATATATATATGGAATTATATCACACAGGATGATTATGGTGCCTCTTGCAGAGACATGGTCTAATGAACAAAAACTCCAATGTTAAGCATGGAAAAATCTTCCTTCAAGTTGTTGATCATAAGAGTCAAAGAAACTTCCAAAACACTAAACTTTAGGATATTGCTTTTCCCCAAGTTGATTCCCAGAACTTGAATGTAAGAACCATTTGCTGAAGACACCACATACTTTGAACACTGGACTCGGAAGAATTAAACTGGAAGCGACCTGAAAGCTGCCTCCCTGAGGAACAACTCTCATTGTATCAGATGGCCTTATGCAACTTGCCAAGGGTGAAAAGCAAACAGTGGTCCAAACAAACTGTAAAGCCTATGAACGACAACAATAATCAGCCTAGCAAGAGATCCCTTATGGTGCAAGAGTGTCACTTTCATCTTGGGGTTATCCAACAATTGTCTAAGTGGAAATGAGGCCCACTCAATAGGAGGCAATTCATTCATACTACTGAAAACCTAGGCAGATACCTGTGGTTGACGAGGTTATAGACCCTAGAAGATAGCCTACTACTGTCGTTTAACTAAACCAATACAATTTCCAATTGTATTATAAGTGCTTATCCTATATCTACGTGTAAGTGTAGCTCTCACCTCCTTTTTACAACAGATGGACATTATTGCAGATATCCACAACTGGTAAATATACAGAGAATATGTGATCGTGGGTTACCTAAACTCAATTGATACATCTCAAATGCAGTCCCTACACCTACCATTCAAGGAACATCATGGAAGAAAGGGTAGAAAGATTGTTAGAGCCAGAGGACAAGAATGGCTGCTTCTAGAAGTTTTCAGATATGCCAGGGAAACTTTACTCATGAAATTTTCATAAGATGGTTGCCTGAACAAAACCTACCTGGCAATGCCAGTTGGATGGGGGACATTTCATAAGAGCCCACTTTAATATATATTTTTAATATTTCATTTGTTGTTTTTATTTTATGTGCATGAGTGCATTGCCTACATGTATGTGAGTGCACCCGTGTCGTGCAGTGCCGCAGAGGTCAGAAGAGGGCTTTGGATTCCCCTGGAAATGAAGTTAAGGACAGTTCATAGCTGCCATGTGGGTGCTGGGAATCGAACCTGGATATGTGATTTTTAAAATTTTACTTAGTATATTTATTTTATGTAAATGAGTGTTTTGCACATATATATATATATGCACCCATGTTGTACAATGCCTGCAAAGGTAAGAAGAGTGCATTGGATTCCCCTGGAACTACAGCTTCAGATAAGTTGTTAGCTGCCATGTGAGTGGCTGGGAATTGAACCCAGGTCCTCTGCAGGAGCAGCTAGTGCTCTTAACTACTGAATAATCTCTCCAGGCCCTGTATCCCAATTCTAGATGAAGAGCTACAGACAATCAAAGGCTGTTGAGAGAGTAAGTGTTCTCTACAGATGGGTACCTTGATAGGTTATCCAATTCTACTTGGTCGGCCCTAAAGACATATACATACAAGCAACAGTAAATGGACTCAGTATCTGCGTAAACATACACACACACACATCTATACCCCTTCTTCCATGTTTTTCATGAATAGCATGTGAAATAGTTCATTATTAGATAATAATTATTATTCTATAATTAAGATGTTCTTTAAGGAAAAACTCAAATATTTACTTGAGTTTATTTTGAGATACAAACTGAGATAATTTTAATTACAAAATTGTTTTCAAGATTAAAGTTCTTACTTTTTAATATTTTATTTATTATATTTATTTTATATGTATAAGTGTATTGCATGTGTATAAATGCACCCATCTCATGCAATATCTGCAGAGGTCAAAGAAGGTGTCAGATCCCCTGGAATTGGAGTTACCGGACAGATGTTAGCTGCTATGTGGGTGCCTGGCATTGAACCTGGGTCCTCTGCAAGAAGAGTCAGTACTCTTAACCACTGGGCCATCATCCCTCCAGTCCCTATATTTACATTTTTATTGTTTGATAGCTCATACATTGACATAATGAGCTTTAGTCATCTTCTACATGATTCCCCTCTCTCATTCCTCACTCTTTCTTGAAATAAACCCTACTTTTATATCTTCCTTTGTGTATGGCTTATTAAGTTTAATGTCTTACAAGCCTCAGAGAGGGTGGGAGAACATTTGGTGAAGTAAAGGCAGCTTATCTGTGACTACACTACTGAAGAAAGTGACACAAGTTTCACCAACAAATAGGAATTGTCTATTTTCCTTCAGGAAGGCGTGGGGCATCTATGGCCCCTCCCCCATATCTCTCTCTCTCTCTCTCTCTCTCTCCCTATATACACACACACACACACACACACACACACACACACACACACTATGTCTGATTTCTCTTAGGGAAAGAAATTATTTAACTGCTATTCCATCCATATGTGAATCCCATGTGGAAGAGGATGTCCAAGAAATAAAGGATTACTACATGTCAGTTGAGACATGAATTGGCATGGAGGTAGAGATTTTTCTCTCTCTGCTGAACTTTCAGATAGGACCATAGTCCTGGAAGCCTGAACACCAAGCTGTGCTTCATGAAAGACCTTTGGCAAAGGAACATAAACAGAATATTAGCAACAAATCCTGTGAGTAATAAATGTTTGCCATTTTATTCATATACAAGTTGAAGGGATCTCTTTGGGGAAAAAAATATATATATACTACAATTGCTATTTCTTCAACTATAAATCAGTTCTGATCTTGTCAGTCTCCTAATGATATTGTTTATCATTTCGGTCTTTTTTATTTTTACAAAAACTTTATTGAGAATTTCATACCTGCATATAAGGTATTTTGACCAATTCATGCCCACTCCCTCCCCTCCAACATCAGGGGAATTTTTTTAAAGGACCCAATTATATGCTGCCTATGAGAAACTCATTTTAAATACAGAGACTCCAAAGGTTTCAGATAAAGGAAAAGAGAAAACGGTAACATGGTGGCATTGTCCACCAAAAGAAAGCAGAGAGGGAAAGGGAGAAGGAGAGGGAGGGAGGGAGAGAGAGAGAGAACAGGTCAGATCATATGTCAGGTGACAACTTTTGGGGGTCAGTTCTCTCTTCCTTGTCGAGGCAGGGTTTCTCTTGCTGTTTCTGCCGTGCTGCGTACTCTGGGCAATTTTCTTTTTCTTTTTTTAAAATTTTTAATAACTACATGATTAGAAGCATTTCACTACAGCTTTAACATATTCAGTAACACACTCCAGAGCAAGAGTACATCTCTTTCACAAGCGGCTGCAAGTTTCTAGGTTCACAGTTGAATTAATACAGTTATACAATAATTGAACTCAGTATAAGCCCGTAAGACAAAATTGAATGAGTTTTTAACCTTTAAAAAAGATCTCCATTTCATTTTAGAATATATTGTTCCTTGCGGAAAGACTCATTGTTTCTGCTACTAACACTGAGATGTTGGCGCACGCATCTCTAAATCAGTTCTGATCTTGTTGGTCTCCTAATGATAATGTTTATCATTTCAGTCTTTAAACTTTCAACCCCTGAAATGTCTTTGATTATCTTTCCCAGGTCATGATCATTTTCCTTTGCTCTTTACATGTTGGTGTTACTCAGAATTGTGTCTTTGGCTCACTGTTCTCATCCTTTGTGCTTTCCTGGGATTTCTGCATGTGTTTATTAACCACCTACAGATTCCAGGGCATAAAAATCTCAGCCCCTGCCCCTAATTTATACAATTCACTAATGAAATATACAAATAAAATGTGAAAGTATTTTACTTAAAAAATGTTTTGGAGTTATTTATTTTTTATGTGAATAAGTTTTATGGCTGCATGTGTGTAAGTGTACCTGTCTCATGCAGTACCCATGGAAGACAGAAGAGGGTATTGGATCCCCTGGACCTGCAGTTATGTGTGGTTGTTAGCCTCCATATGGGTGCTGTGATTCAAACCAGGGTCTTCTGCAAGAACAGTTAGTGTTCTTAACTGCTGAGCCACCTCTCCAGGCCCAGTGAAGATATGTTATAAACACAAAAATCAATATATCCAAAACTAAATTTATTTTCTTCTTTGGAATCAATTCCTGATCCTACACTTTTTTCAAATTAATGTCACACAGTATATTCCATTTCGCAGACTTTGATGAAATTATAGACTTCTGTAACTTTAAAAAACATTTAAAAAATTGTTATTGTTATTTTATGTGTATGAAAGTATTGCTTGCATTATGAAAGGTCACCCATGTTGTGCAATGCTTATGGAGGTCAGACAAGGGTGTCAGATCTCCTGGAACTAGAGTTATTAATGGTTATTAGCTGCCATGTGGGTGTTGGGAACCAAACCCAGATCCTCTACAAAAGCAACTAGTGCTCTTAAGCTCTAAGCCATCTCTCCAGGCCCATCACATATTTTAAAATATATGTGTATCAATTCTTTAGGCACTTCATACAATGTATTTTTATCATACCCCGACACACTCCTCCGATTTCTGCCCGCACTTCTCTATCCACCCATGAACTCATTATTTTTACCTGTTGAGTCCATATGCCTTGCCTAAATATTCTTGTGTGTACAAACTGCCTTCATTGCCTTTGGCCCTACCAAGACACTCTCCCCAAGGCTCAGGGACCTTTCTGGAAGAGGGGATGAGACTGTAAGTGTCATAGGTGCTCGACGACAAGGATGCAATGCTTCCCAAACAGCAGGGCACATAAGAACTCTATATAGCACTTGTGCCGACATGCACAAAACCTATTCAAACCTAAGCAACACAAACCTCAACATAGAGGAAGGGTCATTGGCATATATTCCTATCCTTAGCTAGTGAGGTAGTGACTCACATCTTAAACAAACATCATACTTTCTTTACCTCAATTATTTTTTTCAAAATCATCCTGTCCCATAGGGCTAACTTCCACTCCAAATATGTCATGTCATCCTAAATATAAGCTCAGCAGAATTACAACCCCTCTCCCACAACTGACCAAATGAAGAAAGTATATTTCCAGTGAGGCATATATGAATGGTTATGACCAACTGTTGGGTGAGACCAGTGTGCTTCTAAAACCATCTCACCTTTGTAACTGTGAATTTTTTTGAATTTAAAAAGTACTGTGAAAATGCATTTGATATAATTATTCTCAAATTAAAATGAAAAATAAATTCTGATCCTTTTCTTGCATTCCTTAACAGTACTCAGTCTCATTCCTGCTATAAATCAATCAGCTGTCTTATTAATCTAAGCCTCCCATTAAGAATGCCATACTAATGACAAAAGTGTATTCATTGTGGCATAGTCCCAATGATTTCTCACCAATCATCTTGCAAAATCAATCTAAAATTATGTTTGAATATATACTATATTCCCTGTAAATAATCTCTTTTCAGGTACATTTTCTAGTTAAACTTGATAATACTTGAAAGCATTTGTCATATGAAGTCTCTAGGTGAATAACATTACAGATTCCTGTCAGGTTGCAATAGCCAAGCTTTCCTTTACTAGCACTTCTGGAAATCTCATAAATTTGTTTTATGCAAATCATACGTGGTTACATTAAGAAAATGGAAACTACTAATACATATTGATATATACATTTTGGGTACTGACTTTGCTGTGGTCATACATTCCATAAAGACATTTAACAACCCTGAGTAAGCTTTGTTCATAATCCCATTTGATGATGCCTCTAAATTCTGAAGTTCTTTTTCTGCAGTTGAGGAAACTATGTGCTTACCACAGGAGTGGCATTAGAACAGAGTACAGACTGCTTGCAGATTCATTTAATATACATACATGCTCTCAGCTGCCTTCTAGGTCTTCTTGGGTCACATTATCCTTATCGATATGTAGTCTCGTGACTTAATCACTGTTGTTTTGCTGATTATGCTGTTAGAATAGGACACTTCTAATTTATTGGCAATTACCTTACACTTTTTTTTCTTTTTATCTTTTCAAGATTTCCCTACCTTCTCTTTTTACTGCTTGGAAGTGGAGATTTCACTTTTTCATAGGACAAACATCCTAGTTGTTTCTCTTGGTAGCTTCCATTGTTGTAACAGACTGAAATTGCAGAGATTTTTTTGTCAGTTGAGATAATGTAAACCATTTGGCAGCAACTTCATAGACTTTGAGAACTGTTGGAACAAACTGTGATGACTCATAACTCCTACCTATTCAACAAGAGCTTTTGTAGTTACTGAAGTCCAGATGACAAAGTTTAAATGTACCTTTCAAGATTATGGTAAAAATGGGAAAGGCATGAAGTGAAACACAATCACTGACCATAGGATTCCACTCTGAAGAAGTGAAGGACATCACTACTTGTTTCTTTAACAAAAGCAAGTCACATAATTATTCTAATTTAAATGGATAAAAAAAGCTCAACAAAAACTTTGTTTTTGTCATCTTAATAAATGCAGAAAAGGCCTTTGACAAAATTCAGCATGCATTCATGTTAAAAGTCCTAGAGGAAATTGGACTGGAGGCAATATACCTAAATTTTATTAAAGCTGTATGCAACAAATCTATAGCCATTGTCATTCTAAGTGGAGAAAACTGGAGGCATTCCCATTAAAATCAATAAGCAGGAAAGGCTGTCCACTATCTCCACTCCTTTTCAATGTCGCTCTTGAAACTCCTGCTAGAGCAATAAGACAAGAGAAGGAAATTAAAGGAGTATTAACTGGAAAAGAAGAGGTCAAATAATCATTATTTGCAGATGACATGAAATTACATGCAAAAGTTCCCAAAAATTCCACCAGAAAACTTCTAGAAATGAGCAATACTTTCAGCAAAATGGCAGGCTACTAGTTACTAAATCAACTTAGAGAAATCAGTAATCTTTATATATACAAATAGCCAGCAATTGGAGAAAGTGTACATGGAAATCCTCCTATTAACAATAGCCTCAAAAATAATAGCCAGGTATAACCCTAACTAAAGACACTAAAGATCTCTACAAGTGTGTTCTCTGGTTAAGGATGTTTATTTGTAAATGCCAGATGCTATCACAGTCACTATGCGATAGACTAGAATAAGATATTGTGTGTTCAGGACTTCCTGACATGTTTTCTAGCTTTGTGATTTTAACAAATTTACTAAAAACAACTTCCATTCCTCAATTTATATTTTAAGGCTTATTTTAATTGATTTTATGTATATGTGTATGTGTCCACATGAGTGAATGTTACATATATGCAAGTGCCCATGGAAGCTAGAAGAGGATGCTGGATCCCTTAGAGCTATAGTTATGGGCATTTGTGAGATAAATGATGTGAGTACTTGGAACCAAACTAGCATCCAGAGGAGGGGCAGGCAGCACTCTTAAACACTAATCCATCTCTTCAGTCCTTTACTTAGTCAGTAAAGAGAAGTGAATAGCAGTATTTACACCAAAGAAGTAATTATGGGAATTCAGTGATGTAATAGAGTATCTGACTTAGAAAATGCTTTTTAGCTATTGACTTCTGTTGCAACATTTTTAAACTATAGCCACAGAATACTAACAAGTCTTAACCACCAGTTTATAACATAGATAATTATATGTACATTAATTTCAAAATGTCTTAAAATATGAATCCTGCAAGCTACAACAACAACAGGCCTGGTGAGATATGTCCACTGGTGCAATAGTGGCATGAGTATTACGGAAGAAGCCAACCACTTTCCAACTGCATTTATGAAACCCACATCTGACAGTGATAAAGCCCCAGCAACCTGTTGTTAGACACGTCACAAGACATAGGGGAGACCCCAATACTATTATTCCACTAAATGGACATACTATTAAATTGACTCCTAATGACTTATAGTTTTATCCATAGATCAATTCATCTATCAAGTCTCACCAGAGAAACTTCCTCTTTAGTGGATGCCAATTAACACAGATACTCATAACTCGTCAATGTGCAGAAAATAAGAGATTGCAAAGTGCTTGCTTATCCATGAATAGGATACCTGTATCAAACCTCTGCATCCCAAGACTCAGAGACCATTGTGGAAGAGGAGGCAGAAGGATTGTAAAATCCAGAGGTAGTGGATATACAAAAGGAAACAGATTTTTTTCTAGACAGCTGGGAAGTAATTGATATGAACTCACAGCAAAGGTGAAAGCATGCATGAGTACCACCTAAGCTCAAGCCAGTCAAATTCCAGGAAAGATATGAGGAAGAGAGTAAGAAACTCCAACCCTATCTGAGGAAATACTAGAAGCCACTGGCTGCTGGAAAGGGAAAAGTCAGCCTCCTTTAAGTGTGAGGTTCTTGATAGGTTACCCAGGCTTCACTGGATTGACCCAAACCAAAGGCCATTTGGAGACACAAATTTGACTTGATAGGTCTTATTAGAGAGATGATGATAGATAATAGATAGATGATTGATAGATAGATAGATACATAGATGATTGATATAGATAGATGATAGAAGATAGACAGACAGACAGATAGATAGATAGATAGATAGATAGATAGATAGATAGATAGATAGATAGATAGATAGATAGATAGATAGATAGATAGATAGATAGATAGATAGATAGATAGATAGATAGATAGATAGATAGGTGATAAATATAGATATATGGCATTGGGTTGGGAATATTAAGGGGGACTGGGCATCAGGAGGGGAGTCTAAATGTGATCAAAGTATACTGTATGGAATTTGGAAGAATTCAATAAAAAAGAAAGAAAAAATATTTTATATCACTTTATAATAAACTCCTGTATGATAATTGATCATTTTGTGTGTCATAAATGTTTAGCATGAAATTCGTGCAACAAATTGATCATTTAACCTGATAATTAGCTTTAATAATGTAAAAGCATGACTTTTAAGAAGGTAGGGAATTTAAGGTTTATTGTCGTTTTGATCTGAAACCAACGTTGCTGAGGCAAAAATGTTTTATTATTTTAAATACAAATTACCCTTCCCTTTCATCATAACAATTGAATGTAGTTTATATTTAATTGGATAGTACAAAAGACATTGTGTTTCCACCAAGAGTAGACAAAGATGCTGCCAATAGTATAAGTTTAAGAAAAAAAATCTGAAGATTTTGACAGGATTTTCTCTTAATTTAATGTTATGCTCAGTCAAACCATAGAATGAAGTATACAGTCTGAAGCTAGATTCCCCTGCCAAAGCAAAGTTTCCATTCTGATGGAAATCCTTTTCTCTGTTATATATCCACAGTTTTGGCCATGTCAAAATATCAGTTCTCCTCCACACTCAGCACTCACAGACAGAACAAATCAAAATCATTACCAGAATTGGCTGAATAAGATTTTAGCCTGAAAATCTTCCTGCTTTAATTTAGAATGGCAAACAAAATTTTACACTAATACATTTAGATGTTAAATTATATTATTCTTCTAACACAATTGAAATAACATATTTTAAATAACTTGACAGTGCCTCTTAGGCTATGAGGCTCTGCTCAATATTTTCCTATCTTTTGACTTCCATTATTATATGATATGTTCAAGTTCACTAACTCTTTTCTTTTCATGTCCATTCTGTTATTAAGATTAACAAGTGAATATTTTACTTCAAATATTTTGTTTTTCAGTTCCAAAGTTTCTACTGGCTTCACCTTGGGTTTCTGTTTCTTTGCTGAGAACATTTATGTTTGCATTCATTTCAGCATTATTTATATGAAATATCTTTAAAAAGATATCTCTTTCAAAGTCTTCATCCCCTACGCTCTTCATCTGTTTGATTTCTTGGTGGACATCTTTAGAGTGACTTTGAGAACCAGTTTTACTTGTTCTTTATAGACAGAAGAAATGTTTCATTGTATCCTAGACATTCAATCAGATTCACAGTTGCCATCTATCGAGCATCCTTCATATCAGTGTCAGCTTGGCCTCTGCCTCTCTCACCACCCTTTCTCACTTCCCTCACCTTTTCAATAGGAAACTGTTTTTCTATGAGTATGAATTTCCTGTGAAGCTTCATTACTGACACCTACATCTATTTTCATGGGAACTCATGAGTAAAGTGTTACAGATTTTTTTTTAAGTTGTAGAAAATAAAACAGAAAATTTCCTATATTCAACTGCTCAATTATCAGAGAAATCTTTGATGGTTAATATTGACTGTGTACTTGACAGGACCTACCATCACCTAGGAGACAAATCTCTGGGAATGTGAGTGAGGGTTTTGTAGATTAGGTCAATTGAGGTAGGAAGATATACTGTAACTATAAGAAGCCAGATTATGTGGATTGCAGTCTCAGATTGAATTAAAATAGAAAGCAAACTGAGCACTGGCATTTATCACTGTCTGTTTCTGGGCTTTGGATGCAATGTGACCAGCTACCTCAAGCTCCTGTCACCATGCCTTCCCACCAATGTGCCATCGATCTGTGAGACAAGCAAGCAAAAACTTTCCATCCACTGGTTGTTTTTGTTAGGTATTTTGAAACAGCAGTGAAGAAAGTTAATACAATTCCTTACATTCATTGAAATCCAAGATTATTTTCCTTTTTATGTGGGCTTGGAAAAAGAAAAAGAGAAAAAAACTATGTGTTCTTGGAGATAAAATTGTCTTTACAGCCTGGCTTCTAGAGAGCTCTTGTCAGAGCTCAGGAAGAGCATTTGAAGAAATTCCTGCTGCTCCATATCAACATACTCAAGCAACGACCTATCATTAGTGGGAAAGAAGTGACTTTTAAAGTAAAGAAATTCACACATTATGTTTTTCTTTACCCAGTATACATACTGGGTTTACCTCACATCATCTTTAGGACTTTTGATTTTTGTACAAAAATTTATTAGTAACC
>NW_008347536.1:7455930-7466314 GCF_000622305.1 Nannospalax galili | reverse complement strand
TATATCTATATGACTGATAAGTCAGCTAAACTAAGATACAACCAGTACTTTTCAGTCTTAATGTCAAAACTATGACTGCAAGGTTTAAATTGTAATAGGCTGCTGTAGATTATTTAAAAATCTAAAAAGAACAGAATATGAGAGATATGTCTGTGTTTATTTATAAAAATGAAAACAATGCAGAAGATCTTCAAAAAAGCAGTAAAACTCATAAAACTAAGCTAATTTGAGTGAGTACTCAATAAAATTTGGAGATAAGATGTAATTCTGCTAAGTTTGAGGCAACGAAATCTAGCTTAACTTTTGTAATTATTAATTTTAAATGCAACTATTATATGAAATTTTACAGCAATAAGACACATAATCATTAAAAGATCTATTGACCCTATATTATTGTTTATATATCTAATGATTTTATAGTAATTGTAGATGTTTTCATCTGAGTCATTCAGGTATATCTTTATGCATCATTTGAGATACCAGGAAGTAACAATGAAGGTTAGAAGTGATAGTTTTGCAGAAATAACATTTACTAAAACAACCCACCAGCACTTCACAGTAAGACCCTATTGCTAAAGACACTACATACATGAAATGTGGAACAAATAAGGAGAAATCAAGAAGTGCTGACTTCAAAGACTCATCTTACTGTCTAGTTTTCATAGTGCTAAAGATGGTATGCAAGCTACGTGAAAGAAAATGTATCATCAACCTTACCTACCTGTTAATGCTGAAAGCTACAATAATTGGCTTGGCAAGGAATTCCCAGCAGTGCAATAGGGGCATGAATATTATGTGAGCAACCAAGCAGTTTCTAATTGGATTCAAGGAAAGAGTGTTACAGGATAGAACCCATGCCTTACATTGCTATCAGGCCTAGGAAACTAAGGTTACACAGTCTAGAGGCCATGGGAGAAAGCCAAAATCAATTATTCTGCTAATATATAGCATTAAAATTATTTCTAATGACTTACTGTTATGCCCATAGATTAGTGCATCTCTCAACTCTCACCAGAGAAGCTTCCTTATATAGCAAAGTGGTAATTAACACAGAGAAACACAACTGGCCAATGTTCATAGAAGAAGAGACTACAGACTACTTATACCTGAATAGATTAGGATACCTATAACAAACTTCTGTCCTCAAAGCCCAGGAATCATTGTGAAAGAGAAGGTGGAAAGACTACAGGTATAAGAGGAGGTGAATGACCACAAGGAAATAGAGTTTTCCAGACAGCTGGGAAATTACTCACATGAACTCAAAGAACTGGTGGCAACATACACAAGTTCCACATGAGTTCAAGCCAGAAAAAAATCCCAGTATAGACATGGGAAAGTGAGTATGAATACCCAACCCTACCTAAGTAAGTATTAATAACTGATGGATGCTGGAAGAGGGAGAGTCAGTCTTGCTTAAGACTGAGACTCTTGGTAGATTTATCAGAAAAAAAGCATTCATAAGAGACCTATGAGTCAGAGTCATGAATCATTTTACAGTCAGTGAATCTCAGCTCCTGGGGGGACAGTGTCTTCATGCCAGTACTGAAAATAACTATCATAGACATTGTTCTATTCCTGTGAGAATCTGCTCCAGATTTACACTAGTCCCAAATCTTTTTAAGGACAAACAAATTGGGAGAAGAAAAGAGAGGTAAGATGGATCTCAGTAAAGAAGACTGCTGGAATGGTTGGTTTTCAGTACTATCTTTAATACTCCTAAATTATTTGTATTGAGTGCAATATAAACTGTAAGCTATATATTGCATAGTTTCTCCATAGTATGATTTCATTTAGAGCTCACCAGTGAAGAAGGATTTTTCTGAGAGATTTAGACTGCCAAATGGAAGATAAGCCCTTTTTTCCTGTGAGGGCTATGGTCTGGAATGTAGAGATTAGATGGGAAATGCACAGTTTCTTTTTTTTTCAATTAAAAGTATTTTATATTTCTGATTATGTTTTATTTTTGTGACTTCCATAGTCTTTATCATATTTAGACACTCTCCCTATGTGCATCCTTCTTATATCTCCCCTACCAGATTTCATGTGCTCTGTCACATTTATTAAATCCTGATAAAGACACATTTATATCCTGAAATATCCTTCCATGTAGTTCCATCCACTGGAGTCTGGTTAAAATACCTAGAGCTAGCATCACAGCATTTAAGCAAACTGACTGTCAGCTCCCAAAAGTTATTGGTTATTAATGGTTATTCAGCTAAGACTGGGGCTTCTACCTACTTCTACACTTCTGTGCTGGAATTTTGTCTGACTTCGGCTTCCATTGTAATTGTTCAGGCTACCATTATTTCTGTGAGTTCATAGGCTTAACTTTCCTGCTGTCTGGAAAACTTTCTTTGTGGTTTTCCACTACCTCTGACTCTTAAAAGTTTTCCTCCCCCTCTTCAGCAATGGTCCCTGAGCCTTGGGTGGCAGAAGTTTGATATAGGTGTCTTTTTAATGTATAAGCACTCTGCAGCCTCTTATTCTCTGCACTTTGACCAGTGGTAACTCTCTGGGTTAATTACCATCTGTTAAAAGACGAAGCTTCACTAGTGAGTTGAGAGATGCATTAATATTCTTCATGATTCCTGTTTTGCTGTTTCCTGAGCCATAGGTATAGAGGTTCCATTGTAGATGTGTCACTTATGGTTGGGCACCTCACAGATGCTTATGCTCTGCATTTGACAAGTTGTAGAACTTTGTTGTAGTCTCTATCCATTGCAAACAGAAACTTTGATGATTTGTAAATTGTACATTTGTCTGTAAATACAAGTATTCTTTGATGAGTGATGAGATGTACACTTGTCTGTATGTATAAGGATACAAGTTTAGAATACAGCAAGAAGTTACGTTGGTATCAGATGTGACAGACGTAGGTTTTCCATATAGCCTATGCCATCTCGATTACAGTGCCACACATGAGTTTCCTCCCATTGAACAGGCCTTAAGACTAACTAGACAGCTATTGATCAGCCCCAAGAAAGAAGTGCCTTACTGTACCGTAGAGATTATTTGCCGGGGATGGTCATTGTGAAGGTTCATAAACTTCACAGTTGAATGGGAGCATTGATTGGTTTTCTCTCTTGGCAGTTTTCATAGTATCTTCTGATACTATTAAAGGTATCTTCAAGGAGGATTCTTTCAGGTCAATTTCAACTCAGTTACTCCAAGTTCTATGTCCAAAGTATGTCTTATCTTCAGCAATAAGGTCTTGCCTGAAAGTTCTGTGGGTAATCAAGGTCTGTGGCAATAACCTGTCTTATCTTGGGAATCTCTTGGACTACCCTGATCAACAACTTGAAGGGAGGTTTTCCTTATCTTTCACAGTATTTTTTGTTGTATATCTGTGCTATACACATTTACCCATACATAGGGTATATTTTTCAATAGGCTTTTGAAATAATACATTTCAAAATGTATTATTTTCAGGTTTTCATCTTACTGAATCTCATTTGGTGTAGCTCTCTGAGACCTTTGCTCCTAACTTATAGATTTCCTGAGAACAGACTTTATGATCTTTGCCCGCTTTCCATCTACTATGGTTTTTAAGGCTTTATCTTCTTTGATAACACATCTGCCTCCTCTGAGTAACTAGAATTGCTTTCTGAGAGGTCATAATGAATACAAGATCATTAGTAATGCTGTAGTGCAGCTCTATACAGAAAATTAAAATGAAGACAAAGATTTCATGCCCTTGAAATTGTGCTTCCACAAGACTAAAGGAGAGGCCAAGATATGAGTAGATGGACTCCTTGTTCAGCCATAGTATCCTTAGTCTTCCTGGCTTGGCTTTGGTGGGGGATTTGCATGAAATGCTTACAATAATATCAACAGCATTGGTGGGATAAATATATTGGATGCTATGGTTGAACATACTTCCCAAATTTCAAATGTTAGAACTTAAATCCCCAAATTTCTGTGTCAATTGGAGGGAGATTTATGGCATGTAGTCAGGATTATATGATTACCAACATGATAGCAGTAGTGGCATTATAAGAGGAGGAATAAAGAACAGAACTTGAATGCTTCATCCTTGTCACCTCTGCTGTGTTGAGATGTGGCAAGAAGTCTCCCTAGTAATGGCTAGTGCCACATCCTTAGACTTCTTAAACAATATATTTTGGGGCTTAAAAAGTATTTTTTGTTTACAAATGTCTAAATTTTTTTACTTTGTTCTGTACCAATAGAAGATATACAAGGACACTAGGTTCAGAAAGAGTGATATATTCATATAGAGAACTTGGTTCTTCAGTGTTAGGACATATATTCCTAAATCAGCCATTACTTATGTAGATCAAGGACTACAATGACAAATTGGACAGAATCTGCATATAGTGTGTCTCTATATACATGTGCATATATACATGTATATGCATATGTATATCATCAAAAATATTTTATGACTCTGATATTAGAAGATGGCCAGAAGGAAGATATTAATACTGCTGAGGAGGGTATACATGCATGTACATAAACATATATATCAAGTTTGTCTGGAATATAATGTCATTATGAAGCCTTAGTATAATTAGATATGATTACAGATATAATAATATCTATATACTTCTTTCTCTTTACCTAGTAACACATTATAATTTTTTCACTCTATACTGTTCCAAAAATCCAAATCTTTAAAATATTTTGTTTTATTAAAGTTTCTTTTGTTTTTGCTTTGTTATATATCTCTTTAAAAATATACTTAAGAATGCTATAGGAATAAAACCATTTTCCTGAGTGTTGACCAAATGCTCCTTAATATATTTTAAATGGTTGCTTAAAGTTTGTTTTTGTATCAATAGATACAATTTTTCTCTGTTCAGTTTTCTTCTCAAGATATCAGAGACAACACACTTCAGAAAGAATGAAATCTTTCCCTTCTAAGTTTTCAGCTGACGACAATATGGTTCTGAAAGAAACAAACACAACAATAATCTTGCCAGAATCACATGCGGGGGTGACAGGATTGAGGATAACACTTAGGTTTTCTGGTTCTAAATTCCTTGCTTTTCTTTCGACATGAAAAGTCTTTTCTGTGAATTGCTGGGAGTCTTGGATCTGGCTGAAAGGGTACGTGTATAATAGCAGGGTTCATAAGAAGCAGAATACAGAAATGAGTTTCATCTTCAGAAACATCTTGTAGCTTTACAACACACTGTTCATTTATTTTCTCCCTGATCACTAACGCTTGTGTGTCAAGGGAAATAAATGAATTTCTTATTCAATGCTGAACTCTCTGTGCCTAATACAAAACTTGGTACACATTAAGCATTCTGTGATTGGTGCTGACAATCTAGCCACATCTTTAGATCTCACGTCTTTGCTCACCTAGATACCAAGACACTCTGAAATTATTTCCTTATCTATTAAATGGAGGATTAACATGGTATGATAGGGGCTGGAGAGATGGCTCAGTGGTTAAGAACACTGGTTGTTCTTGCAGAAGACCTGGATTCAAATCCCAGCACCCACATGGCAGCTAACAACTGTCTGTAACTCCAGTCCCAGGGGATCTGACAGCCTCTTCTGACCTCCATAGGCATTGCAGTACATGGGTGCACTTACCTACATGCAGGCAATACATAAAATCAAAATAATAAATACACATAAAATCAAAATAATAAATAAAATTGAAAAAAAGAAAAAAAAAGATGGTATAATAGCTGAGACTCTTACCAACTCACATATTTTATCCCTGTCTATCTGTCAGGACTAACAGCAGTTTGATCACTCTCAGAATAGATAACATCCCTGGAGTTCAATCAGCAGAACCCAGGAAGTCCAGTTTCCAGGATTCATGGAAGACGCCTGTGTCTAAAGGTCTTACAATAGTAGAGGTCTACACTTTTTTGGGGGGTGGGGGGGACTTTTTATTTCCAAGTATCCCAGCCACACTGAAGTTTCAAACCCTGAGAATTATTGCTAATAGAGAGCCTATATTCCCCCTATGCAGTAGCCACTGAGAGCACAAATTCCCCAAGAACATCTCCATTCAAAACTTTTGGTGACACTTTACTTGAATCAAGAAAAAAATATTCTTAAGCTTACACTTTTATAAAGAGTTTGCTATCACCTAACTCCCATATGAATCTGGGAAATCATTTGATAAATTAGAGAATTGAAAATAGCAAAGGGAGAGTCAAAATGAAGCCAAATACTTCATTCACAAAAATCATACAATATTATAAATTACATACATGCACATACATAAGATTTTACCCAATTGGACTAAAGTTTAGTAGAAAGATTAGTACATTTAGGATTGTCAGGTAGCTAGATACAAAACAGGTGGTTATGTCCAAGCTTGTCCTTAACAACAACCTTGAATAACAGCATCTCTTTTTTTCTTGTCCCTTGTATTTAATTACTCTTTTTCATATGAAACTAGTCTCATCCAAAGTGTTTTGTTCTTTTAAGACCATTTAGATTGAGTATTTAAGTCTAAGACAGATGTACTATTGCAATGATATTTATCAGAAATTTAGTAGAAGTAGAAAAAATATAGCATTTAGTTTGCTCATTTAAGTTACCAGCTAGAAGCATAAAGAACATTTCAAATATAACCCTGGATCAATCAAGTATGCTTTCTGAGTTTTTATGACACATTAAAATCATCATTATTCTGTTCTGAGTTTTTGTTAAAAAGAGTGTTGAGGTTATACCACTGAGTTATTGCTTTAAAAATGGCATTGTTATAGTAATAAAAAATGCATCTGTGACATGTCAACACACCAAATAAATTCACTGGGCAAGCCTCCATGTCAAAATTGTGAACAGTTCATTAAAAGAAAGACAGTTTCCATGATATGCTTACTTGTAGAAGCACTAAAAGAACTACTAATGGGAAACAGAAGTAGCCATTGTGAACTTCCTTCATAACAAAGGCATGATTAAGGAAAGAGACTAGACAGAAATATGATTCAGAAACCCTCCCCATCATCAAGAAAGGAATCGTCTCACAACCAGGACTTACCACTCTCTTGTATCACATCCTCATAAAATTAAATAGAAAGAGATGAGGGTTCAAAGAAATAGGTAGCAATTTCTGGATCAAGAGGGAATGGTAAAAAAAAAAAAAGAAAAGGATGCAAAAAACTGTACTACTGCAAGAAAATATTAAGGCCAAGACTCCATGTCATAGGTCTAAAGACTTAATAATATTTTACAGTGTTCTCTCCTTACCCAACCCCAACAGGCACATGAAGCCTAGAGTTTAGTCAAACTATACCACAGTGGGAAAACCTGAAAGACACAGACTGTTAGGATCACTGTGTGAGAAAGTAGCTGTTTGATTTTATTTGGGGTGTTATAGTTATAGCAGAGCATCATAGAATGGAGAATTTAAAGAAATATTTTCTTCTAACAGTCTTGAAGACTAGGAAGATTACTGGGGAAGCAGATTTAATAGCTGTTTAAGTTCTCTTTCTCAGTTAATAAACAGCCTTCTGTCAATGTCCTAACATAGTAGAAAGGGCCAAAGAACTCTCTCATATCTCCTTTATAAGTGAACTCAAATTAGTGAAGGTTAATCAGCTACATGAAGTTCCACATCTTAGATAAATAGTCCAAAAACAAGCACAATGAATGAATGACAAGCAATCTCAAAGAAGGCATATGCGAATTCAATTATTAATCAGTTTTAAAGTAAATATTATAAACATAACAAAAAACTGAGATCATCAGAGTGGAATATTAAATGATGAAACCATTTACCTACAAAATAATTTTAAATAAAAATTTCAGGTAAAAAAGTCATGAGTATGCTGTTAAAAATACCATCAATGAGAGGAAAGGTGGCATAGCCGTATATATTGGAGACTAAGCAGATTTCAAGGGATATTATCAGCAGTAATGATAAATGAGGCAATTTATTTAAAAATCTAGTAATCAGATGTGTGGCAGGCAAAGACTTTACCCCATTCAATGAGTTTCATCTTCAATTCCTTTGTTGTTGCTTTTGCTGCACAGAAGCTATTTAGTTCAATGAAGTCCCACGTGTTGATTATTGACCTTAATTCCTAGGTAATTGATGTTCAATTTAGAAAGTCCTTTCCTATACATATATCCTGTAGGTACTGCCTACATTTCCTTCCAGCAATTTCAGAGTTTAAAGATTCATATTGAGGTATTTGATACATTTGGAGTTGACTTTTGTGCAGGGTAAAAGATAAGGATAAAATTTTATTTTTCTACAGGTAGAGATCCAGTTTTCCCAGTACCATTTATTGAAGATGCTGTCTTTCCTCTACTGTATATTCTTGGTACCTTTGTCAAATATCAGGTGGCTGAAATTGCATGCAATCATATTTAGGTCTTTTATTATGTTCCATTGATCTACATGTCTGTTTTTGTGCCAGTGACATGCTGGTTTTATGACTATAGCTCTGCAGTATCGTTTGAGTTCTGGTTTAATGATCCTCCCAGCATTGCTCTTTTTGCCAAAGATTTCTTTAGCTATCCGGGTTCTTTTATGATTCCATATGAGTATGTGTACGTAAGTCCCTAAAAGCAGAGGCAAGTACTTGAGACAATTGAACTAAAAATAAATTGAGAAATGAAAAGAGAAGCAGATAAGAGTGAGTATTAAACTCAATAAACTCAGAGCTTGCCCATTTTTATTTATTACTCTATCCCTGTGTTTTTAAAATGCTTCACATATCATGGGCTCATGATGAGCACATTGGCTAGTAAATACTGCAGATGAACTTTAGTATATTTCTCTACTTTAGGAAGGCTACATCTTAGTTATTCCCAATGGGCTATAGTCTCCTCGTAAAGAGAAGTAGTAAACACTGTCTCATATAACTTATATCAAAGAGTACGTTAGAGAAAGAGCATTACCAAACATATAATTCCCTTCTTCTCACATGTACTTTCATTTAGCAAGTGCTAAAATGTTGACTTTTTCTTCCAAAAGCAATAATACTTCCTAGAAGATCTTAATAAAAAAGCCGACTCTGCTGTTCATCTCAACAAAATTAATGTCAAACTATAACTTTAAAGCCAGATATGCCAAATGATTGGCCATTTTTAATAATAGTAGTAAGTATGGCAAGTTGTAAATCTTTTAGCAACGTATGAATTTTGCCACAACTTTGGAAGAAAACTTTTCCATTGCTCTTGGCAGCAGTTTGCAATTAGATAAAGGCATATTTTTGCCTGAAAAATTTTGAAAACTAATGCCAAAAAAAAAAAACTGAAACCAAGTTTTACATTCTTCAGAGATGTAAGAGATGTATGCCTAAGGAATGACACATAAAAAGATTAAGTATATCATTTTGTATTTATCAAAGTATATTACAGAAAAGCAAGATTTTTATTGAATTAGTAAATTTGATTTAATATCATTTTCTCAAAAGAGTACCAGTCCCAGTAATAAATGTTGTTATAATGACATGCTTGATGGAGTTGGGATTAACCACAGGAAGCTATTTTCAAAACTTTTCTAAATGCGGGCCAGTTTCCCATGAAGAAAAAAAAAAGAGCATATATAATCATATTAAACTTTGGGTTAAAATATCCAATTGCAGATTCTCAGAATACTGATAGGCTAATTAAACAAACCATCTTAGCCACCAAATAAAATTAAATTACTTCATCAAATAATTCTTTTAAATTATAAAAATAGAATCCTTTATGAATCATTCTACTAATTCTATATACATATTACATACACACTATATATATGATTTTGAACAGAGAATGAAAATAGCCCTTCATGAGTAGAAAATTTGTAGAGAATAGCATTAAGGGTTATTGACTTGATATATTAAGGCATTATTAATGAATTCAAGGAGTAATATATTAGTTACTTTGTAATACATAAACCACTCTTCCTTGGGCCTGGAGAGATGTATTAGCAGTTAAGAACACTGGCTGCTTTTACAGAGGACTGAGATTTCATTTCTAGCACTCGCATGGTGGCTAACAACACCCAAAACTTTAGTTGAGGGGCTCTGGCACCCTCTTCTGGCCTCCATGGGCTTTGTACAACATGGGTGCACTTACATACATGCAGACAAAATACTCATATACATAAAAAGTAACATTCTTCCTTCAGTGCAGAAAGGGATATAATTTTTTAAAATTTCCCTGAAATATTGTGTATGTTCATTAAACAAAATATGTCTTTTATATGCCACATGATTTGCATAGAGTGTCTTCACTTTCTTTTGCTGTGATAAAATACTCTAATGTCAAACAACTTGGGGAAGAAAGGGATTATTTGGTTTACATGTCCCAATGACAGCTCATCATTGAGGTAAGCCAAGGAACTAAAGCAGGGCAGGAGGAGGAAGGAGCTGAAGCAGAGACCAAGAAGTACTGTTACTTACTGGCATTCTTCCCCTGGCCTGTGTTCAGCTTCCATTCTTTTCTTTTCTTTTTT
>NW_008347536.1:7403273-7455920 GCF_000622305.1 Nannospalax galili | reverse complement strand
TTTTTTTTTTTTTTTTTTGGTCTTTTTGAGACACGGTCTCTCTGTAGCCCCTGCTGGCCTGGAACACACTATGTAGTCCAAGCTGGCCTTGAACTCACAGAGATCCGCCTGCCTCTGCCTCCCGTGTGCTGGGAAATTTGTCTTAAAATAAGCAGATATATAGTTTATAGGAGGCTCTGGAGAGAGAGAGATCCTTCCCACTGTCCATGTTGTCAAAATAACAGGAAGAAGGGAAAGCACATTCACTTCAGAGGAAGGGAAAACAGTTCTTGATTGTGGAAAATGTCAGCACAGCATAAAATATGGTTACAAAAATACAAAATTTTTGGTCAAACCAGAGATTAGTAACATTCATGCAGAATAATTTGGTTCTCAGTTACCACAGTGAATAAAATCATGATTAAAAATGAAGAAGTTTGAAGACAGATAAGAAAACCATGACAATATTGTAAAGGAAAGTTGAGAGAAGTCCAAATCAGACAGCAAAAGCAAGAATGTAGAGGGAAAGGTTTGTAGATATAAGAGTAGTAGAGAGAGAGGAATTAATAAACTATAATTAGGGATTCAATATGAGAAGCTGAGATACAGGAGATAGTAAAAATTTATTTTGAAAAAAATTAGAGTTTTAAACCATGATGACTATTGTTACAATAATGTCATATTAGGAATCAATTTATGAATCCAACAGGAAAATAAAAATTAACTAAAGGCAGGAAAATTTGAGAAGTGTATTTTCTCTCCTTTGGAAAACTATTTGAATTTGCACAGACCTTCAGAGAGTGCCAGGTTCTGGCCTCTCTCTGGCCTCTCTCTGACAGAGAGGCTGAGAAGGCTGCAGACTGCCTGAGAGCCCCCAGATCCTGCCTCCACGGGTTGGTGAGCTTCCCCTAATTGTGCCATACCCATCCCCCTACCTGGGATTTTGTGAGGCCCCTCCCAAGGCCCCAGGGAAGATCTGGCTTTCATACGTTAAGGCTAAGAGCCTACCAGGCAGCCTGAGATGGTGGGTTTCAACCTCCATTGGTGTAGGGACTGTGATCTCACCAGTCACCAGAGAAGATGAGTTATGGCCTCCCTCTGGCCTCCCTCTGGCAGAGGGCCTGAGAACCCAGGGGCCTGCCTGACAGACCCTGTAATCTGCTTTCACGTGGTAGTGAGCTTCCCCTAATTGTGGCATACTCATCCCCCTACCTGAGACTTTGTGAGGTGCTTCTAGGGCCCCAGGAAAGATCTGGCTTTGGTAGACAAAGGCTGAGATCCTAGCAGACAACCTGAGAGGTGGACTGACTGAGAGTTTCCAGATCCTGCTTGCAGGAGGTGAAGGAAGCCTGAGTGTACCTGACTGAACCTGAATTGGGCTATGGTGGGTACTCTTGAATAGCTGAGCTGAAGCCATCAGTTCCCTCCAAATTAAATGTGAAGAGAACTTGAACCATGTACCAACCAGCTTTGCATAACCAAAAGAGAAAAGATCTAGTCATCCAGATAATATAAACAGAAGCATACTTCAATGTAATTCTCATATCAAAAGCATAAACAAAAAAAGAAATTCACATGCCGAAACCACAATGAAAGAATAATAAAATGGAAAGCCAAAACACTATGTCCCCACCAAACTCCACCAATCCTGTAGAAGAGTTCAACAAAGAGAACCCCCTAGGGACACGGAATTTAAAAGAACATTCATAAACATGATCAAGGAATTCAATGAATTTAAAGAACACATGAACAAACAAATCAAAGAGCTAAAAGAAGATAGGGATAAACTTCTGAATGAATTCACAAAAGAGATAGAAACATTGAAGAGAACTTGGGCAGAAATGAAGAGGGAAGTGCAAAACTCAATAAGCCAACTTAAAACAACAGGGGAAAGCCTCACTACTAGAATGAATGAAATGGAAAACAAAATATCAACACTGGAAGATAAAGTTGAAGAACTGGACCACTCAAGCAAAGATTATGGAAAATTTAAAAAACACAGAATGGAATATGCAAGAGATGTGAGACACCATGAAAAAAGCAAATCTACAGATCATAGGAATAGATGAAGGAGAATTTCAGGTTAATGGTGTTGACCAGATCTTAAACAGGATTGTAGAAGAGAGTTTCCCAAAATTAAGGAAAGACATCCCCATACAAATACAGGAAGCACATAGAACACCAAATCAACAGATCAGGAAAGAAACTCCCTACAACATATCATAGTAAAAACACTAAATGCACAGAACAAAGAGAATACTGAAAGCAGCAAGAGAAAAACAAGTCACATACAAAGGAAAGCCCATCAGAATTACAGCTGACTTATCAATGCAAACTATGAAACCAGAAGAGGCAGGACCAAAGTATTTCCAGCTCTACATGACAATAGATGCCAGCCCAGAATACTTTACCCAGCAAAAATGTCTATATAGTTGAGGGGGAAAGAAAAATCTTCCATGACACAAAAAGCCTGAAAGAATACATTTCCACAAAACCAGCCTTTCAAAGAATATTTGAAGCAATACAGAGAGTAGAGAGAGTAACAACTATACCCCAGGGGCAATGAAAGAAAATGAATAAAGGTATGCATTCAAAATGATGGCAACCAACACACATCTTTCAGCAATAACCTTAATTATCAATGAACTAAACTCCCTAGTCAAAAGACACAGGCTAAGTGAATGTATTAAGAAAGAAAATCCATCTCTTTGCTGTCTGCAAGAAACCAATCTCACCTTCAAGGACAGGCACTACCTTAAGGTAAAAGGATGGAAAAGAATATTCCAAGCAAATGGCACAAAGAAACGAGCAGCAGTTGCAATTTTAAAATGTGACAAAATAGACTTCAAAGTAAAACTAATCAGAAGAGATAAAGAGGGTCACCTCATTCTGATAAAAGGAACAGTTAATCAAGAAGATATTACAATCCTTAACATATACGCACCAAACTCTGGTGCACCCAAATTCATCCAAACAACACTACAGGACTATAAGACACAGATTAACCCCAATTCACTAATAGTAGGGGACTTCAATACCCAACTGTCTCCATTAGACAGGTCAACTGGACAAAGAATAAACAGAGAGACATCTGAATTAAATGATACCATACATCAAATGTACCTCACAGACATCTTTCAAATATTCCACTCAAGCACCAAAGAATACACTTTCTACTCAGCAACCCATGAAACTGTTTTCAAAAATTGATCACATACTGGGCCACAAAACAAACCTCAACAAATACAAAAAGATTGAAAAATCTCACACAGTCTACCACACCACAATGCAATAAAGCTCAGAACCAGCACTGGACAAAGCCCTACTGACTGCACAAACTCATGGCAATTGACCAACACACTGCTAAACAATGAGTGGGTCAAAGCAGAAATTGAGAAAGAAATAAAAGAATTCCTAGAATTCAACAAAAAAATACAATACAATACAACACATCCTCTGGGACACTTTAAAAGCAGTCCTAAGAGGGAAGTTTATAGTTCTAAGTGCCTAATTACAAAACTAGAAAGAGCCCAAATAAGTAACCTAACACTGCAACTCAAGACCCTGGAAAAGCAAGAACAAATGAAAGCCAAACCCAGCAGAAGAGAAGAAATAACAAATATCAGAGCAGAAATTATTGAACTAGTATCAAACAAAACAATACAAAGAATCAATGTATCTAAGAGCTGGTTCTTTGAAAATGTAAACAAGATAGTCAAGGTAGTATCTGAAACTCCTGCTAGAGCACTATGACAGGAGAAGGAAATTAAAAGAGTACTAGTTGGAAAAGAATAGGTTAAACTATCATTTTTTGCCAATGATATGATACTATACCTAAGAGATCCCAAAAACTCTACCAGAAAAGTCCTAGAACTAATCAACACTTTCAGTGTAGTGGCAGGTTGTAAAATCAACCTACAAAAATCAGTAATCTTTTTATATACCAATAACAAGCAATTGGAGAAAGCATACAGGGAAATGCACCTATTCACAATAGCTGCAAAAAAATAAAATATCTTGGAATAAATCTGACCAAAGACAACAAAAATCCCTACGATGGAAAATTTAAATCATTAAAGAATGAGACTGAGGAAGATACCAGGAGATGGAAGGACCTCCCATGCTAATAGATTGGAAGAATTAATATTGTGAAAATGACCATCCTACCAAAAGCAATATATAGATTCAATGCAATCCCAGTCGAAATCCCATGACATATTTCACAGAATTAGAGAAAACCATCCTTAAATTCATACAGAAGCAAAAAACATAGCCAAAATAACCTGAGCACAATGAGCAAGACTGTGGGGATTACTAATCCCGATCTCAAAGTGAACTACAAAGCTATAGTCTTAAAAACAGCATGGTACTGGTGCAAAAATAGACACATAGATCAATGGAACATCATTGAAGATCCAAACCCGAGTACACGCATTTTCAGCCACCTGATATTTGACAAAGGTTCCAAGAACACACAACGGAGGAAAGACAGCATCTTCAACAAATGATGCTGGCAAAACTGTATCTCCAGTTGTAGAAAAATGAAACTAGATCCTTATCTTTCACCTTGCACAAAAGGATCAAAGACCTCAATGTGAAACTGGAAACCCTGAAACTATGAGAAGGAAATATTGGCAGTAACTTACAAGATATAGGTGTAGGAAAGGATTTTTCTAAATCAGACAACAGTTGCTCAGGAATTAAGGTCAGCAATCAACAAGTGGGATGTCATTAAATTAAAAATCTTCTGTACAGCAAAAGAAATAATCAAGAAAAATGAAGAGAAAATCCACAGAATTGGAAAAAAAAATCTTCACCAGTGACACATCTGACAGGGGTTTAACACCCAGAATATATAAATAAATCAAAAAACAAAGAATCAAGAAACCAAACGACCCAATTAAAAGATGGGCTAAAGATCTAAACAGAGAATTCTCAAATGAAGATATAAATATGACTAAGAAACACATCAAAAAGTGTTCAACATCGTTATTAATTAGGGAAATGGAAATTAAAACTACCCTAAGGTATCACCTTACCCCAATCAGACTGTCTAGATCAAGAGAACAAATTATACCCAATGCTGGGGAGGATGTGGAGAAAGGGGAATGCTCATTCACCACTGGTGGGATTGTAAACTCATGCAACCTCAATAGAAAACAGTTTGGAGAACTCTTAAAAAGCTAAAAAATAAACCTACTGTATGACCCAGATATACCACTCCTTGGCGTATGCCCAAAGGACTCATCCTATTGTAGAGACACTCGTACAACCATGTTCGTTGCTGCTCTTTTCACAGTAGGTAAGAGATGTAAGAAACTTAAGTGTCCCTCAACTGAGTTGTTAAAAAAAATGTTGTATATTTACACAACAGTGTTCTAGTCAGCAGTGAAGAAAGATGAAATAATGAAATTTACAGATAAACGCATGGATCTAGAAACTATTATCCTAAGTGAAGTAACACAGCCTCGGAAAAAAAAAAAATGACATATGTTCTCCCTCATATGTGGATCCTAGCACCAAATCCTTTTTAATTCCAGGTCCTTTTAATAAGATGATGATATTCAGAAGTCCCTTCTGCATGAAATAACTACCGTCATCAGGACTTCAGCTGAGCCTGATCTCTAAACATTGTCACAATTGGGCTTGTTGATGGTTGTGCTCATTCATTAAAGGGGGGCCAAGCAGGGTCACTGGACTCTCACCATATTATCCAGCCACTCTTCCCAGGCAAGTGTATGTAATTCAACCCTAATCACACATGGCTTCCTGGATTTGGGGAGGGCTAAAGTATACAACCCGGGAAAGGCTAAGAAGAGAAGGCATGACCCATGCTGGGTAAAGGCTTTCCAGTGTGCATACCCTCAGGTCATACGTACACCTCAGCAACCCCTCAGTTATCTCGGTAAGTATGCTCAGTAAATTCATTGGTTCCCCATAAAACTTTAATCAAATATTGGCTCAACACTAGAACCTTGAAAGAAAATAAGCATTGCTTAGCATCCCCAGGAAAAGAACCAAAGGAAAATTTATTTGTTAATGCTATTATGTCTCATAATTATTTTTAAAAAATGAGAATGTAAAAGAAGTTAAAAGGATATGGGAATGGAGATGTTTTCCAAAATAGAAAAAAATGAGAAAGCCCAAGCAAGTGATGAAGTTCTGTTTAGGCCTGTTATGATATATAAAGGATGAAACAAAAATAATATACACATAATCCAATACCTGTGGCTAAGGGAGACAACCAGCGATTGTTCTAAAATGATGGATAAATTTTTCTCCCCCTATCTACAAACCTTTGAGAGGGAACTGACACTGATTCTAACCACTCCAACAGCTATCAAAATACCTGAAAGCAAATCCTGACTCCATCACTCTAACCAGCCTCAGAAGACAAAAGAAAAACGAGGAAGAACCCAATCGAGGGATGCTTTTGGAAGCCCCTGTCAAGAAATTCCAGTGGACCCTCATATGAATATTTGAAAATTGCCTTGCTCTGACTTTTTTCTAGTTCCCTGTCTAGAACTTGTAATGCTAATTACTCTTACCTTTACTTCTTCACATCTCCTATTCACGATTCAAAGACTTTCTTTTCCTCCTTGAGATAAGAGTTATGTAATTTGGGAGTCTTTTAGATAGACCCACTGAAGGGGTACCCCAGTTGCCTCACCCTGCATCCCTGTTCAGCATGGAAGAAGCCGAAATGGTCTGCATACTGATGCTCTATCCGCAAGCTGGGTAACCTCTTCAGAGGATGGTGTGATAAGAATAGGAGGTAAGAATTAGCTAGGCAGTTAGGGTAAAAAAGACCCCAAAGAACTGTAGCCAGTTTCTTGCCTAAAACTCACAGTGTCCTTGGGCCTCTTAGCAACCTACTCCATTCCAAAGGCAAAACATTGAAAATATTTGGGAGCTTTTATAAGATTTTAGGGTTACCTCTTCAGAAAGGAGAATGTTAGAGTAGCCAAAAGCCCCATAAAAAAATAAAAGAAGGAGAAAGAGTACATGAAGTTATCAGGAAAAAGTGATGGTGAGATAGGGGAGAAGTTGGAGGGAAGGGCGTGGGCATGGATTTGATCAAAACACCTTATATGCATGTATGAAATTCTCAATAAATTATTTATTTTTTTAAAAAATGAAAGAAAAGAAAAACTACTAGAATTTGATATACAGTGGGGGTTGGGGCTCTATTTTCTCTTCTGTCTGAGGTCTTCTTGACTCTATCACATTGCTCCATCCATAGCCCTTTCATTCTCACTGCAAGCAGGAAACAAGAAATGTATCATTATAATATAGATCTAGACACAAAAGCAATCAATTTAAATAGGGTTTTAGGTCCAGTTAGGTGGCTGTTGATTACCCACATGAGAAATGTGCCACTGCTGTCCCAATATAATTTGTTGTGCCAGTCATTGCTGTGGTTATTAAACCATAAATCTGGGGTTGTACCAGCAATTGACGTTTTCCCTATCAGACTGCAAAATATTTTCCAAAACTATGAGAGCTAGTTTTTAGGGAACTGACTTCCAGGGCAGTTTTATCTTGTCTTTTCTTTAAGTATCTCTTGTCTTGTCTTCATCAATAGGTTCTTACCTTCAAGTTCTGAGAGACAATCAAGAACTATGGCAATAGCCCATGTAATTTTCGGAGTCTCGTAGACTATCCTGGCCAACAACTCAGAGAGAAATTTCTCCTGTGTGGCACTATTTCTTGTTATTTAGCCTTCAGCTATACATATGGACTTATGTAGAGAAATCATATGTGTAATTTTTCTGTAGGTTTTTGAACTATCATGTTTACCTCTGGTTTTTCACACGAGCTCAACATTATTTATCTCTCCTCCCCCTCTCTCCCAGTCTAATAGTCCCTCTTCCCTCCCCAATTAAAGTACCCCCATTTTTCTCATTTCACCCTTGGCAATACCTGTCTCCTATGACACCCTCTCTCTTGAGTTCCTTCTTCCCTTTACCGCTATAGTTTCTTCTTCTCCCCCTCCCATTTAAATACCTCCATTTTATCCATTTCCTTCTTGGTAACACCTGTCTCCTACTGTTCTCTCTCAGGCTCCTTCTTTCCCTTTACCTCCATGGTTCCCTTCCATTTTCATGGCCCCTGCAGTTATATCAGGATTTATACTCACATATAAGGATTTGGTACTAGGATCCACATATGAGGGAGAATATACATCGTTTGTTTTTCTGTGTCTGTGTTACTTCACTTAGTATAACAGTTTATAGTTCCATCCATTTACCTGCAAATTTCATGATTTTGCATCTCTCAATTCTCATCAATGAAGTTCCCCCATGCAACAGAGGGCAATGAACCCAGAGCTCAAGGACCATTGCAGAAAAAGTGGCAGAAATATAGCAATAGCCAGGGGAGGAAGTGCATGACCATATGGAAATAGAGTCTTTCAGGCTCCTGGGACCTCGCTCATATGAGCCTACAGCAATGGTGTCACCATGCACAAGACCAGTGCAAACTCAGGCAGACAAAAACCCAGTTAGCTGAAGAATTATTGGGCAGCTGATTACTACTGGGTGAGGAAGAACTGATCTTCTTTAAGAGAGTGACTCCAGATAGGTTTACTAGACCCCAATGGGTGAGCTTTCACTGATGGATGTCAAGGGACACTAACTTAACTCAATAGGCCTTAGTGTAAATGACAGAATGCATGAAATTCAATGGGGGTAAGGGACTATAAAGATGATTAAGATATTGTGTATGTAATACCCAAAAATTCAATAAAAATAAATTAATTAATTAATAACAAAACTTTAAGTTAAATGTACAATAAACTTGGGTGGGGCTTGATGGAACAAAGTTTTAATCCAAGCACTCTGGAGCTAGAGGCAGATGGAGCTCAGTGAGATCAAGGCCAACCTGGATTATATAATAATCTCCAGGCCGCCAGCTTGGACTACCAGAAGAACAGGTCAGAAAAGAAATATACAAAGTACAATAACCATAAAAAATTTAAAAAGATTAATAGGCAGAAGAAACAAAGAAGAACCAACATAAATGTATCCTATTAAAAATATCCAGTCACTGGGCTGTAGATATAGCTCAATGGTTAAGGGCAAGAGCCATTTTTGTAGAGAGCTTGGATTCAATTCCCAGAAGCCACATGGTGGCTAACAACAGTCCATAACTGCAGTTCCAGGGGAACTGATGCCCTCTTCTGTCCTCCACAGGCATTGCATGACATGGGTGCACTTACATACATGTAGGCAATACACTCATACACATAAATTTTAAAAAAATATTAAAAAAATAATCCAATCAGAAGGAAAAGGGAAAAATGCTGTAGAAAATGAGCATAGTGGTAGGAAAGTATGGAATGATATAAAATGCCATGCATGTCCGGTGGTGTGTGTGTGTGTGTGTGTGTGTGTGTGTGTGTGTGTAGAAATAGATTAAAAGGAGAATTTCAAATAAATGTTTGAAGTATAGTGAAAATATTTCCAGGTATTATAGAAAACATTAAACTACACATCCAGGAACTTAAAAAATTCCCTAATTTGAGAAAAGTAGGAGAATTATGCATTCAATCATCAGAATAAACTGCCAAAAAACAAAGTTAAAAAGAAAAATATTGAAATTAACAAAAGAAAATAATTGATCATGCAAAACACGTACACCAATACAACTAATTAATGAAATCTGGTCACAGGGATGAAAGCAAGATACCCAGACAGGTGAGGTGTAGGATTCAAAATGGTGTGAAAATAGCTTTCAGCCAGGGACTCTATATGCCTTGATATTGACATTCCAAATACCACAGTATCTTGACTCAGTGAGCCTTAACACAAATGATGGACTCTATAAATTCCAGTAGGTGGAGGGCTATGGGAGGCTGCCAGTGGGGAAGGTGGTAAAAAAATGAAGATGTTCAATATAAAATACACAAAAATTAGATAAAAATTTTACAAAAAAATGAGCACATGAAATAAAATGCCTTAAATATAAGAAAATGCAAGAATTTTTAAATACTTTATTATTTTTATTTTAATGCGTATATGTGTATTGCTTGCATGTACGTAAGTGCACCATGTTGTGCAATGCCTGCGGAGGACAGAAGAGGCTGTTGGATCCCCTGGATCTAGAGTAATGGATAGTTGTTAGCTGCCATGTGAGTGCTGGGATTTGAACCCGGGTCTTCTGCAAGAACAGCCAGTGTTCTTAACTACTGAGCCATCTCTCCAGCCCCCAAAATGGAAGAATTTATAGTCAACAAATCAGCTCTGTATGATCTACTAAATGAAGATCCCTTGACTAAAAAACAAAAAACAAAACAAAAAAAAAAAAGGAAAGAAGATTGGTGATATAAATAGGAGGCAAGAGAAATCCAGAAAAGGCAGACAATAGAGGATCTTCTGAACGCTGCTCTCAGCTATTTCCTTAACTACCTTTAGAAACATGATCAGCATATTATACACTCGCGTTTAAAACATGCACATGAAACAGATAAACGCATTTCTAAGGACAAGAAATGAAATGGAGCTCAAGGGGCAAAGCAAATCTGTACCAGACTCAAGCCAGTTGTTACTAGGAAGAATGTGATGAAATAGACATGCATATTTTAATGTCTAAAATAGGCACAGTGAACCCATTTCAAAACATATTAAAATAAAAAGTTAGTACAGATATTAAAATGATACACATATCGCTGATGTAAGTGAAAGCTAAAACTTCTTACAAATGGAGTCTGAAAATTGTGTCAAAAAGAAATGTATGTTTGACTAAACAAACATGAAATAACATTTTTACTGATAAAAGGTGTTCATTAAATACTGAACAGCTATTACTTTATCTAATGACAAAAGACTGGATATATTATTTCTTAAATCAAGACAAAGATGGTTTTCTCACCATTATTATTATTTTTTAAATTTAGCTATTTTAGTTTTTGCATATTACATACATCAGTTCTTAAATTTAGACCCTCTCCCCCATCTATGCACCCCACTCCCACTCCTCATGTATTCTGCTGTATACGTTACGTCCTATCCAGTCAAGCATTTGTACCCAGATGTCCTTCAGTACAAATTCATCCACTGGCATCTAGTGAATATATCTAGAAAACGTTGGTATGGCCTACACTCACCCAGTAGTAACCAGTCTCCAACAGTGCCCAGACTAGAAATGACATACATCCTGTGCTTTTCACCATTGCCATAATTTTAAATTCGCAAGCTTCCAGTGGCCTGAAATTCTCTGCTTCCCTATGTTCAAGGACCAATCCTGGCTCTTAAAATCTTTCTGCCCCATTTTCCGCAATGGTCCTTGAGCTGTGGGTGGGAGAGGTTTGAATAGGAGTCCTATCCTGGGTTACACACTCTCATTGTTTAAAATTTGAGCAGCTGTGGCTTTTTGTGTGCATTGCACTCTATTGTATAAAGAGGCATCACTGGTGAGAGCTGAGGGATACACTAGTTCTCTCTCTACCCCTCAGTTCTGTTATGTACCATGAATCTTAGGTGTAGAGGTTCTACTGCAGATGTGTCACCTAGGACTGGGCATCTCCCAGACATATATTTTCTGTGTCAAACCTGTTGTGAGGTGCTTCAGTAACCTCCATATGTTGCAAAAGGAAGCTTCTTTGATGAGTGGTGTATGGTATGCTTTTCTGTAAATACAGGGATACATATTCAGCATATGATAAGAAATTTCATATATCTAGAGATATGACAGAGATAGGGTTTTCTCTAGTCTCTATGAATTCTCTAGCTATGTGTATTTAGCTGTGTTCACAGTGCCACCCATGAGTTCACTCCCATTGAAAGAGCTTTAAGCCCAGTTAGATAGCTGCTGATTATCCCCCAGATAACAGTGCCATTACCATACCAGTAGAGGCAGTTTGCTCTGCTGGTCATTATGGATATTAGGCTTTAGAGCTGGGGTTGGAGCATTGATTGAATTTTCTCCCTTAGCAGCTTGCATAGTATCCTCCAGATCGGGAGTTAAATTTCAAGTAAAAGGCTTCTGGGTCAGTTTCTGCTCATTGCTCCAAGTCCTGTGTCCAAGTACATCCTGTCTTCAGCAGTGGGGTCTTATTTTCCAAGTCTGTGAGATAATCAAGAGCTCTAACAATAACCCGTGTTATTTGGGGAGTCTCTCGGCCAACCCCTCTGACCAACCACTCGAAGGGAAGTCTCTACTGTGTTCCTTGCCTACAGCCCCCAGATACACATATTGACTAATGTTCAGGCACTGCATGTGCATTTTTCAGGGAGGTTCGAAGGCAAAACATTTCTCTCTGGCTTCTGTAGCCCCCCAAGATCCATTTATCTCTACTCTCTCTCCCCTGATTCAAGCTCAGTCCTCCATTATCATTTTTACAGCTAAAAATCTAATCAATTAATTAATAAGCACTTTCACCCACTAACAATTAGTTTCTCATGTACAAACAGATCCTGAAGACTCTCACAAAAACTTCTGATTACTGGTAAGCAGCTTTGGTGAGATCATAGTATACATGGCTGACAGTCAAAAAGCAATTTCATTATCATTTCCTTATACCAACAGTATCCCCAAATCAACTTTTCATTGAAATAAAAACAATTTCAAATAGGTTTGACAAATGAAATGAACATTGCCTAGAGAAATTTAATGGAAGATTAAAGACTGAAGAAAAATGTGTTAAATGGGGACTGTCACAGCCCATGGTTTACTATACTAGAGACCGTTCATCTAAATAGTGATATAAACTCAATGTAATCAGCATCCAAATGCCAAAGACATTTATGCTCAGTGATAAACCCTTCATAAAATTTGTATAGTAAAAGTAAAACACTTGAAAAACTATAAGTAAGAAGCTCACATCACTTTTGAAAGTTCACACCATCAGTTAGTCTTATGCATTATACAAAAATCAACTGAAATTGAATTTTAGGTTTGAACATAAAAAGATTAATTTTGAGAAGATAATAGGGACAAATCTTCTATTCACTAGAGTTAGAGGAAGAGTTTTTTTATTGTATCAAAATAAAAATACATACCAGAAAATATTAATAAATTGGACTTCATTCAAAGTAGAAAACAAGCTGGTACAAAATACAGAAAGAGAAGAGGTGAAGAGAGGTGCAGGGGAGGTGGGAGGGAAGTAAGGAACTACAAGGGAAGGAAACAGAAAGAGAAAGTGATGGCAAGAACATTTATGAATTTCTGAGTCAGATAGTCAAAAAAGAATTGTGTGTAAAATAGATGAAGAAACATAAATTCAACAGTAAGAATTACACAATTCAGTTAGAAAAATGGCAAAATACTTGAGCAGACATTTAACCAAAAAAGATGTATAGGTAGCATATAAAAGTATGGAAATGCCATCAACAGTACTGGTCAACAGAAAAATGCTGGTGAGTGTTTCAGTGAGACCCCACCTCTCGTACAGCTTCTGCTGTAAGACCTTCTTTAAGCCTGAAGGAGGACTTAGGGAAACTGAATCTCATGCTGCTATGGGAATTAGTGTTGGCACAGCCACTCTGAAAAACAGTCAGGCTAACCTATTATTGCTGAGAATTTACCCTAAGGCAGAGATTGGAAAACTGGAAAACGCCAGACAATTAATCCTTCAGATTTTATGAGCCAGATACTATCTCTATCACACATCTTTCAAAACTGGAAAATAAAATCGTTTTCATATGTGTGAGCATATTGTTTCATTTTATACAGGTGAACATCTGAAAATGAGGTTCCATGATTAATATACCTTATTTAAGAAAACAGCAGATAGGTTTTTTTCTTTTTCAGAAACAAGGACTCTCTATGTAGCCCCAGCTGGCCTGGAACTCCCTATATAAAATGGACTGGACTTTAACTCACAGAAATCAATCTGACTCTGCCACCTGAGTGCTGGGATTAAAGGCATGAACCACCATACCAAGTCACATATGTTATTTTTAATGACACATTTATTCAGCATTCTGATCAACCAGTTATACCTTTAGTTAGTAGTGCTGGTAGGGAAAAAAAAAAAGGCCAAATTAAAATACTTAAGTCCTTCCTTAGGATGCTCTGTTCTTGACACAGAACAGAAATTAAATAACCTGTTATGTAATTAGTCACCAACATGGTCCTTAGGTCCTTTTTAAAAAATATTTTATTTCTTATTTTTGTTTTATGTGTATGAGTGTATTGCCTGCATGTGAGTGCACCCATGTCATGCAATGCTGCGGAGGTCAGAAAAGGGTGTCAGATTCCCCTGGAACTGGAGTTAAGGATGGTTCGCAGCACCATGTGGGTGCTGGGAATTGAATCCGGGTCCTCTTGCAAGAGCAGTCAGTGCTCTTAAACACTGAGTCATCTCTCCAATACCAGTTCTTAGGTTCTTATTGTCCATACACTTGAGTGTCTACATCATGTCTTCTTTGTAACATCACGAATCTCTGATCACTTGAAATTCTCTGTCACTTCTCTACTTATTTTCTACTGCTATTTATTTCCAGTCCATAATTAAGACCTTTTGCCATTATCATAACTACTGCTATTCCCACACTGTAGACACCTTGGTTTCTCAGTTTGGTCAATTGTTAGCTTCTAGCACCACAGGAGCTTTCATATCTAAAGTATTTTATCTCCATGGACCCAAAATTTGAATATTAATGGTTCTTATTGCAAAAATCATGGTAGCTTCCACCATCTCCAAAACTGTTCCCATCATTCCCAAATCCTCTGGAGTCACCACTGCTACCAGAAGAGCCACCATCATCACAGCTGCCAGCAATGTCATTACGGTCATAGAAGTCCTTGAAGATTAAAATTGTCATGGCCACCAAAATCACCTTAATAACCATGAGTGTTTCCAGACCGACTTCAACCTCATTGCCTGAGTAAATGCTAAGAAACTCTTACGCTGAGAGAACTTTCCTCACTTCACTGTTGTTACTGCTCATAGTACAGAATAAGGCTATTCATGAAGCCACATCCACGAGGAGTCTCAAAGACACTCTTCTTTCTTCTGACTCTGACATCATCAGGAATTCATTGTAATTTTCCTATGCTGTTCAAAATAATACCATGGATGATATTTTCAATATTTTCTTTAAGGCCACCGAAAGCATATTTTTCCCACTTCAATGAGGACCTGGTCTTTGATAATCTTCTATTGATATGGCATTTTTGATTACACAATCCTTTCAAATATAATGTGACCTTGAATCCATGACTATACTGACCTCCTTCATCATTGCTCAAATGATAAACCCAAAACTTCTGCACATCGCATTACTACACAGTCTGTGAGTATTGGCCTCTCAGATGAAGAACTCCCTGGAAATCTGGATTCCTTAGGTGGCCCTTGCTTGAGAGGGCAGTGGTAAGAAAAAACTATATCAGTGTTTCCTCAGATGTCTTCACAGAGTGGAACAAATTCCCAGATTCTTTCCAACGTACTCTGTTAATTTTACATTCCTAAGAGTAAATGTTATATGCAATAAATGCTGTTAAAGAGATGGGAGAAATAACTTTTGCATTTAGTTAGATGGTGACATTTTCCTGCCAGGAATCCCTGTACCCTGGTACAGTATCTTATTGGGCATCAAATATGCCATCTTGATAAGTCTGTGTCAGCATTTTCTGAAATCTTCAAAAAAATGTAACCTCTCCTTTCTTTTTATACCTCTTTTCTGAGCATGATTTCCCTAACTCTTTCGGCTAATCCAACATTTTGGGTGGCATCCTCCTTCTCTGAAGCTTTCCTTTCTGCCATGTTCCTGCTAATTCACTGTTTCTGACCTCCATGACAGGTTAAAATGGAGTGGCTTTTTTCCTTCTCTCTTCCATTTTCTCCTCTGGACAGCTGCTAAGACTTATAGCTTGTCTTACCTAAGGATTTTTCTTTAAAGGTTAATAAAATTGTCTTCAAGTTTGTTTGAGTCCATTCTTAAGTTATTGAATGAATGAGACTAAGAACCTTTTGATGGGACTCCAACTTTCCCTATACCATCTGGCGACCACAATGGGACCCCAAAATAAAAGTAACCAGAGCTAAGGAAAACAAGAATTAGTCGTTCTGGGTTTTTTGCTTGATTATTTTTTTAATTTTATATGTATGCATGTATTGCCTGCATGCCAGTAAGTGTACCCGTGTCATGCAATGCCCACAGAAGACAGAAGAGGCTGTCAGATCCCCTGGAACTGGAGTTATGGACAGTCGTTAGCTACAGTGTGGGTGCTGGGATTTGAACCCCAGTTTTCTGAAAGAACAGCCAGTGTTCTTAACCCCTGAGCCATCTCTCCAGCCCCTGTTCTGTTGTTTTAATATGCAATTCCTATTAATCAGACTATATTCATTTGGTCATCTTCACTTTCTTTCCTTTGTCTTGTATGTTAGCATTTATTAGTGAGATCCTTGATTGCACATGACAAAAATCCAACTTCTGGTAAATTAGGCCCAAAATAGCAACATCCCCCACCAGCACACACACATACATTAGGCCACATTAGTAGTATGTGTTTACAGAAATGCCAGATTGCTGTGCATGTGGTGCTTGCCTGTAACCCAAGCGCTTGGGAGGTACCATGGGAAGATAAGGAGTTCAAAGTACAGTCTTGGTTACAATAGTTTTGTGTGAGTGTGTGTGTGTCGTGTGTGTGTGTGTTATATTAAGAACTAATCAGAACCTTAATGCTGACTCTTTGTTTTTAATTACATAGAAGTTTTCTTCACAAACACAAATGAGTTCAGTTGAAGCACACTGTAAAATGTAGAGCTTCATCTTCATTTTATATATAAGAAAACTAAAGCTAGAGATAGACTTTCAATAATTTACAGTGATCACTTGCTTTAATTCCAAGGTCACCTAGGTAGGGATCATGATCAACACTTGAGACCCAAGACCTCAGATTTCCAGAACCTTTATTTATCTGACTAGATCCAGAGACAGATACTGAAGGTTGCCAACTGGAGTCAAGACTGGTGGTTTCAACTCATCATCCACATGATCATGTAGATATGGCCATTGTACACTATAAAAGACATAAAATTATAAATTTAACCAACATTATTTTCATGGCTTATGTTGCCTGCTTGGATAGTATATATCTACATTGAAAGCCAGGTGTGTCTGAACTTGTGACATGATGTAGTCGTCTACAAAATTTATGTTTTCTAACCACACATTGGAGTTATAAAAACAAACCACACAAAAATATTTCATAAAGTTTTAAAGTTTGTTCATTTTGGGGGGGTCCTATTCATAGCTGTACTCAGGCACACATAACTATATTTGGCTTGACTTACCTGCCAGTCAATCAACATCATCTCTACTGATTGTGAATGAGCATAAATCATCACAGGACAAAATGTCAAAATTTTAATTTCCAAGAGGAAGTGGTCTAATTTGCAATTCCTTCATCCAAGATGTTATGATGCATCAGTACACCCGTAATTGGTTTGACATTGAATTTTATAGCACAAAGCATCTGGCCTCACTCCCATGGTGACCAATGAGAGCAATTTCTGAAGCTGGGACAAATTATCCTTTCTAAGAACAACAGCTGTTTCCGTGATCTATAAATGTGTCTACCCCTTTCACCCATGAGAATATTCATATCACAGATAAGTAGAGACAAGGGCATTATTGGAGGTGTGGCTCTAGTGGAAAGCCAACTGTTCTGCATTTATCTTTTTGGTGGCCCATGAGTCTTTCTTTCACCATCCGGCTGTTTCTTCCTACCCTCCAGATTAGACACACCTGCCTGTCCATACACGCCTGATCATTAGATGCACTCATCAGCATGTGAAAAGGTCACTTTGTATGCTATTTCTTTGCAACCTCAAGGACAAATCCTTTTCAGAGAGTCAGTAATTGAGAAACACATGTTGGTAAATATATTAACTGTTAAGAAGAACAATTCCTAATCTGTACCCCCTATTGATCCAATATGTATCCTAGGCCTAAAAGCTTAAAGTAGGAGGACAGTGAAGTAGATCTTACTATTCTAAATTATATTACTTTTATTCTTTTTAATAATCTGATAGAACACAAGAAATAAGCTGCAATTGCTAAAAACACTCATATTTAATAAAAATTATGAAAACCAACTTGCTATGTGAATATCTCTGAAATAGGACTCTACCTTGGATTTCTCCTGCAAAGCTCAGAAGAGTTTCAAAAACCATCTATGGATATTATACACTTGTGTTCCATAACCATATATATGCTAAAGTCTATATATAGTCTGTACACATACAGCTGTGGCCCTGTACCCAGGAGTATATGGGCAGCACAAATTGGATGAGTTATTAGAGAGACAGAGAGAGAGAGAGAGAGAGAGAGAGAGAAAGAGAGAGTTTTGGGGCCATTGAACTTTTTGCTTTTTAAAAATTTTTTATTATTGCTATTATTATCAGCTAAATTTCACAAAGTATGGACTAGTTATTTAAACCACAGCTGTTTTTCCAGCACCTACATGGTAATCTTGGTGAATGAGGTATGTTTAATCAATACTTTCTGCTTTCTTCCTGTAATTACCTTGAAAAATTGAGTACCTAATAACAATACTGAAAATCTTATCCCCACCTCTAATCCATCCATAAACTCTGTGGCTTTCACCAGTAAGCGTGGGTAAACAGCAAGAATGCTTCCTTCTTCACCTGTCTCGAACAGTTAGGCACAGGTTGCGTGGCAGTTTCCAGGAAGGGCGTAGGCTGGGAACTCCTGAGACTCTGGAGGTAAACATCAAATGTCTTGGGAGAGGTAACTTGGAAGATTCTTGTAGGTCCCTCCCAGTTTTATAGAAGCAGTGACAACTTCTGAGGGAAGAGACTCTGACCAGCCTGATTGCAGAGAAGACCTTTCTTGAAGTGTTGAGCTGCCTGCAAGTTTTGCAAAGAGCTCCAGGGCTGCAGCTTTCCTGAGTCATTGCTCCTGTTGGGTTGGTATTTTCCAGTGACACAGATACATTGGCATTATCTCTGCCCTGTAAGCAATCCCTCACCCACACTCATGTTAGTTTTCTCAGTAGTACTCACAACTTAACCAAGTTAGATTTTAGTGCAATCATTACTTTGGCCTATCATGCATGGGTTCCTTACCTAGAGTGAATATATGTGTATTTTGCCATCCCAGGAAAAGTTTGCCCACAACATCATAGATTTCAAAATAATTTTTTTTAATGTATTTATTTTTATTTCATATGTATAAGTATTTTGCCTGAATATGTGTAAGTGCACCACATGCCTGAAATTCCTGTGGAGGCCAGAGGAGAGTGTTGGACCCCTTGGAATTGTGGTTATAGATGGTTTTAAGCTGCCATGTGGGCACTGGGAATTGAACCCTGCTCCTCTGCAGGAATAGCCAGTGCCTTTAAACCCTGAGCTATCCCTCTGACATTGCCAAAACTAAATGCAATAGAAAATATTAGAAAATTGAAATGAAATATCTGGCTTTGAAGATATGATTTTGTCAGTATATTGATGCAAACTGGAATACAGCCAAGTTTTCATTAAAATCTAGAATGGTGGTACCAGATGAGGAAAGAGTGGAGGGGCAGGGAAGGGGGAGAAATGACAATCACTGGAATTTATAGTGAGATAGAAGTTGCAAGTACTGGAATTCTACTGCACAGTAGTGTTGCTACAGATATAAATAATGTCCTCTAAATTTCAAAAATCAAAAATTTATAGGAAACTATTTCGAACATTTTTACCATAATGAAATGATATATTTGAAGCATCAAGTAATTTTAAGCTATTATAAAAATTATATAGCTATAGATGTATCAAAAAATATATTGTATTCAAATAATGCATGGAATTATATTCTTATGTATTAGTTAAAATTAATTTAAGTTAAATAGAAAAAATAAGAACAAATAAAGCATTTCCCTGGTGGGTATACATTATGTTTCCATTCCTGGATGAGGAAGAGAGGTCAGTATGCACTGAAGCACCTGATTGCCCAATTTTGATCAGAATGCCTGTTCTTTACAAAGAGGATATGCATGACAAAGGAGAAATTTGGTAATGACTGTTAAGTTGACAAAGAAGGCCATCATAGTCAGGCTTCGTCATATGTGAAAGAATCAATAGGTGGTTATTCATACACAAAAGTGATAATTTGGCCCTATATGGGAAGTTTAGACTTAGAATACCACTTCTTTACTAGGCTCAAGAAGGTGACAATTCATCCATAGCTTTACATTGATTTGTCTCAATTGTTTCAAGCTGTGGGTGCACCAGAGTCCAGTCCAGAGAACCCCTAGGGCTTAGGTACACACAGATTAGTCTTTACCACTGATAAAACAAATACTACTTGTTTTTGCTTTTATTCTATAAAAACTTCATAGTCCAAGTCTAAGTCTCAATGACTCCATAAGCTGTAGAGCAGTGAAGAGATACTAGGAGTCAGTCGGTTCTTTGTGTGGGCCAATGGTGAGGGAAAGGATATAGATTATTTTGGCTATGTCATGGGTCGCCTTAAATGGCAGAGATGGCAATTGCTTCCTGGTTCTTCTTTTCTGAAAACCAAAAGCATGGGCTCGCTCAGTCAATCTCTTTTAAATTGATGTTTATTTCAATATTTCTTTCATGGTTCTACCAGTCAATGAATATTTGATTTTCCATGCTTTTTCTATGGCTTTGCCAGTGAAAACATCTAGGTATAAGTCACAGTACTGATAGATACTGTTTTCATGTTTGTTCCTGTCAAGATAATACCTAGTCATGTTTGTACAGGTCAATACACCTACAATACATCTTTTCAAGATATTGGACAAATATTTTTCATGTTCTATGTTCTAGTTTCTTTCCATTGCTGTGATAAAAACATGGACCAAAAACAACTGATGAGGAAAGGGTTTATTTTATCTTACATCTCCCAGGACACAGTTCTTCACTGACGGAAGTGAGGGTAGGAGCTCAGGGCTGGAACTTGGAGACAGGAGCCTAGGGCACAGAGCATGTAGGAACCCTGCTTACTGACTTGCTCCTCTGGCCCTTTCTCAGCCTGCTTTCTTATACAACACAAGACCATCTACCCATGGGTCGCACCACCCACAGTAGGGTGGGCCCTTCCACATCACTCAGTAATCAAGAAAATGTCCCACAGACACACCCACAGAACAACCCAAAGGATTAAATTCCTCAGTTGAGGGTCCTTTCATCCAGGTTTGTCAGGTTGACATCTGAAGCTTACCCAACATATTCTATATATTTATAAATTTCACAAATACATGTAGAAAACACCGAGTTCATCAGCATTCTCGTTGTACTTAATATGGCCATTTTTTTTGAGTTCTCTATATGTGGTGGTAGCTCTTTGGGGTTTTACTTTGTGCTTTTCTATTTATGATATCCTTTATCCTATATTTATTTATGATTCCATACATTATTTGGTAGTTCATTCAAATATTTTACATTTGTTGATTTTTGCTCCTTTGTATGTTGCATTTATTTTTAGACCCATATAATCACATTATCTGTCAAAAAAAATAGTCTCATATTTGCCTTTCTAATCTACATGCTTTTGCTTTTCCTGTCTTACCTACCACAATGTTTGATGGATGAAAATGAACATTGTTTCCAATTCTTTTTGTTGTTGCTGTGTTTGGTTTTTTGAAACGGGAATTCCCTGCAGTCTGGAAATCCCAGTGTAGAACAGGTTGGCCTTCATCTCACAGAGATCTGCCTGCCTCTGCCTCCAGAGCACTGAGATCAAAGGCTTATGTCACCATGCCCTGCTAATTATTACTCTTAGAGGAAAAGAAAGTATTCTGATGTTTATCATTAGGTGATATATCCTGTAGGATTTTCTACAGATTTTCTCCTTGTCTTGAAGAGGAAACTTTCTTTTACCTTAGGATGTGATAAGTTTAAGAATAGATGGGCCAGTTGTGTAACTCTATAATAGCCTCCATCTGTTGCAAAAAGAAGCTTCACACACAGAGAATATATGTCTGAGAGATGCCCAGCCATAAGCAAGTGTCCACAGTGTCTACACCTAAGGCTCATGGAACAAACATCCCTCGACTATCAGCAGGAAAGATTCCTCATACAACAGAGTTCAGTACACATAGAAGGCCACAACTGGGTAAGTTTTAGAGAATAAGAGACTACAGAGTCCGTGTCCCTGGATAGGACATGTTAAATCTCACTCACCAATGGCTCAGAGACCACTGCAGAAGAGGGGTGGAAATATTGTAAGAGCCAGGGTTGGTGCATGAACATAAGGAAACAAAGGCTTTCCAACCTCCTGGAACTTGCTCATGACTTGCAACAATAGTGACAGTATGCACAAGATCCAGGCCGACTGATTCAGACAACAACCCAGCATATAGCAGAAAAAAATGGGCAGCAAGCCCCAACCCTAGTCAAGGAACTATTGGCATATGATTACAGTGGGGTGAGAGAGAGCAGATCTTCTTTAAGGAGTGACTCTAGATAGGCTTACTAGACTCCAGTGGATGAACTTGCACTGAGGGAATGGGGATACAAATGCTTAACTCGATAGGACTTAACATATATGACAGAATATCTGAAATCTGGTGGGTGGTCGATGAAGGGGCATGGAAGAAGGAGAGAGTCTAAATTTGAGATGTATCATATGAAAACACTGAGGCAATCAAGGGCTGTGGAAATATCTGTGTTATTTTCAGAGTTTCTGGGGCCACCCTGACCAACATCTTGAAGGGAGGTTCCCCTAACTGGCATTGTGTTTTCTTTCTTCTGCAATCAAAACTTCAAATGTTTGAAGACAGAGTTGAGGAGACGGATAAACCTCCCATGTCTATGGATTAGTAGAATTAATATTTTGAAAATGCTTATCCAAGCAAAAGCAATTTACAGATTCAATGAAATCCCAATCAAAATCCCCATGACATTCTTCACAGAAATCGGAAATAAAATCCTAAAATTCATACAAAATCACAAAAATCCTGGATAGCCAAAGGAATACTGAGCTATATTGCAGATACATAGTCACAAAAATAACATGGTATTGGAAAAAATACATGTAGATCAATGGAACAACTTAGAAGACACAAACGTGAGTGCACACAATTTCAGCCACCTCATGTGTGATAAAGGTGCCGAGAATACACACTGGATAAAAGTGAGCATCTTCAACAAACAGTGCTGGAAAAATTGCATCTCCGCAAGCAGAAACTAGACCGGTATCTATCACTCTGCACAAAAGTCAAATAAAAATAGATCAAAGACCTCAGTTTGAAACCTAAAACACTAGAAGTGTTGGGAGAAAACCTAGACACTACCCTACTACACACAGGTTCGCGAAAGGTCTTACTAAATGGAATCTAGTCTCTCAGGAATTAAGGTCAACAATTGACAAATGGGACGTCTTTAAAATAAAAGCTCTGTACCAAGTGAGTGAAGAGGAACCCCACAGTGTAGGATGAAAATCTTTACAAGCTGTACATCTGATAGAGGATTGATATCCAGAACAAAGAAAGAAATAAAAACAAAATTAAGAAAACAAATGACCCAATTAAAATCGGGCTATGGATGTGAACAAATAATGCTCCAAAGAAGAAATAAAAATGACTAAGATATACCTTTAAAACTTTTCACCATCCTTAGTAACTAGGGAAATGAAAACCTGAACTACTTTTAGAATTCACATTACCCAGTCAGAATAGCTGGGACCAAGAGAACGAACTTCACCAATGCAGGTGAAGATGTGGGGAAAGGCAGAACTTCTTTCAGTGTCGGTGGGATTGAAAACTGGGGCAACCACTATGGAAATCAGTGTGGAGAAGTTTTAAAAAAGTAAAAACACGGCTTTCCATTGGAGTTTCATGAGTTTGCAATCCCAGCAACAGTGAATGAGCGCTCCCCTTTGTCCACATCCTCTCCGGCTATTGGTATCATTTATTCTTTTGATCTTAGCCAGTCTGAGCTGAGCAAGATGAATTTTAAAATGGTTTTAATTTGTATTTCCCTAATTACTAATGATGTTGAACAGTTTTTAAGCTGTTTCTTAGCCATCTTTATTTCTTCTTTTGGGAACTCTCTGCTCAGATCCTCAGCCCATTTTTAATTGGGTCACTTGTTTTCTTGATTCTTTGTTCTGTGAGTTTTTTTGTATATTCTGAACGTTAAACCTCTGTCAGATGTGTCGCTGGTAGATTTTTCTCCCACTATGTGGGTTCTCTATTAACATCTGTGGTTGTTTCTTGTGCTGTACAGAAGCTTGTAATTGGGCCCCATTTGTTGATTCTTGACCTTAATTCCTGAGCAATCGATGTCTGATTTAGAAAGTCCTTTCCTACCCTATACCTTGTTTCCTTCTAACAGTTTCAGGTTTCAAATTGAGGTCTTTGAATTCATCTGGAGTTGATTTTTGTACAAGGTGAAAGATAAGGGTCTAATTTCATTTTTCTACAGATGGAGGTCCAGTTTTGCCAACACCATTTGCTGAAGATGCTGTCTTTCCTCCAATGAGTGTTCAATTATGTTCCATCTATCTACAGGTCTATTTTTGTGCTATTACCATGCTGTTTTTATGACTATAGCTCTGTAGTATACTTTGAGATCTATTATATTAATCTCCCTAGCATTTCTCTTTGTGTTCAGGGTTGCTTTGGCTATCTAGGGTCTTTTGTGCTTCCATAAGAATTTTAGATTTTTTCCCTAATTCTTTGAAGTATGTCATGGGGATTTTGACTAGGATTTAATTGAAACTATATATTGCTTTTGGTAGGATGGTCAGTTTCATATTATTAAAATTTCTATCCATGAGCATGGGGGGAGCCCTTCAATCTTCTGGTGACTTCCTCAGACTCTTTCACTAAAGATTTAACATTTTCATTGTAGAGGTCTTTCATGTCTTTAGTCAGGTTTACCCTAAGATATTTTTTTTTAGTCTATTTTGAATGAGAAAGTTTCCATGTACTCGTTCCCCAATTGCTTGTTATTGGTACATAGAAAAGCTACTGAGTTTTTTAGTTTAATTTTATAACCTGTCACTTTACTAAAAGTGTTAATTTCTAAGAGATTCATATATTCTATCACATATATTAAGGTCATTCAAGTCAAGTTTGTATCCCCAGATGTCCCTTTATATGAGTTTATCATGCTGGTTTTCTGAGACAGGGTCTCCTTGTAGCTCCAGCTGGCCTGGAACTCACTATGTAGACCAGGCTGGCCTTGAACGCATGGAGATCCACCTGCCTCTGCTTTCTGAGTGCTGGGAGTAACGACATGTGCCACCATACCTGGCTCAAAAACTTTTTGATATGTAACTTGAGAGCCACCAAAACAGTATATTATATTCAAAATGGTATAATGCTAGGTCAATTATTTGTGACCATCCCTTGATGAGTCCATACCCACACTCAAGTATGTCTTACTTCTTGTTACTCTCTCTTGGAAAGTATATACCCACATCCACGTTGTCCCGGTTGTCTTTGTTTCCCAGTGCTTCTCTTTCCCCTATCTCTTATGTTTAGTCTCCATTAAATTTTTTTTAGTAAAAATCTCTATCACAGCTTCATACTGGATAGTTCTGAAATTCTTTTGGTGTCAAAGAAGCCATGAATTCTGGTTTGGCTTCAGTGGATGTTCCTAAAATATTAGAGGAACACTTCAGGCTGCTGAAGATGACAGCATTGAGCTGTATCTCTGTCCCCTCACTGCTGTCACTTTGACTATAATCGCCACTTCTCACCAGCCCTGACCTGTGTAACTCTCATTCTCTGCTGTTATGAGTTCAATTGTTTTAAATTCCACATTCTAGTGAGAATATGTGGTATTGATTTTTCTCTTCCTTGATTGCTTCACTTAACATAATGCTCTCCCGTTCCAGTCTTCTTGATTTCAATGCAAAAGTTCTTAATTTTTAAGACAGAATAGCACCCCATTGTTTATATGCTAAATTTATTTTATCCATTCATTTGTTGATGGATCTTTACAGGTTAAGTAAATTAGCTATTGTGGATAGTGTTACAGTGAACACGAGAATGAATTCATCTCTTTGATAAACTAACTTCGTATCTTTTCAGTAAAATCCATAAGTGTTATTACTGGGTAATATAGTAGTTAAATTTTTTTTTTAGGTTTTTTTTAGTAGCGTCAACAGTTTTCCTTAATGGATGTGCTAATTTACAATCCCACAGGCAGAGTACAAGGTTTCATTTTTTTCCCCATCATTACCAACACCTGTCTTTTGTTCTTCTGATAATATTCCTGCTGACAGATATAAGATGATATCTCACTCTGGCTTTCATTTACATTTCTCCAATGCATGGAAAGACTGAACACTTTTTAATATATTTGTTGGCCATTGTATGTCTTATTTTGAGAAATGTTTATTTAGATTCCTTTGCTCATTTTAATTAGGTTTTATCTCTTACTTTTGACAATTTTTAGCTCATGCTAAATTTATTCTATTACTCTCTTATCAAATATATGGTTTGTATTCTCTGTCAATTCACAGGCTATCTCTGTACAATGTACATATCTTCTGTTCTTCCTTTTTCCCCTTTAAGCATTTTCTTCATTTCAGAAAGAAGAACATTTCCCAGGCTTGTCTTGTACATTGTCTCAATGCTTCCCACAGCATTTTTAGTAAACATTGTTTATTTTAAAAATTATGACATTTATCTATTTTGTCTTTTGTGGAATCTGTTTCATGCCACAGTATATGTGTGGAGGTCAGTGGTCAATCTCCTAGAGTCAGTTCTTTCCCTCCACTATGTGGATTCAGTTTGTTAGGATTAGTAGCAAGTGCCATTACCCACTGAGTCCTCTTGTCAGCCCAAGTGAAAATGACTTGAGTAGTAAGTCCTCATTGTTGTTCAGGGGTCTTGAGTTTATAAATCTTAGATAGAAAAATGATATAAAATATACATATATAAATACAGATACACATAGTTATGCATATTTCTACATGTGTATGTGTGTCTCTATGTGTATACATTTATATACATATATGCAGGTATGTATATATGTATAGACACATTCATACTTACACATGTATAGATGTAAATAAACATAAACATGGGACTTGAGACATGGTTCAGCAGTTAAGAACACATCCTGCCCTTGGCGAGGACCTGAGCTTGGTTCCAGAATTCACATTGAGTGGTGTTCAACCTCCTGAAAGCCCAGTTTGAGGGAACCTGACATGCTTTCTGGCCTTTGGGTACACACATGCACATGAATATACCCATCAGAAGACCCAGGTTCAAATCCCAGCACCCACATAGCAGCTAACAACTGTCCATAACTAAAGTTCCAGAGGGTCCGATGACCTCTTCTGTCCTCCAAGGCCATTGCACTTGCACGACATGGGTACACTTACATACATGCAGACAATACACTCATACACATAAAATAAAAACAATAAAATAAAATAAAAGTAAATGAATAAAAATAGTTTCATGAATTTATGTTTTAGAAACCAAGACTTCACATCTATGTTTTCAATATGAGTCCATTTTCAAAGGTTTCATTATTTTGCTAATCTCATTGTTTACTAATTGAGGTCACCAGACTCCATTGGAAGTCTCATGCCCATGGCTCTTTTTGATTCCAGTTGGTCACAAAACAAGTTAAACAGACATGAATTAGAGATTTATAAGGAAAGAGGAATGTAAACAGGGCTGGTAGGGAGGTGGGTGTTGAAAATGGCTGTATGCATGATGTATATATGTGAATTTGTAAATAAATAAAAATAGAATTCAACACATAGGTTAGAACATTATCAGTACAAAACCTAAGGTTATATCTTAGATATGTCCAATTTTATGCTTTATGTTTGTATAAAGATATAATTGTGCTTTATTCATCTCTCGAAAATCTTATGAAAGCACTAATACATTTTTCCATTTGGTTCAAATTCACTTTGGGAATAACACAATGTATTGTAACAAAAACTCAGCATCTTTGCTCATGTGTTTAATGCCCTTCCACTGATAGGGACCACGGGTGACTATGCAGACTTGACTCCCGAAAGAAGCAAGGACTATTTCAGGGTTGACTTAGTGTCTGTTGTCTCTCCACAAAATCTCAACTTTAGGATAACTTTTCGATTGTTTAATGTATTCTTCAAAGTAACGGGGTAAGTCTGACTCCTTATGTTATCGTATAATGAATAAAAGTGAAAAAGTGCATCAATTTATTTTAAAAAGCAAATGACAGAAACATGCAGCTCTGTGTCTTTATTAGTAAACTCACTGTACAACCAAGTTGGAAGCTGAACATGATCTTTCCTGGTAGGCTATGAATAAGTTCAATTTTGTTTAGCTTTGGACTCTTCAATTTCACCTCTCTACTCGTTTCTTATCAAAAGTCTATCCATAGCCTCAACAATGCTGCTTTTGGATGCAAAATAACCTAGGATCTATTCTCTAAGTTTTCCAAATACGTTTTAGTCCTGAAATTCTGCTTTAATCATGCCACCTTTACTAGGTGATAAACCATCTCTGCTGGGTTTATCACACTTATACAATGAATTTGACTTTTATATCAAAGTATAAATAAACATTTTGGTCCTCCTCTCCCTCTGTCATCCATTCAACCATAAAGCCATACAAGTTAAGGGATGTTTACTGATATCTAAATATTTTATGCATTTACAAACATTAAGTACATGAAAGTTCTTAGTAGATAAGCCTTACTAGCTGTTTTAATCTATGTAAATTTCTAACATAATCCAGAGTCCATTTCTTTTCCCTTAACATAAAAATAATAATAGTTATTACCTCAGTGTCTTTGGAATAATGTTCGTAGCAGGAAACAGTAAAATTCTCACAATGACAATGATGGCATTGATGATAATGATAATGTGTGTTATGTTGCTGAAATAACTGAATATTTTATTCTTCCCTCAAACTATAAAAGTCCAATTTATTACTGAAGATATGCCTCATGTCTCCTCTTCTTTGATGCTCATTTAACTAGTACTTACATATGATTCAGAAATCTTCTAAACACAGATTATTTTGTACCATTGTCCACTGTGAAGTTTTTATGTCCTGATATTTTATTTCATTGTAATTATATTTTATTTAATGTATAAAAATTTCATACTGTAATACATAATCCTTGGTAGGTAATTCAGATTAGAAAAAAACAGTGAAATATACACATGACCTATTGGCAGTAAGACAATGTATCAAAGTGTCTACGTGTTGTCTTTCAAACAGAGACCTTCAAAATATCCTGTTAATCAAAGCACAGTATCACAGGACAGGAGAGAAAAAAGCATATTTGTGGAATTTGACAGATAGGTGCTAAAATTCTTGTGGTAATTCAAGTGACAAAGGATATCCAAAAATAAAAATATCTTGTAAAGAACAAATTTTAAGTACTCTTGGTTTCTAATTTCAAAACCTACCAGAAATTTGCAGTGTATTGGTAGCTTTTCTCATTACTAAGATAAAAAAACCTGAAAGAGGGAAGACATCATTTTGCATCTCAGCTCATGGGGATGCACTCCATCATAGTGGAGGAGGGATGGAAGCATATGGCAAGGTAGTTTGTCAAATGCGTTCATGATCAGGAAGCAAAAATAGATGAATACTGATGCTCATTAACTCTTTCTTTTTATTCAGCCCTGACTCCAACTCAGCATGACCGTGCCATCCACATTTAGAGTAGATTTTCCCTGCTAAGATAATCCTTTCTGGAAATACCTGTAGATACATTCAGAAATGCTTTCTGTGGTAATTCTAAATACAAATAGTTGACAAAGATGATCAACTCTCTGTGGTGTGATCAATTGACTTTTTGTTAATAAAATTAAACAGTATAAGAATGTCCTGTTCAACCAAAAGTCCTAAATTTTTTTTCTATCTACATGTAAGACAAGGTTCTTGGACTCTACTTCATGTCATACAAAAAAATTAACTCAAAATGACTAATTGACTTATTAAAAGATCTAAATCTATAAAACTCTTAGAAAAAAACCATAAAACAGGTCAGTAGACATAGGACATATATAAACTTAACAAATATTAAGGTTATATTATTGTTTAATTCTTTCTAGCAAAATATGAAGTGTTTGACAACAGATTAGGCCTATTTTTTTAAAAACATCTAATAAAATATCATATCATTAAATATCATGAATATTAATTCAGCTTACCTGAAAAGTAAAGTTTATCTAAATATCAAATCTATTTCTTAGAAAGTAAGGTACTTTTACAAAATTCAATGTGTATTATGTATGTCTTATATATTATAGAAAACAAACTATGGCTGGTGGATTTTTTTCTCATTCATGGAGATTAAAAAATAATGGTTTCTTGACCAGTTACCAAAGACTTTTGTGTCAAAGAACAACTTAGTTATAGTTCATTCAGTTGCCAAGTTGGAATTAATGAATATGTCTGTCTGATATCAAACCTTGTTTTGTTCTGAAGTATACTACTGATCAGATGACAGACATTTTTCTTCTGCCTTCTGATATTTAACCTGAAGATAATTTTCATCGGAAAATATTGTTTTGATTACTCTTTCTCAATTAAATTCCAATATGAATTTTAAAGCCTAAAATTTCCTCATTTTTTCCAAAATTGTCATATTTACTAGACTTCCTTATTTTACTAAAACAGAATAAGAATAATATATGCTATCAGCTCTGATCTTACTATTAAGAATTTGAAAGCCATTATAATCAGGAGGAAAAAATGTACAATTAATTATTTTAAGTTCAATTTATAGATGGATAAGGAGGAACAAGAACTACCAGAGGCCAATGAATTTGACAAACTGGTCACTAGTACATTAAAAGACATAAATCAATACAAGAATAATAAAACAACATTTACCTACAAAGGTGGGGATTTGGAAGTGTTTGGTACAAACTTTGCTTGTAGTAGGGACGCAGAAATGAAGAAAAGAAGTGATTTGACAAAGGAATCAAAAATTGTTCCTGAAAACTACTAATCGAACTATCATTTAAAAACTTGTCAAAATACTGGAGTGCAATGAGGAGCCATACATAATCCCTGTTCTCAGGGAGTCTGCCAATCTGAAAGAGAAGAGTGAAAGACCTTAAGTAGTAATTCTGCTTCTGTAACTAAAGTTCATGTTCACACTATGGAAGGCAAAGAAGGGAGAGCCAAAGTACTGAGACTGAAGGATAAATAACTTGCGAATGTACAGCTAAGAAAGAGTAGGCACTGTTACACAAGGAGGTACCACCCACATCCTGTGATCTACAAGTGTGTCATATGAAAAGGATCCAGAGTAAGATGAGTGACAGCTTGATGGACTGGTTAAGTACACAGAGAATTTTATGTTCTTTTCATTGATTTGTTTGATGGCCAGATCTGAGCTATTGGCAAAGATACATTTAGACATGAATAAGCATGCCTTGGTTGTTACATTTATCAAATATTTAAAATATCTTCTATTTCACAAAATTGTAAGTTATTTTTGCCTGAGAATATGGCAAATACATCTCTAAGTCCAAAATATTGCACAGATGTTGGCACATTGTGAGGAGACAAAAGAGATTACTTGAATTTATGGATGATCATATTAGTATCTACATGAGAAGGGACCTTAAGAAGAGACCAGCAAGGAAAATCTTTGGACAAATTGAACTTAATCCAGCTAATATTCTTTGAAAACTCTCTTATACATACCTTCTAGTGGCATAATCTTCCAAACTGATACTGTAATTTGCTTATATCATTATCAATGATTGAATTTTCCTATTTTTTCCTTATCACATCTCAATTGGAGAACTATTTCTGCTATAATAAGCTGATTTTACGGTGATTTACAACCAATTTATGAGTAGTAATGACTTCAAGATTGCCCTGCAACATTTTTAATTAAAAGAATGAAGATGTACTTTTAGGTCCAATACAGACTGGTTTATCCCCTTCCTGGACTCAATGAAATTTACATTGATTCTTAAGTTCTTATACATTCTCAACCAGCACTATTGTTCATAAGTCTATATTAATAAACATTTAGAAATCCTTGTAAGACAATGTATATGATATATATCCCATCAAAGATTAAACTTTGCAAAAGTAATTTATATATTGAGAATATACATATATATGTATATATATGTACACTGCTATATAATAGGACAAATCTGGGCTTTTTGAGTCAAGCCTCAGAACTTCTTCAGTGTTTTCAACAAAGATAGGAGTAAGTTCTGTCTCAATTTCTTCATCTTGTTATGAATATATTTATGTCTTTATGTCTCTGTGGCTGGAGAGAGATTAATTTAATTCTACGTAAGATCTAGACTGTAGGATTCAGTTAATTTTAACTTCTTCCCTTGCTAATTTCCATTTTCTATTAGAAGGAAATCAGATATAGAAAGGTCATCTACTTTATCATGCTTCTGCTGTATAAGTAATAAAATGAAGATCAGAAATTCAGTTGCCCCAACTAATAGTACAAGCTAGGACTATTCAGATTCCTTAACGTCTATGAACAGGCACTGCCCAGAAGTGACCCACTTCCCTAAGTAGACTGAGTAGAATCTGTTTGGATCTTAAGCCCTGCCATTCATTTCATAACCAACATATTTTCAATCACCTCTAAAAATTATTTCATGAGCATTTACAAGTAAATATCAGGGGCCTGGAGAGCTGGGTCAGTGGTTAAGAACACTGGCTGCTCTTGCAGAGGACTCAGGTTTGATTCCCAGCATGCACATGGAAGCTAACAAACATCTGCAACTCCAGTTCCAGGGGAATCCAATGCCCTTTTCTGACCTCTCTGGCCATTTCATGACATGGGTGCACTTGCATAATGCAGGCAATATACTCATACACATAAAATAAAAATAATAAAATATTTTTTAAAAGAAACTAGGTTACAGAAACAAATCTCTGTCTTCAGCATAGTTGTAAATCTATTATTTATTCATGCACCCATGTTCTTTGAAAGCCACTTTTAAATGTCTGTATGCACGTTATCACTACATTATAGTCCTGTGCCATTGAAAGTAAACCCTCTACTTTTACAGACTGTGCTATTCACTGAGGTAAAATTCTAGTACCTGAGGACCTAATAAATTCTGGGAGAAGACTAATGATTTCTATTTTGGATCCTTTAATCATTTTTCACTGCTTGGCTTCCTCTGAAGTCTTTGTGCTGGGATGATGTAGGTGTGAGCTATATTTACTCACTGTTAACAATTCCTGTACTTAAGAAGACTCCCTACTTCATAGTGGAAGATGGCAAGGCTTTTCAGAGACAGCTGGACCAGTGCTGGTTCATGATTCTGAAATATGTGATGTATACCATTTTTAAAACAATGTTCCAAAAGGCAAGAAACTTTCCTTTTGTGTTTGAGTTTGCCTTGTCTCTAAGTCAAGTGACTCTATCAGTATTTAAACTGATACAGTTTTTTTTAAATGTTACTCAGTCACAAAGTTAAGGTAGGGATAAGAATAGAGAGCCAAAAATATCGTACTTTAGGAATAATGGATATTTGAACAAAGGCAGTGAAGAAAAATGGCAAAGGCATGCCATGCTTAAAGACAGGTTAATGAACACAAAAGGAGTTGAAGCTCTTTGGCCTCACTGACATGAATGTGTTCTACCAGGCAGAGACCAGGAACCATCTTATTTCACAGATGAGAAAAGCCAGAGTCAGTTAAGCATGATTTTTTTTCTATGATCACACAGTTTGTTTGCATTGATTTTTAAGGTCTTTGTTCTCATACCTTGAATCTTTTACCTATAGAATATAAAGGACACTGAGATCTCCCAACCTATCCCAAACAGTCACAAAACACATAGTTATTCCAGAAGCTGTATTTTTAACACATAACTCTCAAAACCAGAAGTGAGATATTAGGAAGATCAAACATTGACTTCACATATTTGTGTTTTAACATTACCTTTTATTAACATGAATTGACTTAAACACTAAAGCTTTGCCTTAACTAACTAGAAAAAAATGTTCACAATTATAGGCTTGTTCCAAGAGCTATATAAGATTACAAGGTCATATAAATCTTTATAATCTGCCTAATATAAAGCTATTGTTAGTCTTATCCAAAGCTTTATCAAATATCATGATGCAGTGTTTTTACTGAAAAACGATTTAACCATCAGTGAGATTGAGGCCTCTCATGGAATTCTGCATTCCCCACTTAACAAAGCTTTCTCAATAGACAAGACCTATGTCTGAGAGAATGTTAGCAACTGGATGTTGCATAAGTTAGTTTTCTGTTGCTGTGATGGAAACACCATGACCAAGGGAACTTATAAAAGGAAGAGTTTATTTAAGTTTAAAGTTCCAAAAGGGCAAGAGACAATCTAACGTGGAGGGGGGGATAGCAACAGAGGTGGCTGGAGAAGAGGAAGCTAAACACTCACATCTTCAAGCAGGCACAGGAAGCAAGAGAGTGACTTGAGATCTGGCAAGGCTTAAGAACTCTCTAAGTCTGTCCCCAGTGACAGGCTTCCTCCAGCATGACCATACATTCTAAGACCCCCTAAAACAGTGCCACCATCTAGGGACAAAAGGTCCAAAAATTGGAGCCTATGGGGGACATTCTGATTCAAACCACCACAAAGGTGTTGGCTTTTAGGGCCCTTCTTGGAGGGCAGGGCTATCGTGCTGCACTGCTAGTCTCTAGTACTGCCCAAATGACAAGGAGGCTTGGAAGACAAGCATGATTATCCAGAAAGGCAAGAATCTGGGAGGGGGGCACTAACGCTATACCAAAGGGTGCTTGGAAAACTGCGGTGATCAGTGAGAAAACAAACAAGCCATCTTCTTTCATTTATGTGCCTTGTTCCAGCATAAGGAGGAATAGGAAATAGAATTTTGGAACACATGTTCATTTGCTGGGTGCTATATAATGGACACATTTTACTTATGACTCTTAACAACTAATAAATAATGATAACCTCTTATTTTGCAGAAAAATGTATAGCTTTTTCTGTGTCGAGTAGTAAAGAAATAGAAAATTGAGCATTTCAACCAATATACTCTGTGTTAAAGCCCATACTCTTATGGTGCATGGTAAGGCATGGGAAGTTTTTGCCTCTTGTTTTCTGTGAGTAGAAAGTATGTATCCCTGGACACAAGATTGAAATGAACTAATAGCATCCTGGCAAAGATCCCATAATTAAGCTAGGAGAGCTTAGTCATGGGACCATGGATAAAGAGAAGGGTACAACAGAGGAAAACCAACAGACCATGTGGTGCACCGTCAAAGTCATAGCAAAGGGACGGACTGAAAGCTCTGGATCTTATGGAGCAGAGGAAGAAAGCATATATCAGACCGGTTATATGCATCCAAAAGAGGAAACTATTCTAGTGTGAAAGATACTTAAAAGCAGCCAGTGCCAATATGGCCTTCCAGGAAAAAGTCTGTGAATAACTAGACCAACCTCAGTCAGCTTTCATCTCTGGTTCTCATTATTCAAACCACCTGGGAGCAGAATGCAAGGGAGTCTTTTGACCCAGTCCAAAATTGTCTATATCCTAAAATAGAGAGAATGATGAAAAGAGCCAGACATACAAATAAAAAATATTTAAGCAAATGTTTAACTTAAACCCAGTGCGTGTGGGGGAAATCTAAAGCAATTCTATATCCAGAGCCCAATGGTACATTACACAAACAGCAGTAACCTGATCCCTGGTCTCAAGAAAATCCTCATCCCCAAGAACTGTTGAGCCAGGTAAGCACTAAGGTGCCAAGGATACCTGTGAAGTCTGCTTTAAAAGAGTAAAGAACTGCTACTAAATGACAATGGAATTAGGTGTTAATTGTCACATCAATTTGATATCAGAAAGTTAAAAAATACTTAACGTAAGTGATACTATATCAAGTATTCCTAGTCACTTACATTATCCCTTCCACTCTAATGAGTTCACTACCTGGACTCCAAGATAACTAATATCATCTTTTATTGAGTGCATATTACATTTTTGGTTTTATTTATTTAAGTCCAAGCTTCCTAAACATCTTTATTTTCTATTTTCGAGAGGTAGTTCAAATCAAATCATGATCCCATCAATCACTGTCAACACCTTATACTCAATACTTTGTCCAAATATAATTTTGTTTCATATACTTGCAAAAAAAATCCTTTAGATGACCAGTTCTCAAATGTGGTTTTAAGATCAGCAGCATAAGCATTGCTTTGGACATTACTAGAAATGCAGTGTTATGGGACCCCATGGCAGACCTACTGAAGCAGAAACCAGTGTTGAGACTCAGCAATTTGTGTGCTAACTAGCCCTCTAGATAATATAATATAAGCTGGAGTTGAAGAACCAATAATGCAGTCTCTATTACATAACCTGAATGTTCAACATTATTGTATTCATATTTTGGTATCATTATTAGCATAATAATTTCACTAACTGCTTCAGCTTCTCTGGACTAGGTAATTCACTTGAGCATGTGATCATTCATTCATTCATTTTCTAATACTCTTCTGCAATAGATACTGTTATAGGTTCTGTGGCTCTAGGATTAGAACGAAGATTATTTCACTAAATCATTACACACTTTGGTTATATCTTACTTTTCGCTATTATAATTAATGGCAAAACAAAGACTATTTTTAAAATGTAAAGTCTTTTCCTTCACATTTTAGAATGAAAGAGTATTAAATCATTACAACTTTGAACTCCCGTATTGCCACTAAAGTAGTATATTGTATTTTTTCTTACTTTGTACTAAATTTTAAAGAAAAACAACATCTGAGAGCTCAGTTGGCACAATTGTTCAGTTCTAATTTTCTCTGTTCCTCACAGAGAACCATTAGAAAGAATCCATTCTCTGGTTTTGTGCTGGTCCCAGCTGTCTCATCCAATTCTTACCCAGTTTAATGCTGGATAAATATTTCTGTCATGTCAGTCATTAGTCTGCTGGGAGAATATGCAATTACCAATTTTTCCAGTGCTTTCTGCTGCTCTGACCCTGAGTGTGTGAATAGGCTTTTAGTATTCTCATCATTAATATCAACAAGCCTCACACAAACATGGCCAATGGGCCAGAGTGACTGGATTTGAACAGGTGTCCTTACAGGACACAGGCTGAACAGATAAAGACCTCTCCAGACCTTTTCAACCTGGGTTGGGATATATATGATGCTCCCCTCCAATTCCGTGAATTCCCAATGTTTATTTTCTAATCAGTTCACCTAAGATATGTTTAACCTTAGCCCGCCCGAAGTAATCTAATGCTAAATTTCAAAACGAAAGGGATCCAATCCTGTTTATTCTCTTCCCCAAAAGCTTTCAGGGGCTTGTCCTGTGTATGGAGAAAGGATTCAGCTTACTAACCAAAAACAAATACAAATATGACTCTCCCATCCAATACTGGGGATCTTATTCAGGTACAACTATATATCTGAAAATCAGTACTTTAGATAAAACAGAATATGATCTAGATCTGGTGGCGTATCTGCTTCCATAGACACAATAGACCCTGAAATTTTAAACTGCAGCTTATCTGCATGGCAATAGTAATCCCTCCATATACCTTCATTTTTTCATGTTTAATGGGTACTAATTATTATTCAGTTTTCATTGACATATACTCTTAATTTATGAGACTTTGTGCAGACTAAAATCAAACCACTAGGAAGCAATACCTGATTAAAAGGTGCACTCATTCTTTTTTTATTCATTGGCATTTCTTTTTTGTACTCTGCATAGTCTTTTAAAAACAGCAATTGTAACTAATTGAGTTCTTCTGTATAAAAAGACAACTGAAATAAATCGAGGCTGGCAGTATTCACTGTGAACCCTCCCAAGGGAAAAAAAAAGTATGTACTCATTAATAATTTTTTCCCAGTGGTACTCAAATTTTCTTCTTTATCTCAATTTTAACAGTATGATTTTTTAAATATTTTTTGAATCAAATTTTTAATTTCGAAATGATTACATACTCATTGATATTTGCAAAAATAGTACAAAAAGATACTATCCTTCTCTTACTCAATTTCTCACAAAGGCTACATCTTAAAAATTATAGTGCAATGCCAAAATAAGGAAACTGGGACTGGAGAGGTGGCTCAGTGATTAAGAACACTGACTGCTATTGCTGAGGACCCGGGTTCAATTCCTAGCAACCACATGGTGGTTAGCAACCATTCCTAACTCTGGTTCCAGGGGATCCAACACCATCTTCTAACCTCCTTGGGCATTGAAAGCACTGGTGTACTTATACATATAAAAAAATAAAATATCAAAAAAGGAAATTTATGTTGGTAGTTTGCATGTATGTGTGTTCAGTTTTGTGCCATTTTAATCACATGTGCTCATTGATGTAACCACTACAGCAATCCATACACAGGGCTAGACTCACTGGGAAAACCTCCATAGTGACCCACTTTTATCACTACACACATCCTTCCTCCCTCCCTTATCCTTTCACAACCACTTATTCTTATATGAACCTGTCATTTGACATCATGCAGATATAGACCTTGATATATTCCATATAGACCTTTTGAGCTTGATATACTTCATCAGCAGAAACTATTTTTAATTTTTCTCTTTTCAGTTTGGATTATGTATTTGATTGATATTTGTAGTGTTTGTCTAAATTGCTCTTCCTTTCCATTTTTATTTATTTATTGCTTCCAAACTACTTACTGCTTTTACTTTCATTTCGAGAAATTCATACATTCATAAAATGAAATATCATATATATCATCACTTCCTCCCTCCACCTCTTCCTATATTCTCCAACACACCCCTGCCAACTTCATATCTTTTTAAAAATCGCCCACTAGGTCTAGTCAGTGCTGCCCATGGGTGTGGCAACATGTACTGGAGCATGAGAAATCCTATTGGTGGTCACATCTTAATAAAAAAGAATGATTCTACCCACAGAAGATATCCACTGAAAACAGGTCATCAGTATGGGGTGGGGCCTGGAGCTCACCTATTCCATCTATGCCAAGGTTATTTTGCTCTTTGTTTTACAGTGCATTTTCATTTTTATTTAGCCTACTGTATTAAATAATTTTCTTTAAAAGTTCTTCTGTAATTCTTATATTAAAAAAACATTTCCTAAAAAATTCTCTTTATTTTCTTCTGGCTTTTATGGTTACTGTTTTATTGGTTTTTGTTTTATTTTCTCACGTAACCAAACAATTTGGAACTTAATTATTATGTGATTTCTTCCCAGTATGGAAACAAATTGTCCACAGTACCTTGTGCTAAATATAATACATGTGCATGTTACTTGTTTTTATATTTTCCATAATGTTGAAAGTTTTCAGTAATACATTCCCTATTACATGGAGTCAGTGTTAGAAAATTAGGGATGATCGTGTGGAAGTTGAAATTATGCATCATTACAGGGAGTTGCATTATGCCCTTCATGCCACATCACTCCTCCTCTAGGTTCATCTCTTAATAATCTATCCACCCTTGCTGCAAGTTCATAAATGGCCTGAAAGCCTCTGTTTCCTTATGTTTATATGCCAACCCTGGCTCATTCTGGCCCCTTTTCAGAATAGTACATGAGCCATGGGTAGGTGAGTTTTAATATAGGAGTCATATTCAGGGACGCACACACTGAAGTATCTTATTCTCTAAAATTTAGCCAGTTGTGGCCTTCTGTATGCATCACACTCTTTTGTATGAGGAAGCTTCACTGGTGAGAGTTAAAGGAGGTATTAGTATTCTCTCTACCGCCCTGTTCCACTATGTTCCATGACCCTTAAGCATAGAGGTTCCACTGTAGAAGTATCACTTAGAGCTGGGCATCTCTCAGACATATATTCTCAGTGTGTGGCCAGTTGTGGAACTCCATAATAGCCTTCATCTGTTGCAAAAAGAAGCTTCTTTGATGAGTGGTAAATGGGATACTTGTCTGTAAATATAAGAATCCATATTTAGTATACGGTAAGAAATTTCATTTGTCTGGATATATGAGAGAGACACAGTTTTCTCTAGGATCTTTGACCTCTCCAGCCATGTGTATTTGACTATATTTACAGTGCAACCCATGGGTTCTCTGCCATCTAGAGGGCCTTAAGTCCAATTATAGAGCTGTTGATTACCCACTTGATAACAGTACCATTACCGCACCAATAGAGATAATTTGCTGATTCAGTTGTTGTGGTTATTAGGCTTTAGAGCTGGGTTGGACCATTGATTGATTTTTCTCCCTTAACAGCTTGCATAGCATCCTCTAGATCTATGAGAGCTAGTCTTCAGGAATGAGGCTCCCAAGTCAGATCCAGCTCCACTGCTCCAAGTCCTATGTCTGAAGTAGGCCCTGTTTTCAGCAAGAGGGTCCTACCTTTTAGTTCTGGAAGGTAACCAAGGGCTGTGGCAGTATGTGTAATCTGAGGAATTTCTTGAACTACTCTGAACCCACAACTCAAGTGGAGGTTCCTCCTGTCTGGCACTGTGCTCTTTGTTATATAACCTCCAGGTATACACATGCACTAATTTTCAGATATTTTATGTGTATTCTTCAGGTGGACTTTTAGTTAATACATTTCCCTCTGGCTTTTTGTACCACCCAAGTTTTATCTCTCCTTTCTCTCTCTCTCTCTCCCTGTCTAACCTCTTTCCTCTTTCCCCAGTTTAAGTTCCCCCATTTTCCCCATTTTTCCCTTGATAATACCTGTCTCCTATTATGCACAAGACCCATGCAGAACCGATCAATTAAAAAAAACCACCCCAACATAGAAAGAGGGAAATGGGAAGCAGGGCCAAACCCTAGTCTAGGAACTGATAACTGCTGGGTAAGGGAGGGTAGATCTTCTTTATCTCCAGATAGGCTGACTAGACTCTCTAGTGGATGAACTTGTACCGAAAGACATCTGGGTACAATGCTTGGCTGGATAGGACTTAACATATATGACGGAATGCATGAAATCCTGTGGGGGGCCATGGGGGATGTGGCTAGGGAAAGGGTTTAAATTTGATTAAGAACTATTATACGAAATGCACAATAACTCAATAAAAGTGTTTTAAATATAATAATCTATCCACCCGAGCATCCAGAGTACTGAACTCAATATCACAGCATAGAAAACAAAGTACCCGAGAGCTGAGCCAGAGATAACTTAGAATCCTGACTGAGTCTTCCTTCTGAGCACTACCGGGAAAAATGGAGCAACAGTGGAATTAAAGAATACTGTGTGCCTGGTGGAACTAGTTGCTTCCTTCTGAAGCATTTAAGATTTTAGTTACTGAAATATTCACAGAAAAGAAAACTAGGAAGATGAACTCTCCATTTGGTGGATCCAGTGCAAGCATAATTTCCTCTGTGAATGAACAAAACTTTTTTATCTGAACTCTTTCATGGGCTGCCTAAATTGGCAGACAAGAAAAGATATTCAATGAGTAATTGTGGAAAGCTGGCTAGAGGAAAGGCCTAAGTGAAGATAACACTTAGACTATATATATATATGCTTCTCTGATCCAGAAACTCAAATTACAAACATGTTTAGGCTCAAAGGAGAGAAAGGAGAGGATGTATGGGTGTGATCAAAGGTGAGTACAATTCTGCAGTCCTATAAATGAGAGGGTCTTGCATGCTTACCACATGCTCTCTGGACCTTCTCAATGTAATTTTATGTATACTATACATACTCCAAGCATTTATCCTGGTAAATGATCCTGAAATTGTGCACATTCTATACTTGGGACTTTATGATAACAACTAGCAAATTGCTCTACCGGTGAGATGAAGTAGAAAAGTTTCTCACAAGGCTCTATCCTTGCTTTCCTGGTTGAGCAGGTACAACACAAGTTCTCCACAGTGGTTCAACAGAACTGATAGCCATCACTACAAATTCCACATTTCCAAGAGCTACAAGGGGCAGCTCTGCAAACATTCTTTTTTTGTATATTTTTATTGAGTTTTTGTGCATTTCATATAATAGATCTTAATCAAATGTATACCCCCTCCCTATCCAAACCCCTCATAAACCCCCAACCCGATTTAATGCATTCTACCATATGTTAAGGCCCATCCAGTCAAGCATAGAATTTATATTTCATCCCCATATGCTAAAGAAATTTGATGATATTTGTATAATAAAGCATATCCTACTATTTTTATTAAAGTTTGTTACTCTATTCCCTTCTCCCTTCTTTAACTAAACTTTGCTTCCAAAGGTAGCAGAAATTATGTTATCTTTATTTCTTCCATATCCATACCAGTATCTATGCCTTAGAAATGTTTGATGGATGTTAACTTGTATTAAATAAATAACTATAAAATATATGTTAGGTTAAATTAAATATATATGTTATATATAATATTTACCAGGGCATATGCATAGTATTACTGTTAGAATTTCAGGTGCCCTGATGAAGAACAGGGCTTCACAGTTCTAAAGTCCTGTGAATTGACTCATTCATCTGCTATTTATCTGCATAGATATAAAACTTTTTTCAAATGCCATTATAAATCATTCCTTTCATTATCCCTAAAAATGAGCATAATAATGGGATTTAAATAATAAATATGTTGAAAGTAATTATGGATATAACTCATAAAATATAAGTATCCAACATATATATCAAAAATATTAGTAATTCTGAAACTATTCAAAAGATAAATGATAGTATCTTGATACTAAATTAATTTCTTAGGTAGAGTTTCAATTTAATTATAAGAAGTAGACAATTATTACTGTAACCTTAATCAAACTCAGGAAACAACTAAAGAGTTATTCACTAGGAAAAGGGCAAGCAGTATTTAAGTACATTCTAAACTCGACCTCTGGAGAATTGATTGTGAACTTCACTCTTGACATGATGGCTAAATAAACAATTACTTATTAACTGCTGCCTGGAGGTACACTTTTTAATCTCCTGAACTAGCGATAAAGTGAAGATTTGATTTGGAGATTTTAAATCAGGCTATAGACAATTTGCAGTTAAGATGAGAAAGTAACAGAAACAGGGAGGCTTGGGTCAAATGGCAAAAACACAATTTAGTTGTTGACCAAGAAGATGAGTTGAGGAGACACCTCTGAGGCTAAATATGCTTGAAACAATTTACCCTCCATGGATGGATGACTGGAACACTCCTTAATAGAGCTTAATGGCTTTCCCCTGAAGGGCACTGGCAAGCTGTGTGCCCTGGCTTGCACTTTGCACAGTGACAGCAGTACCTCCACGGCTGTGTACTTAATGTTGACATGCTATTGAAATGATGGCTATGAAGTAAGGAGGTGTTCTAACAATCACAGCTACTGGACACCTTAATCAGGCCAAAAGTCAGATCAAGTACCAGAACTGAGCTGGGCATCTATCATAGGATAAAGACAGACAATCTTGATCTGTGTTCTGGACTGGTCACCAAGTAATATTTAGTCCTTCTTTAAACTTGGCTATCTTATTTTTAAATGTAAATAAAACCATTACCCTCATAAGAGTATGAGTAGGTAGAACAGAACCAGAGGCAAAGGGTTTTTTGTGCATCTGTATTCATTACATATTTAGAATTCATAGCCCACTAATCTCCAAGAACCGACAATATAATCAACAATATAAAGGAACATCAATTGTAACGGAACCTCAAGACTGTTCAACATTTTTAAGAACTACTTCTTCGTGATACTTTACCAAAGTCTTTCAGATCACAAGCCTATCTTTAAATACAGTTCTGTGCCTGGTCCACCAAAGAGTTCATCCCCACCAAATCTTCCTTTTCAGAGCTGTTGGAGAGCTAAAGAGTTCACGGAGCACTCTCATTGTCTCTGCCTCATCCTGAAGGATGTTTCTCCTAATTCCATGATTAAATATGAATCCAATAGTGTCATTGATTTTGTACACTGCTGCCACCAGGAGGCAGAAGCCCTTGGGTGAGTTGATAACTGTTCAAAAAATACTCTCTGGGTTTAAAATAATACAAAACAATAAAACTACTATGCCCCCTTACTGAAAATCAATGTCTCCCTGTCAAGTAGTCTTAAACACATGAAATCTTCTCCCATTTGTTGAATAAGTGATCAATAAGCTCCACACATCCTAGATCTCTCACATAACAATATGGTCAGTAATACTTAAAGGAGTATAAGATTAAAATATCCTACAATGACATGAGTTAAGATATCTACAATTTCCATTAATATTTCTTTCTCTGGCAAAGCAGTCCTCAGGAGGATAATGTAAAGTGACAGTGGGATTTGTGTAACTCTTTTTTCAACAGTGCTTTACTTTTATGCATCCAAAGACACTGTCATGGATGACTAACACATGATTTCATATGTTACTAAAGAGAATAGCTTTCCCTTCAAGTTCTACTACCCTTTTCTGGTACTAGGAAATTACTGATGTAAACACAAATATTTAAAGTCTTGTTCAAGCCCATCTGCATGTGTCAGACCATGGAGTCTGCAGTAGAAATAAACTCCCACTGGTAAGAAAAGTGTTCAGAGCTCACACTGAATAAATGTCTGAATCTTTTTCTCCAAGTATTTAAATTCATAATTAGGCAACTTATATAAAAGACAGCATTTGGTCCAAGTAAAACATTTATTTTACCAGCAATTGTGGTGGTGTGTTTTGTTTGTTCTTTTGTTTTATTTTTCTTTTTTTGAAACTCATGTGATTGATCTCATTTCTAGTAAATATGATTGGTTTCATACCTTAAGGAACTCCAACATCATTGTAAAATTTCCCTTTCATCAAAGCTGAGTCTAGGTTCTTTTAAAATATTTTAATTTTTATATTTTAAAATTTCATACAATATAGTTTGATCATATTCAGAATACCACTCCCTTGTTCCACCCCAACTTATCTCATGTTCTCTATTGTTTAAGGCTTATTGAGTCTAATTTGTATTCCCAAATGTTCTTCAGTGTGGGTCCATCGCCTGGAACCTGGTCAACCTACCCAGACCACACCCTTAAAGAAGACTCACTGTCCTGCTCCCAATAGCTACATGAACTAGGGTTGGAGTTTCTTTATTAAAGGACTCAGCAAATGACATGACTACACAATGCCACAGTATCATTAAAACCTTAGAATTCATTGCTTTCCTCTCTGCCAGAAAATTAAAGTTTAACATATATTTCATTATTTAATTTCTTATCATTATGTTAAAACAAACCACCAGTAAAATAACGGAGTTGATATAACTGTATGTCTGTAACCTAAGTCCTTAAAAAAAATCTGTTATACAACTGAGTCTTTGGAAGTCTATATGTTTCAGGATATTTCCTTTCTTCCACTCATGGTTAAAGAATCCCTATCTATCAGATTCTGATAATCTTCAAATCATGGGGGCATATCCTGTCCTATACTTTGACCATGCTTTGGGTCAGATTTGAACAGCTTCAAAGATTACGACTCCTTGGGTGCATATGCTAACCCAGGCTTGCTGCTGTCGATGTATCTTCCTTCTATCTACTGATACCATTCACATGCCTTTCTTTTAAGTTCTCTCTTCCTACCCTCCATGGGACACCCAGCACTTGTGTTCCCCATAAGAATGTGGCAGTGGAGCTGATTAAGCCACATGGTCTCCCTCAGAGGCTACCCACACAGAAGTCACTACTGCATTCCTCTACCTCTTTCCTCCTCCACAAACCCAAAGCACAGCATCTTTTCTATTGCCCTGTTTCTGTTTGGTTACCATACCACCTTCTCACTGGCTCTGACTACTTCTGCATCTCTCTTATAAAAACCATTGTTGTTACAGAACAATCCAAGGCAATCTCTCCATTTCAACATATTCAAGCAGATCACATATGAAAATCTATTTAACTTAAAAGGTATATGAGCAAGGACAAGCTGTGAAAAACAAAGAACATCTCCAGACAGCCATTATTCAGCCCACCATAACCCTTCTAGGGCAATTTCTCTAAGTTAAGAGCATAGAGGACAGATTATCACAACTCAGGTTCATTACACTGATTCTATTCCTTCCTATCAAAGTAGAAAAACAAGAGTAAAACGTACATTACATAAATGGCTACTACTATTAAAAAAGCATAAGAACAACACAACAAAAAACCCAATAAGGAAATGAGTTATTGGTTTTCATCATTCTTTTCATTTTAACAAATACATTTGATAAACAAAACATGGTAATCCTAGTAAATGTGTAAATATAAACAGAAAGGAAATTCAATTTTAACAGTAACTTTGATGCAATCTAAACGAAACATATAATCACTGGAAAACAACACTAAATTTGAGATTTTATTTTTTCTTATTTTATTTTTTCTGCTTGTTTTTTCTTTAATTCTCATTAATAAGAATAGCCAGATATTAGATAATCTAAAGTTAGGACACTGAATGTCCTCCCTGTCTAGACTAAGTTTTATTCAGTGTCTAAATTTCAGGGTAGTTTAAGTCAGAGAGCTGGTTGATGTCTTTTCATAACAATTTACTGCAATAATCACATCGTTCTTATAAGACATTATTGTGGCTTGATATTAAATGTCCCATGCGAACTTTATGTGTTGGTTCTCGTGTAACACTGTTCAGATATGGGATGTCAGAGAACGACTGGATTATGAGGGCTATAACTTCATCAATGTGTTGATATATTGATAAGTTCATGGAAGAATGGACTATCGGGAGTTAAGGTCTAACTGAAGGAAGTAGATCACAGGGATAGGATGAGCTTGTACATGTTGCACCTGCTCCCTCCATTTATTGCTGACTGCCATAGGTGAGCATTGTCCCCTATCAACTGATCCTGCCATCATGATCTTTTGTCTTGCCTTAGGCTTAAAGTAATTGAGAGAGTTGATTATGCACTGAAGTCTTTAAAATCATGAGCCAAAAAAGTCCGCCATCTTCTTGATTGCATTTCTCAATTATTTTGTTTCATTAATATAAAGTCAACAAACACAGATCTGGAAAGTGAGTAAGGTACCTAATGGACCCAAGTAGCTGATAATACAAAATGTATCTTCTTCGTTAAACTGAACTACATAGCCACTAATCTACACTAGAATATGTTGAAATGTCACTCCAAAACTAAGGTCTAATCTATTTAATAGCTCACAGCTAAGAAAATAGAACACAAAGGCAACACACATCACACCTGACTATATTTCACTGTCCCAGAGACTCACTAATATCATAAGAGATCCAGAGCAAAAGGAGCGTCACTTTACTCACACTATGACCCAGGCAGCTAGACTACTTGTCCCATGTGAGTGAGCCAGTGGGTTTCGTAAGCCTATAGATAGCTCTAGAAATTTGATATGATCTGCATTCTATGTCAAATATCATTAGAAAAATTACAAAAGAAAATTCTGAGACTTTAGAGTAAAATTATGTTTTAAAAACTCTTCAGAGTTCTTTAGAGAAAAATATCATCAATTAATTCTTGGTCCCAGAGACTAAGTTATTGAGAAGAGCACAACAAACCAGTATGTTGAGGCAGCAATCACAAACCACATAGTGCTTGGTCCATGCCACAGTAAATGCAGGAATGGCTAAGCACACAGTACCACTATGGGCCATTTTATAGTCTTAGGTATTTTCTTAGTCCTAAAACTCACATCTTAATTTACAACCTTTTAGTTTAAGAATATTCTCATCACCGGGCATAGTGGCACATGCCTTTAATCCCAGTACTTGGGAGGCAGAGACAGGCAGATCTCTGTGAGACTGAGGCCAATCTAATCTACACGATAAGTTCCAGGACAGCTGGGGCTACACGGAGACCCTGCTGTAAAAGATGTTTTCATCATGCTTGCTTCCCCTTTCATCATATATCCGAGAGAAAACAAATAATTAAGTACACCAATGAGACTACATGATGTCTTAGCACAAATCAAATGTTGACATTTATATGACAATATTCTGTTCTGTCTAGAGGATCCTGGAGGACAACGGGTTCAGCATATCCTTTCTAACTTCCAAAACGTTGAGTAACATTTCTTTCCATCAACTGAAAGTTAAGACAAGAGACAGAGATAAATATAATTTGGGGATAATAACTGATGACTACTTTTATATCAGGACTTTTTTTTTAAGAATCATGATAAACTCAGAAGCAAGCAATGTGTGGCCTCCCTCATTTTTGTATCATAGCATCAATTTCTTGTATTTGAGTATATATCCTGAAACTAAATCAGGAGCCAGGAAAATGGAAATGAAGCACAGAGATAAATGGAAAGAAAGAACCTGAAAGAGGAGGAGAGTAGAGAACAGATGCTGTCAGGGGAGGAGGTAGAGAAAGTGGGAGTGTTCCCCTGGGAGGACAGGAGGGAGGGATAGGCAGGGGTTCATGGTGGTGGGGGAGGAGGGAACTCAGGAGAGGGGAAATGGAGGGAGGAAGGTGTTAGTAGGGGAAAAGGGGGAGATAACGCAAGTGCTTGAACTATGGAGGGAGGAGGGAGGTTGGAAAGGGGGAATGAGGGCATAGGTGAATGGATCTTGAGAACTAGGGAAGCCAGTGGGAAGTAAATGTATTGGCTCTGGAACCTCCTGAGAAATGCAAATACAGTGTCTGAACATTAGTGCTTATGTATATCAGGAGGGCTGTGTATCAAGGACACAGTTCCAGACAGGAAAGACTTCCCTTTGAGTGGTTGGTGAGAACAGTCCAAGAGACTTCCAAAATAATGCAGGCTACTGCCTGAGCTCTTGGTTATCTCACAGAACTCAAAGATAAGACCCTACTGCTGAAGACAGGTCATATTTCAGACACAGTACTTGAAACAATAGAGCAGGAACTGACCTGAAAGGCTTCTACCTGAATATTAGCTCTCATAGTTCTAAAGGATATTAAGCAACCTGCTAAGGGAGAAAATCAATCAATGGTTCAACCTAGCCCTAAAGTCTAGTAACCATAATGACTGACATGGCAAACTATCTCTATTGGTGCAGTCGTGGCACTGTTATCTGGGGAATAATCAACAGCTGTCTAAAGCCCTCTCAATGGGGGTGACACTGTAGACACAGCCAAATACACATGGCAGGAGAGGACAGAGATCCTAAAGACCCTATCTCTGCCATATCTCTAGACAAATTATATTTCTTACCATATGCTAAATATGGATCCTTAAATCACAGAGAATTATACCGTACACGATTCATCAAAGAAGCTTCTTCCTGCAACAGATGGAGGCTACTGCAGAACCTCACAACTGAGAATGTCTGAGACATGCCCAGTCCTAGGTGACATATCTATAATGGAACCTCTACACCTAAGACTCAGGAAACATAGTGGAACGGGGGGGGGGTAGAGAGAAAACTAGTTCATCCCTCAACTTTCACCAGTGAAGCTTCCTTATACACCAGAGTGTGATGCACACAGAAGGCCACAACTGGCCAAGTTTTAAAGAATAAGAGACTGCAGAGTGTCTGTCCCTGAATTGGACTCCTGTATCAAATCTCTCCCACCCCCAGTTCAGAGACCATTGCAAAAGACGGGGCCGAAAGATTGTAAGAGCCGGGGTTGATCCATGAACATAGGGAAGTAGAGGCTTCCAGATCACTGGAAGCTTGCACATGTGAACACGTGGCAGTGGTGGCATCAAGCACATGACCCATGCCAACTCAGTCAGACAAGGCCCAGAGTGGAGCAAGCGAAATGGGTGGCAGTTCGAACCGAGGCTGGGGACTACTGGAGGCTGATTACTGCTAGGTGAGGGAGAATAGGCCTTACCAGCAATATTTAGGTAGGCTGACTAGACTCCACTGGATGAATTTGCACTGAAGGACATCTGGGTACAAATGTTTGGCTGGATAGGACTTTACAGGTATGGTGGAATACATGAGGTCTGGAGGGGAAATGGTGAGGGTATGGATGGGGGAGGGAGTCTAAATTTGATTAAGAAGTGTTGTATGTAATTACAAAAGATCAATAAAAAATGAAAGTAAATTTGCACACTGAAAAGAAGCAATAGGCAATGTGTTTCTCAGGGACTTCTTACTAAGTTTCACTGGTTAATAATTTTCTACAGTATCATATCTAGATATAGGACATCTACATCAAAAGCAGAAGAATTCTTCAGTCTATCTCCTTCTACTGGCTCATCAGACCTAACACATGCATTCTTTCCTACTGTGGGTAAACTATTTGTTTCCTCCAAATTCATTATAAAACTTAATTACCACTGTGACAGTATTAATAGGTTGGTCCTTTAAAGTATACTAAGTCACATTATGGGGATTCTACACTCACAAATGTATACTAAAGCCCTTGTCTCAGGAATGGGCTATTGTGCACTCTCATAACATTTTCTTTGCCCTTTTAACAAATGAAGCATAATGCTTCTTACACAGTAAGAAGCAATTCATCAAATAGCAAACAGATAGATAGACCTGTTGGACACATAACATTTGATGATTTAGACAGTTTTTTAAATATTTTACTTATGACTTTTATTTCACTCGTATGAATGTATTGCCTGCATGTATGTAACTGCACTGTGTTGTGCAATACCCATGGAAGTTGAAAGAGGGTGTCAGACACCCTGAACTGGAGTTAAGGATGGTTGTTGAACCCAGATCCTCCATAAGAGAACCAGTTCTCTTAACCGCTAAGCCATCTCTCAGCCCCTTCTAGACAGTTTTTTTAAGTAATGATTTTTATTTTATCTTTCCTTTTTCTCCCTTGTATTATTTCACATCTATATTTTTATAATTTTTCTCAATCTTAAGAATGTACACAACAAAATATGATCATAAACAACCCCATTTCACCACTTCAATTCTTCCCACGTTCCCCTCAGTATGTCCCCCTCTGCACTTCATATTCTTTTAAAGATTTGTTTTTATCATTTTTGTTTCTGTGTGTGTATGTGAGGTGGATGGGGAGAAGGAGAGAGGGAGAGAAAAAAGTTTAATGCTACATGCGGCTGGATGCCTGAGAAGACCAAAAGAGAATATTGGTGGCTTGGAACTAGCAGCTGTGAATAGACAGTGCCAGGAGTCCTCTGGAAGCAGCAGGTGCTCTTAATTGCTGAACCACCTCTCCATTTTTATTTAACTGAACTTTTGTAAATTTCATATGATATGTTTTGATATTTAGACCCCATCCCCTATCTGTACACTCCCTCAATACCCCCACTCCTGATTTCCAGTACCTGTGTGTGTGTGTGTGTGTGTATGTGTGTGTGTATTGAAAGCTATTGAGTCAAACCTGTGTCCTAAATTCCCATCAGTGTGGGTCCATCCACCACAGACTAATCAACCTATTCTGAAACACACCCTTAAAGAAAACTGAATCTCCCTCGCCCAACAGTCATCAGTTGCCCATAGTACCTCAACTATGGCTGTGGCCTCATACCCACTTGCCCACTTCCCTCCTGAAATTCTGTCTGGCTTCAACTTTGTGGGTTTAGTGCATGATGTCACCACTGCTGTGTGTTCCTACGAGCAACTTCCCAGATGTCTGGAAAGTTCTGTTTCCTTATGGTCATCCACCATCTTTAAGTCCAGTTACCATGGTTCATATGTGCATAGGTGTGGGGTCATCCACTGGGGCAGGGGGATCCTAAGAGTGGCCACATCCCTAAAGGAATGTGACATGATCTCAAAGCAGCCATCAATTGCCAATAGCTCTTCCATGAAGGGTAGAAGACTCAGAAGCATTCCCCCAATCAATGCTGAAAATTTGACTGGCTAGACTTTGTGCAGGTTGTACTGCAGGGGCCAATATACCATTTTGTGTCAGCTCAAAGAGTCACAGTACCACTTCCCTAGTGTATGACTACAGTGTCGACCTGCAGTCCAGTGCTAATCGATTTGCTTCCTAAGAACTCGAATATTTTTATTCATGGCACAAAAGTAGGATCAAATTGAAAGACAAAAATAACGAAAAGGAGGTAGAGAAATTAGTTTGGAAGTAAGTATTATTGACAAAACACAGAATTTTTAATATCACGTGCAAAAGTTTAACAAGGTGATAAGCAGGTAAAACAAGTGATGAGTAAAAATTTGGATCTTTTTCTATACTTACAAGAATATTCCCACACTTCTGTGCCGTCAACCCCCTGACTAATGTGAACCCCTTCCTTGGCAACACGGCACAATGCTCATCTTAGTCATTTTAATTGAAAAGACCTTTTAAAGTTTAACAGCTTTGCAGAGAATGGACACTTTTACAACCTGAATATTTTGTGGCATTTGACTTAATTTACAGCTCAATGAACTTGTCTCTGACTATCTGAATCCGACACTTTATATTTATTCCTTTGCTACCTCTGTTAATGATCTTCAACACTAATAAAGTTTTACAAGAGTTGTGACTTCCTGACCAAGCATAATCTTGTTCACCAGCAATAAAGCAGAACACAACCCTCCATATCAAGACCTCACATAATTTTGCAGAAACACCTATTTTCATATTTCAGTCTTAACTTCTTTTCATTATTTCAAATCAATTAACACTTAAGTATTGATAAATAATTTAATTACATATTTATAACAATATAATCTTTAGATTCAAGTTCCAAAATCAAGTTGTCCTTAAACAGATATGGTTGTATATGCCTCCTTGAATCAAATACTAGCAAGGGCAGACACATGTAGAAAAGTGGTATTTTCACATCAGATACACATTAAAGACTTAATTTTAATAGGTCTAGAAAATGAGAGAGAGGGAAAGAGAGAGAAAATAGATGGAGATACAGAGAGAAAGAGAGAGAGGCAGAGAGACAGGGAGAAATATCAGGTCACCACATAATGAAATTTTATCCTTCTTGCTGGAGCTGGGGTTGATTTCAATCAAAAAATTAATTTGCACATAAGTTGAACTAAGACATTGATTCCATTGATTCCATAATTTTCCCCATAGGGTTAATGTTAACACCACACACATTCTTTCCCTTTCCATAAGCCATCTATTTTCTCT
>NW_008347536.1:7398422-7403240 GCF_000622305.1 Nannospalax galili | reverse complement strand
ATATCATATTTATTTAGATCCTGTCCCATATTGGCACACCCCCATTATTAGGCCCTACCCAATTTCATGTACTTAACACACACACACACACACACACACACACACACACACACACACACCAGAGTCAAGGTATCAGGTCTTGTATCAAAGTCCGATTGGCTGGAAAGGGAGGGGAGTGGCTTCTTTGCAGAGCATGAGAAGGAGGCGGGTCCATGGCTTGTCATCACAGGGTCAGAGGAACACCTTCCAGGTCACACTTGGTTAAATTTATTCCAAGATATTTTATGGATTTTGAGGCTATCAGGAGTGGGATCATTTCCCTGTCTCCTTTTTCAATATGCTAGTTATTGGTACATAGGAAAGCTACCTATTATGTGTATTAATTTTATATCTTTCTGCTTTGCCAAATGTGTTTATCAGCTCTAGGAGTTCTCAGGTATAGTCTTCAGGGTTTTTCATGTATAGCATCATATTTCTGCAAATAAGGATACTTTGACTTCTTTCTTTCTATTTTATCCCCTTTAACTCTTTCATTTGTCTTATTGCTGTAGTTTATTGCTCTAGACTTCAAGTATTATGTTGATGAAGAATGGATACAGCAGACATTTTTGTCTTGTTCCTGATTGTTTTTCAAATTGTATTTATTTTATTTTATATGTGTGTGTTTTGCCTGTATGTACATAAGTGCACCAAATGTATGCAAAGTCCAAAAAGGTCAGAAGAGATTACTGAATCCCCTGTAATTGTAGTTACATAGAGTTGTTGTCGGATTGCTCTCCGACAGGTACGGCACAGGGAGAGAGGCCAGGACCAGCCTGTGTTCCTCTCTTAGGGGCTGAGTGGGATGGTGAGTGTCGGCGACTCAAAAACCACACCGAGTCAGGAGTCTTGTTGAGGCAGGAACTCACTTTATTGAGTCAGGCTTTATCTTATATAGTTTAAACAAAAAGGGGTGTGGAAAAGGGAAGGGCAAAGGTGTATGTCATCTGGGGCAATGGCTGTGAGCCACTGGGAATTGGTCAGGCCAGCTGTGACTGGGGAGAGGCAGTTGGAGGTCGGGCCCTGCTGAGACACCTCCGTGAGGAAGTGACCTGCCAGAGACAGGTCGCCAAACTTTAGTCAGGCTCAGGAAGTTACAATAGGCCTCGTCATAAGTTATGCCACAATTATGAGGGTCCCAGAGACCCAACAAGTTGTTGGCTGTCATATGAGTTCTGGGAACCAACTGAATCCAGGTCCTCTGTAAGAGCAGTCAGTGCTCTTAACAACTGAGTCATCTCTCCATCTTTTATTCCTTGTTTGAATGGGAATGCTTTGAGTTTTCTCTATTTAGTATGATGTTGGCTATGAGTTTGTTGTATATTGCCTTTATTGTGTTGTCATCTGTCTCCTGAATTGCTAGATTCTCCACGACTGTTATCATCAATGAATATTGAATTTTGTTAAAGGCCTTTTCTATGTGTACTGAGATGACATGTGGTTTCTGTCTTTGAATATATTTATGTGGTGCATTAAATTTACTACTGATTTATTTATGTTGAATCATCCCTTCATCTCTAGAATAAAGCCAATGTGGTCATGGTTCTTCCTGACTGCAGACAATGTGGCCAATCACTCCACCTCACTGTCTTCCTGCCCCATGTTCTATACCCTGATGAACTGTTTCTTCTCAAACTGTAGCAAAAAAGAAATGCTTCTTCTGAGCCAATAAACAGCTCCAACTTTTGGTGGTATAGGACACAGTTGGAGGGAGGAGGTCACTCAGGGCATGTCTTTATTGGGAGTACTGGCTCTGGTTCCTCACTTTTGTTGATTCCTAGACACTGTTACTGGAACCGCTCTCATCCATTTGGCCCTCATCACCACAATGGGCTAAATCCATTGAAACTGTGAGCAAATATAGAAGTTCTTTTAAATTCTTCTTCAGTTATTTTTTCATAGAAAAGGGAAAAATAATTAAAATACTTTAGTAATACATAAGAAATTTAAAATGAGGAAAACAGGAGCCAATTACATGGCTCAACTTTTGAAAGTGCTTGCCACCAAGCAAGAGGGCCTGAGTTCCCTCCTCAGAAGAGAGAAAATGATTCTTGAATACTGACCTTTGTCCTTCACACACATGCTATGGCATGCTCCCAAATACACACTTAATAAATAAATAAACATGGACAAATTAAAATGAAGACAATAAGAACATAATTTGTTAAACACTCATGTCTATACTCGTATATAAACACAAACAGCATACACAAAATAATACAAAGTAGTAATTTGTAATACTGTTTGCAGCTTTTGTGACATTAAAATAAATCCTGAATATGACTGAATATACAAAATAAATCTTCTATATATTCACATATGTCGACTGAAGGTATATCCACACAAACACTTGGAAACCACTGCTCAAGCGAGATTTACATATTTGTAATAAACGACATAGTAGAGCAGCCTGGTGTTCATAAACAGGAAGTGGTATGAATGTAAGGAAGAAATAAAGAAAAACTTAAGCAAGGAAGAAAAATTTATGAATATCCAGTATTTTTCAACATCTACTAATGAAAACCCTCACACTCTGTGTTTGGAATACAATGGTAAACAAAATATAACCCTTGATTGCTATTAAGAATTTCCTTAACTATATGAGAAAATTGATTTTCATACAGAAAAATGACTCACCTAAATAGAGTAGTATTAAAAATATTAATGACTATGAGTAAATAGTAATTGAATCTACATCTATTGGTCTCTAAACCGTGTTCTCTCATCAAACAGTTCTCATCTGTTATGAGCCAGAGAAGAGTTGTTTCCACATATATAGGTGTTTTTAATTGAGGAATTGAGACTAGTCATGAAATTGGCATTATCATTCATATCTGGTAATTGCTAACATTTGTATGGTAATTACTTAAGTACCAGGCAGTGTTCTTTGAATCTTACATAAGCTCTAAGAATCTTAATCTTGACAATAACCCAATTTAGAAACGGATATCATTATCTTCTTTTTATATGTGTCTCCCGAGTTCTCTCAGGGTCTCTTGCATGATCAGACAAACCATATAACATATTTTATGTGAATTTATTATGGTTTATGTCCTTGGGTAGGGAGGGGGTAAATGGGGGAACTTACAAAGAAATGCACACCTGGCACCCAGCTCTGCCTGGCTCAGCCTGCCGTTCCAGATCGCTTGCGCCGGCCCACAGTCTCCGTTAACTTTTGCCCATGCATCTTGGGCCCGCAGTCTTGCCTGAGGAGGGTAAATGCCCCCTCTCCCATCTACGTGGGTGAGATGCTGGGGCCATGCCCATGGCTCACAGCTTTGGTCCCAAGATGGCAGAGAAAGCCCCTCCTCCTGTGGCTAGCTCTCCATAGTCAATTCTCCTCAGCAGGCCCCGCCTCTAGGAGGAAACAGGCTGTTCAGAACACAATAATAACTGAAGCAGAGAGGTATCACAGTAACAAGCAGCAGAACCTAGACTTGATGTGTGTCAGTGCAGTCCTATGGGCTTATAATTCCACATAAGAGTTACTATTCGTTGGTATATTGTTATCAGTGTCATGTTGACTACAATTACAGTTCCAAATTTTTCACTAGAACAACACCCATTGCAAAAGAAACTTGTAAATCACCAGTTGGAAGCTATGTGCTCTGGACTGGGCATTGAATTTTAATCTCACAAAATGTTTATGTGAGTAGAATTTTAGTATAGACATATACACACACACACACACACACATAGTTGATCATAAGAGAGACACAAATGTAGCTAATTTCCTCACTATTCAAGCTAATATCTAGTCAATCACATATATGAAAGTGTTAAAAAAAAGGGGGGGCAGGTTTTCCCAATTATTATTCTGCATCATTGCTCTACAGACTGTGAGCTCACAAAAAGTAGTTATACTAAATTCCTTCATGTTTTTTCCATGCAGGATTGTTGTAGGAACGCAGTTAGTAATCGATTCACTACCCTGAAACTACAGCTAAGTTCATTTGAGTCGCTGAGTCTTAGGGTAATAAAACCTTTACTATGAGCATAGCACTGTGCTGAACTTCTTCAGAACACTCCAAGGTAAAGCTCTGCCCATCACACATAGCATAAGAAAGTGATGAGCCACTTCCAGTCATGCCCTGAAACACAAGCCTATATGTGCTTTAATGTGTTTGCTTTACTTTCTAAAACTTGTTTAAAGATGCATCTCATTTTATCATAAGAATAGCGAAGAATTTAGTATCTTATATATACATGTTCATATATTTACATTTTTTGTTTCCTGAAATTTAAGTACTCTGAAGAGATGTACCAATAATAATATGGGGAACATAACATTTATATAGGTATTGAAATATTACATGGTAACTCATAAATATGTACAGTAATTATATATATTAAATGAATAATATTTTAACTATTTAAAGAAAGAAATGTTACTATCCTGATTTGATCATTACATATCAGGTTTCCATACTGTATTCCATAAACACGCATAATTAAGATAATAATTTTAAGAGGAAGAGGCAAAATTTTTAAGCAGACAAGATGAACAACATCTGTTCTCAAATCAACCAAATAAATTCATTTTATTTATCTTGTATACTGGTGCTTCCTATTTGAGGCAAAGGTTCTCTGGGAAATATACAATTAATAAAATGATGATATATAGATAGATGATATATGATAGCTAAATGGATGGAAAGAGAGATAATTAGATAGATGATAGATGTCAGATAGGATGATAGATAGATGATAGATAGATGATAGATAGATAGATGATAGATAGATAGATAGATGATAGATAGATGATAGATAGATGATAGA
>NW_008347536.1:7388308-7398157 GCF_000622305.1 Nannospalax galili | reverse complement strand
AGACAGATAGATAGATAGATAGATACATAGATAGATAGATAGATAGATAGATAGATAGATAGATAGATAGATAGATAGATAGATGATAAATAGATAGATGATAACCAAATGAATAGTAACCCAATTTGTTTAACTACATTATTTCTCAGACAGGAAAGGTTCAGAGTTTAAGTAACAGGGAAAGGACATATTATGTATTAAGTACTTATGTGCTAATAACTTTTAATATATTCCTTAGGAAATACACACTAATCATCTATATTATAATTGCACAAAGTTAAATAATGTTTTATGTTTAAAAGAGGTAGAAGGATAGAACCAAGATTGTTCACTACACCAAGGGAACATGATGTGCTTCCATCCCCACAAGTGGAATATACAAACCACATATAAGGAGCTGAAACTTCATGGCTCAGTATCTAGGGGCTGTTCTAGCTATTAAAATCAAATACCCAAATAATCATGAAATGAATGCCCTGTCTTCAAAGACACCAAAACAGAAAACAGAAACAAATTGGAAACCAACTAACAACATCAATTTCAAAATACTCTTTAATGAATGAGAAGATAAATGGTATCATGAATATTAAGTATTGCCAGGCTCTTTTTGGAAGGTAGCCATAGCTGTTGATGAATTGCACTCAATAAGACTTTTCAGCCATTATTCAACCTCTCACTTGCCCAAGATCACAAGGAACAATGGTGCTGGAGACAAGACCCAGATCTTCTGGGTCATACCAAGCTAGGTAAATAAAAATGCAAGCATACAACACTAAACATTATAACGAAACTACCTTAAAGATGTACTCAATACCAAGTACTGGGTTATTAGTATGAATAATTTCATTTAAGCATTACCACAATTCCACAAGTTCATTAGATTTTCTCTTTTTCAACCATTCTTTTATTCCATCAAATATTTTCTTTTCCATGTTTTCCAAATAATATGTAAAACAACCCAATTTATTTTTTAAAAAGGATTTGTAAAAGGTAGTTCATTAAAGAAGATATAACAATGGAAAACTGAGCACAAAGATATTTAGCATTTCAACATTTTTTAATTTTTAAAAATTTATTATTGAGCTTTTGTAATTTCATACAACAGTTCTCAATCAAATTTAACACCCTCTCCCAACCATGCCACCCATCCCCCCACCTGACCTCATGTATTCTGCCATACTTGTGAAGTCCTATTTAGTCAAGCATTTGTACCCAGATGTCTTTCGGTGTAAGTTCGTCCACTGGCATCTAGTCAGCCTATTTAAAGATCATATGTAAGGCCTATTCCCCCTTACCCAGGAACAATCAGTCTCCAATAATTCTCAGTCTAGGGCCAGCCCACCACCCATTTCTCTCTTCCCTTCTGGGTCACTGTCTGATTGAGTTGGCATGGGTCCTGTGCTCGATGCCACCATTACCACAAGTTCACATGTGCAAACTTCCAGTGGCCTGAAAGCCTTTGCTTCCATGTGTTCTTGATCCAGCCCTTGCTCTTACAATCTTCTGCCCCCTCTTCCACAATGGTTCCTGAGCCATGGGTGGGTGAAGTTCAATATAAGAGTCCTATCTCTCTACCCCTTGTTCCACTATGTTCCATGAGCCTTAGGTGTAGAGGCCTACCATGCTCACGGATTGGTGAAAATGACCATCTTATCAAAAGCAAGTTATAGATTCACTGCAATGCCAGTCAAAATACCTACTACTTTCTTATTCACAGAGCTTGAAAAATTCATCCTAAAATTCATATTGGATCACAAAAGACCCCGAATAACCAAAGCAATCTTGGGCAAAAGAACAAAGCTGGCAGGAATCACTATACCAGATTTCAAATTATATTACAGAGCTATAGTCATAAAAACCACATGATACAGTCACAAAAATAGGTAGATCATTGGAACACAACAGAAGAGCCAAATATGAGTACAAACAATTTCAGTTACCTGATATTTGACAAAGGTGCCAAGAACACACAATGGAGGAAAGACAGCATCTTCAACAAATGGTGCTGACAAAACTGGATCTCCACCTGAGGAAGAATGAAATTGAACCCTTATCTTTCAGCCTGCATAAAAGTCAACTCCAAATGGATCAAAGGCCTTGATATAAAACCTGAAACTACTACAATAAAACATAGTCAGTACCTTCCAAGATACAGGCAGAGGAAAGGACTTTCCAAACTGGATACATTAAGGTCAACAATCAATAAATGGGACCTCATTAACCTTCAAAGCTTTGAGGAAGGAGGGTGGCCAATCGGAGAGAAAAGAGTAGAGATGAATGAATCTTGGGGGGCTAGGAAACCCAGAGGGAAATATGATGCCCTCCTAGCTCCATGAGAAATGCACTTACAGTGCCTAAACACTAGTGCATGTGTATAGCTGGGAGCTGCTTGGTGTTGAATACAGTGTCTGACAGAAGAGACCTCCCTTTGAGTGGTTGATGAGAATGGTCCAGGAGACTCACAAAATAACACAGGCTATTGCCAAACCTCTTGGTTATCTCCCAGAAGATAAGACCCTACTGCTGAAGACAGGACATACTTTGGCTACAGGACTTGGAGGAATGGAGCAGGAACTGACCTGGAAGTCTTCTACCTGGTGTTCAGCTATCATAATGCTGGATGGTAGTATGCAAACTGCCAAGGGAGAAAATCAATGGTCATTAGGTCTCGTTTATAAATATTTTATTATTTTTATTTTATGTGTATGAGTGTATTGTCCGCATGTGCATGAGTGCACCCATGTCATACAGTTCCCGTGAAGGTCAGAAGAAGGCTCAGATCCCCTGGAACTGGAGTTCCAGGGTGCTGGGAATCAAACCAGCATCCAACAAATGGGCGTTGATAGGTAAAAATTTTGGCAGACAGCAAGTGAATGGAGGCTGAGGCACCGAGGCACAGATAGAACTCTCGGCAGGATAGAGCTTTATTTCGCACAGGACATGTTTCCCTCGGGGAAGGGAAAAATGTCAGCCCACGGGTTGTGACCTGGGATTTATATACGGGGGCTTCAGGGGCTCCATTCCATCCGCCAGCCAGGATCTGGGTCTGGAAGTGTTTACTTTTTTGTCCTCTTAAGATAAGGGAAAAGCTGCTGTGCTAAACAGCTCCTAAAATCTCTGGTTAACAGGTAGAATCTGCTTATCTTGTCTTTGAAGATCAGAAGAAAGGCAGGCTGCTTCTTAGCAGTCTGTTTCCCTTGACTTCAAAGGCCAAGGTGCTCATCAGCTCAGTTCCTTTTTTCAAGCTTCAAAAGTCCATAGGTCCCTGTTGGGGAGTGGGGGAAGATGCTGCTGTTTGAAACCCTAATAGGTGTTAGCTGCCATATGGGTGCTGGGAATCAAACCCAGTCCTCTGCAAAAGCTGTCAGTACTCTTAACCACTGAGCTATCTCTCCATCTCCCAGGTATTTTTTTAATAAATAGAAAAAAGCCTTTTCAGTATACATCCATAATTTGACTCTAGAACTGCTTTACATTTTTCTCTGTTGGCTCTGAAATGAATGTTTATTTAAAATATTTTTTGTAAAAAATTTCTGCATTCTACAGTTGGCGTACTATTTCAAGAATTTTTTAAGTATTAAATATATATGATAAATACAAAATATCATGCCCAAAAATGAAATAGCACAAAATAATGATAGTGTTACTAATGATATTATCACTATTATTGCTAGCCAAGTTCTCTAAGAAAAGGCAAAATAAACCTCTCAAACTAAGACAGACTAAATGATGGGCCTACATGACGAATCACTAAATTATTTTGAATTGCTGAATAATTTTTGTAATTTATCTAAATTTATTTCTTTTTATTTAATATTATTTGTTCTCAGTTCAGTTTAGCTGTCAACATAACCCAGAGTTATCTGAGGGAGTCTCAGTTAGTGAATTGCCTTGATTAGATTTGCCTGTGGATATGTCCTTAGGACATTTTCTTGTTTGCTAATTGATGTAAGAAGGCTCAGCCGGTGGTGGGTTGTGCAACCCTGAGTAGGTGGCCCAGGGTTCTATAAGAACACCTGATAATTAGATGTCTGTTGATTACCCTCCTAAAAATGCTTCTACTGCATTGCTGTATTTTCTTGAGGTAGTTATTGCTGGTTATTAGGTTTTGAAGGTGGAGTTGAACCACTGATTTTTCCTCCCTTAGCACCTTGCATAGTGTCCTCTAGAACTATGAGAGCTAGTCTTCAGGGAGGAAATTTCCAGGTCAATTCCAGCTCCTTTGCTTCAAGTCCTTATCTAAGGTATGTCCTTTCTTCAGTAATAGGGTCTTAACTTCAAGTTCTTGGAGGTAATCAAGGGCTCTGGCAATGACCTGTGTTATTTTGGGAGTCCCTTTTACTACTTTGAACTTAGCCAAATACACATGATTGGGGAGGACATAGAGCCTAGAGAAAGCCCTATCTCTATCATATCTCTAGATAAATGATAATTCTTACTGTATGCTAAATATGGATCTTTATATTTACAAAGAAGTAGACTTTCTTTTTGCAACAGATGGAGGCTATTACAGAGTTCCACAACTGGTCACACACAGAGAATATGTGTCTAAGAGATGCCCAGCACTAAGTGACATGTCTACAGTGGAATCTCTACACCTAAGTCTCATGAAACATAGTGAAATATAGGCTAGAGAGAATCCAACCCTCAACTATAACAGCAAAACTTCCTCATAAAACAGACTGTGATGCACACAGAAGGCCATATCTGGCCAAATGTAGAGAATAAGGCTGTAAAGTGCATGTCCCTGGATAGGACTCATATTAAACGTAGCCCACACATGGACTAATGGTTCAGGGATCATTGTGAAAGAGGAAGTAGAAAGATTGTAAGAGTCAGGGTAAGTGCTTGAACTTAAGGAAACAGGCTTTCAGGCCTCTGGGAACTTGATCATATGTACTTGCAGCAATGGTAAAGAGCATGCCCAAGACCCATGCAGACTCAAACTAGACAAAATCCCTGCATAGAACGGGGGAAGTGGGCAGCCGGCCCCCAACTCAGCTGATGAACTATTGCCAACTGATTACTGTTGGGTAAAGGAGAGTTGATCTTCTTTAACAAAGTGATTCTAGATAAGTTGACTAGCCTCCAGGGGATGAGCATGCACCAAGGGACATCTGAGCACAAAAGCTTGACCAGATACGCCTTAACATATATAACAGAATATATGAAATCCAGTTGGGAGGTGGCTATGGGACTGTACAGATGGGAAGGGGGTCTAAATATGGTTAATATTTATTGTATGAAATGTACAAAACCCAATAAAAGTGTACAGTAAAAAAATAAATGACTGTCATATAAATACCATAAAAAAGAATGCTGGCTGAGCACAAGCTAGAGGGAGTGAGCCGTTATGTTGCTTTCCTCTGCAGTTCTTGCCTCTGCTTCTGCTTAAGTTGCTGCCTTAACTTCCCTCAAGGATAGACAGTAACTTGTAAGCTCAAATAAAATCGTTCCTCCCCTATTTGCTTTTGGTGAAGGTGTTTTTCATAGCGACAGAATGCAAACTAGAACACTTGTTACTTACCAGCCTTGCTTCTGCCTCTTTTAAATGCACGCGCTGTTTCTGAGGTCCTGTCCAGACTAAGCCCAATCCTAAGGACATTATGTTTTCATTCCAGATTGTCAGAATATATTGGCATTAGGGTCAAGGCCACAGTGAGGCTACTCTAAGGCCTGGATCAGAGGTCTAGCATGCTTACAAGTAACTCTGTTAGCAGAGCTCCTGTTCTCAGGATTAGCTAAAACACATAGACCAAAGAATCACTTACTAGTACTAATCCACAAACCAGAGTAGAGCTTTGCCCAAGGGGCGAGACACACATATTGCTTAAAACCAGTGTAAAAATTTGGGCCAGACTTGGATCAAGACCATTTGACATTCATTTCAAGAATATTTTACTGGAGCAATATATACCACTATGTCTAGAATGGGTTCTAGGTTTTGAATTATATTTAAGCCAATAAATTGTTGGCTTCAAATACTTCCAACAATACAGAAGATTGTAAAGAGCAGGCAGGGTCCAATACCATCTTGCATTCTAACCTCTAATCCTTTATGCATAAATAGAAACAGTATGGCCCCATCTATCACAAGGCATGTGGTACTATGTGTGTTAACACACTATTTAAAGCACAAGCATCTACATCATGACCAGCTTTAGTTCTTCAGAGGATTTACTGCCTGCCAGTATTGTGTACATTGTATTTGTTTGTGGTATTCATTTTCCAGTTCTTACAGCTCCTTAACAAATTGGGAAGTCCGGGGAAGCAGAAATTACTGTTTTATTCACAAATTTCAATAAAGGAGATTTTGGTGCATATTATATAGGAAAGAAAGATTGTCAGATGAGCAAGTATGTTAATTATGTTTTAATGATTTGATTAAGATATTATCCATTTCAGTAAACAGGTTATCTTACTGCAGAAACTTTATAGAATCACAGATCCGGTCTTAGGCTGAAGAGAGACCTATTTCTGGACAGGAAAACTCTAGAGCATTCTTCAGATTACATAAACTTGCAAATATGCCTTCTAGAGATCATTGTCAAACTAAGGTACATCAAAAGAAAGAAGGAGTTTCTGAAGGCCAAATGGATCCGTCCTTATTTATTAATTTACTAACTACATGTGCACCTAATTCATTTAAAAATCATCTTAACTACAGTTGCTTCATTCAAAATATTTCTACATTGAACCAGTAACACTAATTCCCTGAATCCAGGTTTTGCCATCTGGCCCTTCTGGCCATACGTAATCTCTGACTTCAGAAGACTGGATGTGAAAGTGGCATGTGTTCCAATGTCCTTCTCTAAGACCGGGTTTTCAGTAACATGCCCTTGGCCTCAATTAACATCTAAATAGGAACAAGTGAAGTTTTCCTAGGAGCCAGTAAAGCACTTAATTTGATTATTTATAGGTTTATTAAATGAGAGCAGTAGAGATTAAATGCACAAATACTTCATCTACCTGTCCATGCATCCATCTAGTCACCTACCTAAATTAGACGCAAGCACAGAGATAAGGCATAGTTTGGAGATAATCAAAGATGGCTTCTAGGAAGAAATGAAATAAATAATATTCCATAAATGATGGCAAATTAACTCAATAAAGAGAAAACAAGAGTGCTCCAGTAGATAGAACTTCGTGTACACAGCTTCAGAGATGTCTAGGTCACAGATTCAGAGAAACACAAGTATTTGTGGCTGGAAATACAGTGAGCACTCCTGGAAGAGGACCTGAGCATCTTTGAGGGTTACTTAAACTGTCCTGAGCAGCTTCAGAATTCCAGACTATGTGGTAAAACCTGTTGTCATCGAAATGTAAAATTAGCTGACATTGACAGAGGATGACATCAGTGCTAGAAACAGGAAAGTGATTTGGCTAAAGGTCATATAATAAAGGGATTCAGTCAGGATGGAAAACAAATGAGCCTAGCTTCAAAGACCATGTTCTCATCAAATACATTCTAAAAATATTGTCAGGAGCCTCAAACCTGAGAGCTATGAAAGATCACTACTAAAGCAAAAACACCCCTCAGAGATCCTCACTGGGCCTCTCTTATGTGGGTGGAAGAGCAATATGTTCTTCCCCAAAGTGCAGAGGAGAATGTCTTCTCTGTGGGCTTGTTGTTGTGTCCAAAGCCTTCCTAGTGACCAAACAGATGCCCTGCCAGATGGTCGTCACTTGGATCTGGGATGCACTGTGGAAGGCAGCCAGAACAATAGCCTTGTAACAGTTGTAAATGTCACTGTCTCTCAAAGACTGGACAGCTGGACAGAGTGTTCAGAGCCAAGCAGGTGTTAACCAGGCAGCACATGGTTTGGCTGCCTAGAGGGAAGATCACAGGGCTCTACAGTGCATCCACCAGTGCACATTTGGAAAATGCTCCTTGCTGCACCAAAGAGCTGACTTCATTATACCTGGGAAGTAGGAGAATATCGTGGAGTATTTGATTTTTCTGTCACCATTATTACTTGCTGAGGTTCCTGTTTTCACAGGTCTTGATAATCTGCTTCCTGCCTATTTATTCATCTCTATTCTTCTGTAGCAAAGTTAAGCATGTCTTCTTCTGTGAATGAGGAGCTTTGTCCTGTGTGTGTTCAGGCCTACTGGGGGGAAAGACAGGATAATGAAGGCTAATAAAGAGCACTCAGTACAAAGGGAAAAATGGCAACTTTCTTGACAGATTCACAGAAAGGAATAAGGAATAAATGCTTAGATGAACATCAAATTTTGAGTAACAATTTACTAGACAGATAAGAATAGAAATAAATCAAAGCATTACAGGAATAGAGCTGAGAGGCCCTGAGCAGTTAGGTGTGCACATAGCACACAACTTTATGGAAGTCTGTTAGTGTGCCCTTGCTGGATAATAGACTACATAAAAACTCAGAGGTATTCAACAGCAAGATGTAGGACTCTGGTAATGGCCTTCCCCACAAATTGTCTAAAACTAGATGTATTTATTGCAGAATTCTACTAGAACATTAAAGAAAAAATAACAGTAATATTACTCAAATATTCCTTGAAACAAAAGTCTCCCAAAATCTTTTTATTTCTACTTTATACATTCCAAAGTGTCTTCCATACAGAGTCTATTCTATACTCCATGATCTAGCTCTGCTTGCCTCTCCCAGATATCTTGGTTGTACATCATCTACTTTAACACTTCGTGAAACCATGTGGCACAGTAGCATGCCTTCTTCACAAAAGACTCTATGTCAAATCATTTGACATGCTTTGGTTAAAGAGATTTTTTTTTTGGTTAAAGAGATTTTAACACATATGACATGCACAATATCTCAAAAGCAGTATTTAGTTTATCGGACTGCTTTTGTTCGTTTTGCATGCTTCTGCCATCACCATGATGAGAAAGACATGTCTAGTCTATCTTGCTGGTACCAGAAGGAAGATGAACAAAGGAAGAATAGCTCTGTTGCTCCAGCCAAAAACTTAGGTCAGAGCCCCCAGCAAATGAGTGAGCAAGCCCAAACAATCTCTACACCCCTGGTGTCTACCTCATCACTTTGAATTTAGCTTTAATCTACTAAATGGGACATCTAGGTTGACCTAATCTCCATCACCAACAACAAAGCTCAGGAAAGAAACATCATGGAAAAGGAGGCAGAAACAATGTAAGAGCCAGAGGATTCGGTGTTGTGATGTGGGGTGCTGTCTTTTGAATATGACAAGAATATTGCACTCATGAACACACAGCAGTTGTGGTTAGCTGTAGAAGACCTGCCCAACATCAAATGAGCCAAAATACCAACACTGACTGGGTAGAGATCTCCATACTCCATGTCATGCTGAGGAGCTATTGGCAGTGGATAGTTGCTGGGGCTGTTAGAATCATTCATTTTTGAGGATGGGGCCACTGGTACATTTCACATAGTCTAATGAATGACCACACACCCATATACACATGGGAAATATTAACTGGACTTAATGGATTATAATAAAAAATGTGAAGTTGGGAGAAGGCATGTTGTATGGGGCATAGAAGAAGTTTGAAGGAAAAGTAGGGGTAACTATAATCACATTTCATTATATACAGAAATAAAGAAAAAATAGAAATGGAGCAGCTAAGAATGTTGGAGTCCAATGTTGTAAATAAGGCAGTAGCAGCAGTGGAGGGAAGAAAGGGAAGTAGATTCAGGTACTGCATGTAAAAGTAATTAGTACAATGCGTGGCTTTCACAAACAAGCACATAGGAAGTGGGAGAGAACAATGTCAGCTCAAAACACCTGTCTTTCCTGCTTTGGCTAATGACAGCATTATTTAAAATAAAATTAGAGGAAATAAGAGATAAAATGTTTTAGAAGCAAAGCAATAGATCAGCTTGC
>NW_008347536.1:7360356-7387816 GCF_000622305.1 Nannospalax galili | reverse complement strand
ATGGAGGTCATGATGTCTATCCACATACCATTTAAGGACTGGATGATCTAGATTATGAAATCCTGACTTCAGTCTTAAGCAGAGAGATAAACAGCAACTGAAAGTTATGAAAAGTCAGCTATTGGGAGTAGAGACCTATCAGAACTATTAAATGTGGAGCTGGAGATCATTACTGTGCTAACATCCTGGGAGGGGTTAGCATTGACCTTTAGGGGGAAAAATGTATGGGCCTGGGGACAAAGCAATGAATGGTGAAGGACGGTGTGATTTTTGGATCGGTCCCAAGTTCTCAAGGCTGTGCCAGACATGCAGTCTCACTCCTGCTCACTAGCATGAAGGTCAGAGGGAGACTCAAGCACACTTCAGACACTCCTGGATTACAACGCTGCTGAAAGGCCACCACCAGAGGCACGTTATCAGCAACCAAAGCCACTGGAAAGGAGGACAGGCACTAGGAGCAGGGGCTTGCTTAATGCTGTTTAAAACTATCACAACTCACTGTGATTCCTGTGACATAATAGGAACTGGACAAAGAAGCTGGAGAGAGAGAGGGAGAGAGAGAGAGAGAGAAAGAGAGAGAGAGAGGAGCTTGACTTGCGTGGCACTAGGAGCAGGGGCTTGCTTAATGCTGTTTAAAACTATCACAACTCACTGTGATTCCTGTGACATAATAGGAACTGGACAAAGAAGCTGGAGAGAGAGAGGGAGAGAGAGAGAGGGAGAGAGAGGAGCTTGACCTGCAGATATCTTCCTCAATTACTCTCTGCCTTATTTTTTCTTAATTATAAGTTATTAAGCTTATTACAGATGTTACTGCTACCAGTGAAACCAAATTATAAATCAAATATAATTGTGCATTAAATATTTGTTTATTCATTCAACAAGTTACAGAAGATATGTTTCAATCTGTTACTGTTTTATCGTTGCTGAAATCGCTTGAGTTGACAGTGAAATGAATTTCTGTCCACCTTATTTTTTGAGACAGCATGTTGTCCCTAAACATGGAACTTGGTTTGGACTACTCTGGTTACTCAGTGTGCTTCAGGAATCCACCTGTCTCAGTTTTTCCACCGTTCTTAGGTTACAGATGCTTGTGGCTACATCCAAGTTTTTATCTAAGTACTTTGGGTTCAAGTCTAGATACAGAAGATTGTTTAGCAGGCATCTTTTCTACTGAGCCATCTCTCAGTTCCCCTAATGAATTTTTTTTACTTTTGTGCTAAAACAGGAAAAGAAATTTCCTAAACTTAAAGAACAAAGGATATTTATTTCTTCTTCAGGAGAACCAGGGCCTACTCCTTAGACAGAATCTGGCAAGTGTCAACAAGCATGTGTCATGTGAATTATTAACAGAAACTCCAGGAAGCACTGAAGACTCATTTTCAGGCTTAAAAGTATCACTCTTTCCTAAAACTTCCTGCCTCTTTGCCAACTGCTATAATCACCAGCCTATGGTCTTTCTAGAAAAGAATTCCAAATTCTTTTCCAATTAATTCATTTTATTGCTGCTAGTTCACCCAAACATCAGACATTTAGAAAACTCAGATACAAGTTAAAGTGTTTTATTATTGTTTTTTTAGTTCTCTGCTGCACCAATAAAACTTGGCTATAAACGTAAGCTAATAAAACCTGATTTAAAAGCTGTACTGCCTCAAGTGTGTGTGCTGGAACTGCTAGATGATGCAAGACCACAAGGCTCTGCTTTAGTTAAAAGTCACATTAATGATTTCATCCTTCATAGTTGCCCGAAGAACCCTGAGAAAGAAACCTTCAACTCTTACATCGTTTTCTGTCTTAGGGGTAATGAACCATATGTGTAGACAGCTGCACTGTCTGTAAACTGTGGTCATTAATTAGACAGGAGACAGGACACTTCCAGGGAGAGGCGGGTGGATGGATAAGGGTAAGACTTTGAAAAGTCATGGTAATTATTAATAACAGAAAGGGCAGGGAAAAGGGTAAAATGTCTGTCCTCCATACCTCAAATATATTACATTGCCTATAGCAGTGAAATGTTGGAACGGTCTGCATGGTGAATGTTTTGTATCTGCACATGAGATCAGAGTAACACAAAACAGGGACTCAGAGGCAAAATTACATATATTGTATAGATTCAAATATAGAGCCCAAGGGTTGTGTCCCATTCATAAACTATTTACCAAAGAAAGTGAAGACAAATTTAGTCTTTAGGAGATACTGAAGTACAGCATAAAAAGTATGTCTTTTAAAGCGGGGGAAACATATCAAGGTGCATTTTGCCTAAGTGTAGGTTATGAATCTCTAACTACAATGTCACATTCTCTGATGTTTATGACCATATTGTCAAGCATGGGATAAGAATCCCAGTGCAGTTTGAATAAGCAATGAGAAAGGTCAGGCCAACGTCTTAACCCTTACAGGGCCAGATCAGACTAGATAGATAAGTTCAGGCTAAGAACACATGGTACGTCTCAGGTCCCATTATTCACTTTATGGAATACGTTAGATGTCTCTGCAGACACTGACAGAAATAGAGAGCATCAGGAACATGTGCAAACACTCTTGTCTCTTGAACCTTTTGAGATAAGTATCAATTATTCACTGTATTAATGATTCCAGCAGAAGCAAGTGTCTTGTCAGAAACCAAAACATAAGCCCCCATCAACTGAAACAGCATCTCCTTATGAACATGGCCTTGTCGTTACCACACGAAGTGGCTGGAATGAGCTCAAAGAGGATTTTGTAAATGTGTTAAACCATGCATTTTTTAAAACCTGGGAGTATCCTGTCTATAAAAGAATAAAATATAGAATGAAGAAAAAAATATATACTGAAGAAATAGAAATAAGCTAAGTTGGAGTTATGAGAATGAGAAACGCAGAAAGCATGATCGTTCATTGGCTCTATGGAATGGCAATACGATGAAATGTAAAAGTTAAGAAAACTGAAGACTACAAGGGCCAGTCACAATGACAAAAGAAGGAAGATTTAGAGAACCAGGGGGAAGATGCACAGAGGAAGGAAGCCCTCACAGGAAGACACGACAAAGCATTCTGAGAGTTGTATGGTGGAGTGTGTAGGGGACAGAGTCCCTGCATGAGTCCTTAAAGCACATAAAGGCAAAAGATCGAAATCTCATGAATTAGGAATGTAGGAAGAAAAGATAGGAATAAACGTGTATAAGGTAGAACTGACATTACCTTTGGACACTTGAATACTAGGAAGAAAAAATAAACTAAGATTTAGAATGACCTTCAAATTTCTAACATCCTAGTGACAAACTTTAGTGAACACTTAATAAATGTTTCATGGATAAATAGGTAAAACATATGAAATATTTTTAAATTGTTATAAAAGCTATGGTAGTAATAGTTTTTCTTCTTATTTTTATTCAAGGAACATTTTTGAATAGCATATAGCTACTGAGTTAAATATTGAATGAAGTTGAAACACAAGTGAAAATGGGAAAGCGTCACATGAATTGTAAGAATGTGTGAGTGCATGTGTACAGCTGAAGGCTATATAACAAAAAAAATGGTGCCAGGCTGGAGAAACCTCACTTCTAGTTATTGGTCAAGGTAGTGCAAGAGATTCCCCAAATAATACAGACTACTGCCATAGCACTTGAAGGTAAGACCCTATTACCGAAGACAGGCTACACTTTGGACACCAGACTTGGAGCAATCAAGCTGCAACTGAACTGGAAACATCCTCCCTGAAGACAAGCTCTTATGGTGTCAGAAAACACTATACAAGCTGTCAAGGGAGAAAACCAGTCAATGGTCCTCCCCAGCTGTAAAGCCTAAAAACTGCACTGCTGGTGCAGTAGTGGCACTTTTATCTTTTGGTAATCAATAGCTGTCTATCAGAATTGAGGCCTGCTCAATGGGAATGAACTCATGTATGGTACTGTAAACATAGCCAAATACACGTGAAGAGATGATAGAGCCTAGAGAAAAACCTACATTTGCCACATCCCTAGACAACTAAATTTCCTACTTTATTCTAAATATGCATTCTCATATATACAGACAAGTGTACCTTTCACCCTCATCAAAGAAGCTTCTCTCTGAAACAGATGGAGACTATTACAGAGTTTCAGAACTGGTCAAACGCAGAGAATAAGTGTATGTGAGCTGCTTAACCCTAAGTGACACATCTTCAATGCAACCTCTACACATAAAATGAATGCATCTGTCAACTCTCACCAGAGAATTTTCTATATGGAGCAGATGGTGATTAACACAGAAACCCACAATTGGCCAGTGTGAAGAAAACAAGAGGCTACAAAGTGCCTATCCCTGATTAGGACACCAATTTCCAACCTCTGCCTCCTAAGGCTCGGGGATCACTGCAGAATAAAAGGCAGAAAGCATGTAAGAGTCAGAGGTGGTGGATGACCACAAGGAAAGAGTCTTCCAGGCAGCTGACCATTTACACATATGAACTCACAGAAATAGTGACAGTGTGCACAAGTCCCATGTAAGCTCAAACCAGACATGATCTCAGCAGAGACATGGGGAGTGGGTAAAGAAATCCCAACACTGGAGCTGGAGAGATAGCTTACCAGTTAAGAGCACGGACTGCTCTTGCAGAGAACCCAGGTTCAACTCCCTGCACCTACATGGTGGTTAACAGCCATCTATAACTCCAGTTCCAGGGAATTTCATGTCTTCTTCTGACCCCCTTGGGCACTGAACAACACAGATGCACTTACACACATGCAGGAAATACACTCGTACACATAAAATAAAAATAATTAAAAGGAAAAAGAAATCCCAACACAACCAAAGGAACTGTTAGTAATGACGGCTGCTAGGAGGGCAAGAGACAGTGTCTGGCAAAGATGGAACTCTTGGTTGGCCCAGTGGATGGACATTTGGGAACACAAATCAGATGTTATAGACTATGTTATGAGAGTTCATTAAATTGGGTGGGGGACAGTGTGAGGAGGTGTGGCTAGAGGAGGGGATCTAAATACCATGAAACTATATTGCATGAAAATCTGAAAAATCTGATAAAAATAAAATTTCAAAAGAAGAATAGCATATTTTAAATGTTCCTATTTGAATTTTCTCAGAATATTAAGACTTAAAAGACTCAGTCCTGATTCTGCTTTGTGAGACTCAGATACTGTGATGATGGCCAGCAGCTCTCTACTGTGTGACTGAATAGGACTAGAGAGAGAGAGCATTGCCAACAGATCTGAACCACTGCTGCTTCTATTGGGCCAAGGCCCCAGGTTGGCCTTGAGGATTACCACTGTTGGACATTTCCTCCACAAACACACAGCACACTGCCTCTTAGATCTGCCCCCAAGTCACACCGCCACATGAATTCCTACAGCACACGGGCTTTTGCACCTTCACATTATTTACTAATTCCTATATCTTAATATGATTAGTGTTTATTAATATTTTTCTTTCAGACTATATATATATATATACCCTAATAGAGTGCTCTCAAAGCACCTTAAAAATAGGCCTATTCCCTCCTTCTCTTCCCCTTGTAAATGCATCAATTCTTTATATTCATTTCTGAATCTGAATTCTTTATACCTCATTTAAGAATTTTAATCAAATTTTAGACAATTGAGATAATTTTGTACTCAAAGAAAGAGAGAATTACTTTGGTACTAAATTACTCAGTAGATTATTCAACAATCCCGCTCTTCACTGAACATGAAAGAAATTGCACATCAGCATCTTTTCTTATCATTGATAGAAACAACCTTCAAAGCAGTCTATTTCAATAAGCATTTATTAGAAACCTTTACAGACAAGCATATGCTGATTATTCTGGATACTGGAGTGACTTTACGTGTACTATCAAATTTTCTCTGAGAAAACAGACATGCCCTGAAACTTGACACAAATATTCAAAAGTCAGTAAGTTAAATATGTATAGCTTATATGCACATCATATGTAAAGCCCCAAAGTGAACAGATATTACTGACAGATTATAGAAAATGTCATCTGGCTTTGATTTTGATAATGAAATGGAAATAAATGGCCAGACATTCTAGTGATCAATCTTCTGAACATGACCTATTAAAATAAGATCAAAAATACCAAAAAAAGATGGCAGTAGAGTGAAGTGTTCCCCGGGCAGCAGGGCCTGGGGACCCAGGAAGCACCAGCTCCCAGGAGACTGTACACTCTGGCCCATGTGAGGAACCTTATCACACAGGACGAGTATTTATGACTATGAGTGCCTCAGGCTTATCTCAAAACTCTGAACTTAGGATTTGGAATGTAAGAAAGAAAATAACTGGAGAGCCAAGATGGCGGCAGAGGCAGGTCTCAGCCCAAGAACGTAAAACATGACTCCGGTAAAGAGTCTTTCAGATACCTGGGACCCTGGTGACAACATGCACAAGACCCACGCAAACTCAAGCAGACAAAAACCCGGCATAGAACTGTAGAAACAGGCAGCAGGTCCTAATCTTAGCTGAAGAACTATTAGGTAACTGAATACTACTAGGTGAGGAAGAGCTGATCTTATTTAAGAAGTGACTCTAGATAGGCTGACTAGACTCCAGTGGATGAACTTGCACTGAAGGAGATCAAGGGACACTAACTTGACTCTATAGACCTTAACATAATTGACAGAATGTGTGAAATCCAGTGGGGAGGATTTTAGAGGATGCTGATGGGAAAGAGGATATAAAGATGGTTAAGATGTTCTGTATGGGCTGCAGAGACAGCTCAGCAGTTAAGAACACTGGTGTTCTTGCAGGAGACCCAGGTTCGAATCCCAGCACCCATAGGGCAGCTACCAATTGTCCGTAACTCCAGTCCCAGGGCATCTGACAACCTCTTCTGACCTCTGTGGGCATTGCACGACACCGGTGCACTTACCTACATGCAGGTAATACACGCATACACATAAAATAAAAATAATAAAATTTAAAAAATAAATGTTCTGTATGAAATACACAAAATTCAATTTAAAAATGAATAAAAAGAATGCTTTCAACATTTTACATTAAATATGATGCTTGCTAAAAGATTTTCTTGAAGAGTCTACATGAGATTAAATAAAATAAATTTTCCCCACCAAAACAGAAAAAGCCTCATCACTTGTCCCCCCTGCCCCGCACCCTGACTTGGAGGAAGATGTGAAGGGCTGGAACACCAAGAGCACCAACTGGTTCCTTGAACATGAAAAAAAAATACTCAGGCCTGGCAGCCCTTGTTCAGACAGCTGGAACCACATCTCTGGGTCCCTGGCCCGGTGCCCTGTTGGTTGAGCCACATTCTTAGCTGGCTGCCTGCTGCCATGCTCTTGGGATGTGGGGCTGCCTGGCTGCAGAAGTTGAATGAAGGGGGCAGGTGGCCACTCCTTTGGTGCATGTAGCATCATCCTCCTTTACAAATGAGAAAACAGAGCCTTGAGAGCATTAAAGCCCACAGGTTCTGTATGTGAATGCAGAGATCAAAACCAGACCCACAGCTTTATACTTAAATCTGCTTTATGAGGGTTAATTTTACAAAGGAAAAAATAAATAATATAAAGGAAGCGTTTGTCCTATAGGATGCCAGAATTACTTATTGCCTTTAGAAGAGGTGAGAGGAGCAGGAGGGAACTGGATTATAGTGCAAACGTGGAGACAGAGAGAAAAGAGCAAGCTGGACAATACAAGAGCTGTTTCAAATGAAGGGAAAGACTGACGAAAGATTATCTGCATGTTTTTTGCTTGACTTTCAAATGTCTGCTCATGAAGGATTCTATACAACAAATAAAAGTTCAAAAAATACTGACATTGCATCAGAATCCCCACAGCACTATATCAAGGACTAAAGTCATACACACAGGATTTTGCCTAATGAAACAACAGTAACCCTCTGGTTATTTGATCGTATGAAAGATAAATATTTGTACTTATGATGAAAAAAATCCAGGCATATTAAGGCTTGGCTGAGCTCTTTGACGAGGCCTGCTTCTCTTTGTCAGTGATGTTCTCTATCTAACCACTCTCCCTGTGGGAAGGGAGCTCTGTATCATGTTATCAAGAAGGACCATGCTACTCTATAACTATGTGACATGTAAGAAATACCTGCTGTAATCTGCATCAAGTCTGAATTCCAGGTGCTGAGTAGCTTTTGTTTCAGACAGAGATAGTACTCAGCACCCCATTAAGGTAACATCCAATTATTTTAAGCCACCATCCCATCCCTGTGATGGTGTTTCTGGGTCTGTCACCATCAGAGTGACAGGTCATTCTGAGCACTGCCAAGAAAGGATTTAATTTGGCATTTTAAAAAGATAAGACAAGCTGTATGAGGGCATAATCTACAGCCATTGCGTGTCTTTCACTTTATGCAATGGAGTATTTTAACATATCCATGCTGTCTTTTCATACCCACTAAGAGTACAGTCACTTGGTAAGCCAAATCTTAACTGTTATAGAAAGTAATCTACAACTAACCCAAGGAGTAGAGTTTCCCAACAAGTGAAAAAAAATAATAAATTCCTGAATTTTTCAAGATTCTTAAATAGATTCAAATCTTGATGTTCTTTTTTATCTGTGTCACATTTGATCATCAAAGCAATCTTATATGAAAGACAGGCAGAATTACATTAAATTCATTTTAACAATAAAAAATCTGAGCTGTAGCACAAGGGTGGAATCAGACTAATTCAGAAAAGTAAGTAGATGGCAGAGCTAAGGTTTGATTCCAATGTTCTTTATATTTTAACGTGAACTTTTATCCTTATTTTGGACAGTAAAATTTATAACAAATATAAATATTTGAGGTGGAAAGTTAAAGAAAATTATATATGCATATATACTAGTATTTGTGTGTGTATATGTATGTTTATAGTGTGTACGCCACATATTACATGTAACATATAGTTATGTATCAGCACTGTAACATATATTTATGTACAAGCATTACCATTTCACCCTCATAGTCCTCAGCAGATTCCAAATTTGAGAATAGAATCTTAAATAAGCTCTTCAAAGAGAAATGTCCAGGTCACTTGGGTCATGTTAAGGTTGAAGTCTTTCAGAAAGAACAGCATCTTCTTTATGCCTAAACAACCTCAACTTCTTTATTTTTTTTTATTCTTTTATGAAACCATTCATACTGATATTCATTCCCATTTATTTATTCCTTCTGATATTCACTCCCATTTATTTCTAGAAAATTTCTATGGTCAGGCACACATAGATTTCCTTTACATCCTGAATTTGATGCTTGTTTGCCTTTGGTAGTTTTTTTTTTTTTTATGGAAACATGACCAATTAAGCTTTCAGGCAAATTAAGTGTCCCCTTTTCTCTCCAAGCTACCAGCAGGCACACAGAGAAGACTCTGTTGGTTAAAACTTTATGTAAGGAGATATTCCATAATCCATTCACTCAGCACACTAACAGCACTCATTGTGAAACACAAAGTCACAAATCAGATTAAAACATAAGAAACGTTTCACTAGTAATCAAAATAATATATACTTAAGCAACTATGCTTTCTTTTCTCCACACAGCAATTAAACAATGAAGTTTACCAAATGCAGCAGAATTATCATTATCATTAACTGATGAATGATGTATTAAACCTTTGCAGCCTATGGAAGAAGAGTTTTGGAGCATGTGGTTCTCATAATCCTTCAACTTGCAAATAATTACATTATAATTTCTGTCATAGAAAAAATTTAAGGTCAATAAAAAGTTTAAAATAGGCAAAGGTGTATGTAGTAATGCTTTTAGTGTCTAGTAAATTATGTTGTAGGAAATAAAAAAATAAAAGAACAATTAATGGAAGATAAGATTCATATATATCAGTGTCTATAATGCACAATATTTATATTTTCAAATAATATTTCATGACATAACAAAAAGTAATAATAATATTTTCTTTAGGTGGTAAAGACTAAGAGGATAAAAATGTACATATGCAGTATATCTGTATTCTGCAAGGATACTCATACACATGACAGTGTGGCTGGGGTAACGAAATTAAAAGTCTCTTACCTGTGTCAGGCTCATCACAACAGAGAGCATGTTGAAGCAAGGCAGAGGAAGTTCAAAAGAAGCATAATCTCAACTCTCAATTTTTGTTTTATGAGAACCTCAACAGTTTCTCAAAAACGTTAGGGTGTCCCTGAGACTTTCAACAGTATATAAAATCAGAGTGAGAACTTTATCCCCTAGGCACAAAAGTTGAAAAGTACCAGCATTAAAATGTGTCAGTTGGTTTAATTAGTGTGTTTTAGCTTGTAATGAAAATAGAGGAAGGAGGTGGGCCATGTAGCCCATGGCATAGCGCTTGCCAAGTTAGAAGCTAGGTTGTGCTACAGGGTACCCTATGTCTACATTTTTTTTAATAGAAGGAAATTATTTTCACTATCTGTCGTACAACACCCTTCTAGGTTGTTGAGTGGTAAACTTTTATGATAATTATGATGTAAAAGACTGCATTCACTAATTCACCCGTTTTCCTCTGTAAGTATCCATCTTTAGGCCACATGCAAGTTGTTATGGGGAGATCAAGGAATGATGGATTTATAACCTATAATAAAAATGACATCCATAAAACAAAAACAAACCTCCATCTCTAAAAGAAAAATGAAATTGCCAGTAGAGGTTCTGGTTGATACCGTGTCTGCATCTTACCGAGCATTTTGTAACTGAAAGAAAATTAAGGCTTCTGTTCAGGTAATTGCAGGCTATATAATTTGGAGCAAATCTTTCACTGACTATTTTGTTCATGGGTAAATGAAATAAAATTACACCTTTTATAACAGTATCAAGAAGCTAACGCAAAAAGTAATTACCAAGGACAGGACCAGACAGCGTCAGCAGCCCAGGGAGGGACAATACTGCACTCAGGAGAGCTCCAACTTGGAGTTAGCTCTTTATTAGGAAACACATGGGAAGTTACCGTTTAGGGAGTGGCTGGAATATCCAGGGAGAAAAAAAGCTAAAATCCTATGTCCTGACAAACATATAAAACCTGATTTTTTTAAATATGCTATGGAATCACAAAGGGTTTGTATCATGGAAATCAACATTAAACCAAAAACCAGTGTCCTCCCCCCACCGAAATGTTTATTTTATATTATTTCACACCATCCAAACAATGGACAAAACTTGCTGTCTGGAAATGTTTCTAGAATACTATTGTCTTTGTTTATCTGAAAACGAAAACATACTATTCCCCTTTATTTACCAGCGGGGCAACATTATCCTATATTTAATAAAAGCGAATCATAAATAAAAGAGAAAATGTAGAGTTTATGTTTCTGGTTCTGCATTATCTCACATAATATGTTTTCAAGTTCAATTCTTTTACCTAAAAATTTGATTTTACTTTACAGTTAAATATAATGTCATTGTGTATATGTAGCACATTTTCATTATCCATTTATCCTTTGAGGGACAGTTAGGTTGCTTCCATTTTCTAGCTATTTCTTTGTGAAAAGAGCAGCCATGAATATGGCTGAACAACTATCTCTGCAGGAGAACACTGAGTCCTTTAGGTATATGCCAAAGAGTGGTATAGTTGGATCACATGGTAGATTTACTTCTGGCTCTTTTAGAAGTCTCTACGCTGATTTCAATAGCAGCTGTGCCAGTTTGGAATCCTACCACAGGTGAATGAGGGTTCCCCTTTCCCTACACCCTTGGCCATCATTTGTCGTCAGTCATTTTCCCAATCTTACACATTCTGACTATGGGAAGATGAAATTTCAAAGTAGTTTCAATTTATAGTTTCCTGGTGAGTAAGGACATTCACTGAACACTTTTTTAGATATTCCACAGCCATTTTTATTTCTTCTTTTGAGAACTCTCTGTTACAATCCTTAACTAAGTTTTTGACCGGGTCATGTGTTTTCTTGATTCTTTGTTTTCTTTAATTCCTTATATATTCTGGATATTAATCCTCTATGAGAGGTACAGTGAGCAACGAGTCTCTCCAATTCGGTGGACTTCCTCTTTGCTTGATTGATGCTCCCTTTGCTATACAGGGACTGAATTGAGTCCTTTCCTGCAGCTCTGTCTTACTGGGTATTGCTTATGTTTTCTTATAACAGTTTCAGCAATTCAAGTTTCACATTGAGGTCACTGATCCATTTAGGGTTAAGCCAGGAATAGTGCCACAGACCTTTAAACCAGAAAGAATCAGAGACAGAGAGATCTCTGTGAGTTTGAGGTAAACCTGATCTTTACAGTGAGTTGCAAAGCAGCCAAAGCTATACAATGAGACCCTGTCACAAAACAAACAAGCAAGCCAAAGACCATTTAGAGTTTTGGTTTGTTTGTTTTTTTTGAGGATAATATATATCGGTCTATTTTCATTCTTTACATGTGGATGTCTGATTTTCCCAGCATCATTTGTTGAAGAACCTGTCTTTTCCTCTATTGTATATTTTTGGCTTCTTTGTTAAACCTCAGGTGACTGAAATTACATGAAACCATGTTTTTGTCATGTATTTAGTTCCATTTATTTACATGTCTGTTTTTGTACCAGTACCATGCTGATTTTATTGCTCTAGTTCTGTAATATAGTTTGACATCTGGTGCGGTAATCCCTCCAGGATTGCTCTATTTTCTCAGTATTGTTTTAGCTATCTGGGGTCTTTTGTGCTTCCATATTAGTTTTAGGATAGATTTTTTTTTATCTACATGAAAAATGTCATGGTATAACCTGAAGTAATCATAGAAGTCAGGAACACTGAAAAGAACTGTGGATGAGGTGCAGAATATGAGCTCAGAGAAAGGGAGAGACGAAAACTGGTACAACGGTAATAGTTAATAACATTAGTGGATGTGAAGGTTCAGCTATGTGAGATGGGTGAATTCTAGAGATACAAGGCATTCCACCTACAGTAAGCATTAGTTTATCCATAATTAAATGTTTGTTGAATATTATCCCTACAGTAAAATAATCTTAAATCTTAGGGTAAATTTGTTAAAGGAACTCTAGATTTATGCAAGAAAATAACCAGCGAAAGAGAGGAAGAGAGATACAAAATAGTAAAGAAACAAAACCCGTGTACAAAATAAAATCCAAATATATTAAGTATGAGGTTCACGTTAAAGTAAATGACTTAGAGCACTCAACACATGACAGTGGCTATCAGACTGAATTTAATAAATGTAATGATATTTTCTCTATAGAAAAAACACTTCAATTCAAGCTGTATATAGTTGAATGTCAAAAGATTTGTAAGAGACACTGTGTTGGCTATGTTAGAATGCCTGTGCATGATATCACAAACTTCTGGGGCCTCTCTGACTTTTTCATAATTCATTGTTTTCACTCTGTGTATAGCTCTGTGGGCCCAGATATCCTTTTTCTCCCCAAAACATCACTTACCTTGTATTAGGGCCCACCCTATTGCCTCATTATGTTAGCTTCTTCAATATGCAAAAACTATGTTTACGAATAAGGTCACATATTCGTGATTTCACATATAAATTTGAGGGAAATACAATTCTCACGACAGTGACATTAATCAGTTTTCTGTATCTGTCTGATAAAACACAGCAAAGAAAATTTCACAAGGTAAGTGGAACTTATTTAAAGCAACAATATGCCTGTAAAGGGATGCAATTGATATAAAAATTGAAAAATATAAGAATAAAGAACCCAGGCTTTGCAGATTCCACTATCCATTGTAGCCATGATCAAGGACACCAGGTTCTTTAGCATTGTAGTTGATGGCAAGCACTTGGGTCGTGTCTTCTTTAAGCTGTTTGCAGACAAATCTCCAAAGACAGCAGAAAACTTTCATGCTCTGAGTACTAGAGAGAAAGGATTTGGTTATGAGAGTTTTTCCTTTCATAGAACTATTCCAGGATTCATGTACCAGGGTGGTGACTTTGCAGGCCGCAATGGCATTGGTGAAAAGTCTACATATAGGGAGAAATTTGAGAATGAGAACTTCCTCCTGCAGCACACAGGCCCCCTGGTGTCTTGTCCCTGGAAAATGCTGGACCAAATACAAATGGTTCCCATTGTTTCAGCTGCAGAGCTAAGACTAGTATTTGGATGAAAATCACATGATTTGGGGAAGGTGAAAGAAGGCGTGAGCATTGTGTGAGCCATGGAGTCCTTTGGGTCCAGGAATGACCAGATCAGCAAGAAGATCACCATTGCCAACTACGGACAGTTCCAATACTTTTGACTTGTGTGCATCTTAACCACCAGGTTTCCTTCTGTTGCTATGGAAAGCACCCTCTGCCCCATCTCCTCACAAACCCCATCATCTTTGTGCCTTGCTACAGTTCTTTGGATTTCATAGTCTCCTTACTCCCCCGCCCCCGCCCCAAGTCTAGCTGGACTACAGAGTTAAGTTTATGATTATGAATAAATCCTGAATGAAAGTTCCCAGAAAAATCTTGCATCTTCGACTGAACTTCCTGTCATGTTGATTAGCACTTCAATGACAGTGGAGAGTTTGGAATGCTGCAGTTACAAAAACCTATTTACGATTTATCTTGGGTCATCTTTCCCCCCTAAATATTCTATATTCAATCCCTGTATACCAACAACAAGCAGTCAGAGAAGGAGAAAATGGAAACACTCCCATTCACAATAGCCAGAGAGAGAGAGAGAGAGAGAGAGAGAGAGAGAGGAGAGAGAGAGAATATCCAAGAATAAATCTAAGCAAAGACAGTAAGATCTCTACAATGAAAACTTCAAATTGATAAGATTTAAGAAGACATTAGAAGATGGAAAGATCTTCCATGCTCATCGATAGGTAGAATTAATATCCTGCAAAGGACAATCCTCCCAAAAGCAATTTAGAGTCAACGCAATCCCAAACAAAATCCACATTTCATTTTTCACAGAAATAGAAAAAAAATTCTAAAATTCATATGGAATCATAAAAGACCCCAAATAGCAAAGCAATCAAGAGCAAAAGAAATAATTCTGGAGGAATTATAATGTTAAATTTCAAACTATATTACAAAAATATAGTTATAAAAACAGCATGGTATAGACACATAAAGGACATGTAATCAACAGAAAAATAGATGACTCAAACATGATACACACAATTTCAATAACCAGATATTTGACAGAAATGACAAGACTACACACTGGAAGAAAAGCACCATCTTCAACAATTGGTGCTGGCAAACTGGAGCACCATATGTAGAAGAATCAAATTAGACTCCCTCCCTTTAAGTTGTTGGTCAGGGTAGTCGAAGGTTTCCACAATAATACAGATTATAGTTACAGCCCTAGGTTGCCTCCAAGAACTTTAAGGTACATCCCTCTGAGGTAAGACACCACATACATCAGACACAGGACTTGCATTATTTGAGCTAGAACTGACCTGGAAGCCTCCTCCATAAATACCAGTTCTTATTGTTTCAGAAGATTCTATCCAAGCTGCCAAGGCAGAAAATCTTGGCAATCAATGGCCCTAACCAGCAGTAAAGCCTATGAACCACAATAATGGTTGACCCATCAATCAAATGATCTCTATTTGTGCAATAGAGTACTTTAACTTTAGAGGTAAATCAATAGCTGTCTAATTGGACCTAAGGCCCACTCAATGGGAGGGATCTCATGTGTAGTACTGTAAACATAGCTAAGAACACATGTCTGGTGATGTTATAGACCCTGTAGCAAAATCTGCTTTTGCGACATCCTAGACCAATGTAATTTCTCCCCATATTTTAAGTACCTATCCTTATATTTGATACACAAATGTACCTCTCACAAGTCACTAAAGAAACTTCTTTCTGAAAAAATGAAGACTATAACAAAGTTCCTCAACTAGTCAAACACAGAGAATAAACGTCTGTGAAGTGGCAAGTCCTAAGTGACTCATCTACAATGGAACCTCTACATTTAAATCTCAAGGAGCATTATGGAAGGGGGGGGGTGAGAGCCAGAGAAATTAGACACCTGCTACCAGTCAATGCATTCTATACATGATAGAGTGGCTACAGCAAGGAAATCACCACAATATAACAGTTTAACAAGATCTTAACACCATGACCAAATCAGCTGAAGTTCCAAGGTGGGTGGGAGGGAATTTCACTTGGTACCACTTCAAAATGAGTCTGCCAATGGATGCTGAGGGAAGGAGAATCAGTTTTATCTAGGAACTAGCTGACTGAGAGGTTTTATAATCCTAATCCTGAATGGGCAGCCCTAAACACAGGTAAACAGGAGCACCACTAAATGGACTCAGTGTGTTATATATGGAAATTATGAACAGAAAATACTCATTTATGTATGATATTCACAAAAATTTTAAAAAATGGGAATCCTATCCAGGGACACACATTCTGAAGTCACTTATTCTCTAAAATGTGGCTTGTTGTGGCCTTCTATGTACATTACAGTCTTTCAGATAAGGAAGATTTACTGATGAGAGTTAAAGAATACACTAGTTTTCTCTATACCTTCTGTTCTGCTATGTTCCATGAGGTCTAGAGGTTTCACTGTGGATATGTTGCCCAGGACTGGGCATCTCTCAGACATATATTCTCTGTGTCCGACCAGCTGGGCAATTCTGCTGTAACCTCCATCTGTTGCGAAAGGAAGCTTCTTTGATGAGGGTGTTTGGTATGCTTGTCTGTAAATAAAAGAATCCATATTTAGCATATGGTAAGAAGTTTCATTTGTCTAGAATTATGACAGAGATAGTGTTTTCTCTAGGATCTATGACCTCTCCAGCTATATGTATTTGGCTGTGTTTATAATGCCACCCATGAATCTGCTCCCATTGAGAGGGTTTTAAGTCCAATTAGATAGTTGTTGATTAACCACCACCCCTCCCCCAGAAATCAGTGCCACTATGAAATGTACAAAAGCTCACCAAAAAAAAAGAAAAAAGAAAATTAAAAAGATGACAGTGGTGGTATCATAGGAGACTGGTATTATCAAGGGAGAAATGGGGACAGTTTAAATAGAGAAGGTATAGAGGAAGGGTTAAACAGGAAGAGAGAGAAGAGAGACAAATAATGCCCAGATAGTGTTGAAAAACCAGAAGGAATCATATTACTTCAACAACCTAATGACAAATTGCACATACACTGTCTCCACATGAGTCCACGTGTACAGTTGAAGGTACATAACAAGAAACAATGCAAGACAGGAGAAATCTTCCTTTGAGTTGTTGGCTAGGGCAGTACAAGAGACTCACAAAATGACACAGGCTATCGCCAAATTCTTTGATCGCCTCCCAGAATTTGAAGGTAAGACCCTGTTGCTGAAGACAAGATATACTTTGGACACAGGATTTGGCACAATGGAGCTGGAACTGACCTGGAAGCCACTTCCCTTGAAGGCTAGCTCTCATAGCTTTGGAGAGCACTACACAAGCAGCTAAGGGATCAAAATAATGATCCAACACCAGCTTCAAAAACAAATAACCACATCAATGACCAGCAACAGTATACAACATTGGTGCAGTAGTGGCACTTTTATCTTGGGGGCAGTCAACAGCTGCCTGATTGGACTAAAGTACCACTCAATAGGAGGAAATTCACGTGTGGTACTGTAAACATAGCCAAGTACACATGGCTGGAGAGGCCACAGATCCTAGAGAAAATCCGAAGACTGTCAAAGCCCTAGACTAATGTAATTTCTTACTACGCACAAAATATGCATCTGTAGATTACAGACATCCCAATCATCACTCATCAATGAAGCTTATTTTGCACCAGTCAGAAACTGTTACGGAGTACCACAACTGTTCACACACAGACATTGTCTGTGAATTGCCCAAGCCTAAGTGGCACATGCACAATGCAACTTCTACACCTAAGGCAAATGGATCACAGAACAAGGAGTAAAAAAGACATTAATGAATATCGGAGTTCTCATTAATGAAGCTCCTAGGAATACAAAAGAAGACAAATTGTCAAAGTGTAGAGATTAAGACTTTGGAGAATGCTGGTCCTTGAACAGCACTCCTATATTAAACCTCACCCACCCAGGGCTCAGGGACCATTGCGGTGGAGGAGCCAAAAGATTGTAAGAGCCAGGAAGGAGGTGCATGGCCATATGGAAATAGAGCTCCTGGGACCCTGCTCATATGAACTTACAGCAATGGTGTCAGCATGCACAGGACCCATACAAACTCAAGCAGACAAAAGCCTAGCATAGAACTTGGGAAATGGACAGCAGACCCCAATCTTAACTGAAGAAATATTGGCAACTGACTACTATGGATGAGGAAGAGCTGATCTACCTAAAGCAAGGGACTTTAGATAGCGTGACTAGGCCTTAGTAGATGAACTTGCACTGAGGAACATCTGGGGACACTAACTTGACATGACAGACCTTAACACAAGTGACAGAATGTATGAATTCCCAAGGGGGCGGGGGGCGGGGGGGAGCTATGGGAGGGTGCCAGCGGAAAAGGGAGTGTAAAGACGATTAAGATTGATTGAGATGTTCTGTGTGAAATACAAAAAAATTCAATAAAAAACTTATAAAAGACATTTATGAAAAGACATCTTGGATAAATAAAAAAACATCATTCAATAAAATAGAGGAAATGTCTGTTTTCTACCTCTGCAAGTGGCATGGGAAGTCTGAAACTTACAGCATAAGGACAGCTGTTCATCATGATACCCCAGCACTGAGGAAAGCCATGCTTAGTTATAAACCACCATATTGCTGTCTTATTATTTCCAGGAATTTTAAAAATTGTATTTTTCCTTATTTCTTTTTGTTACTCATCTATTGATTACACATAATAAAAAGATCAATTTCTGGTAAAATTTATCATTATCTGCAAAATTTAGTCTCCCTTTTTTCTTGGAATGTAGTTTCATCTTATTTGCAATTGTGGTGAATCTAGTTACCAAATGCACTCTCTTCTAGTGCCATTATTGTGGTCATGTGACAAGTTCTAGCCAATCGGTTAAGAATAAACGAATTGTGTGGGATTTCTCGGAAGACTGTTTTAAGAGACTGGACAGGAGCTGAAAGATATTTCCTATGTTTCCCTCCTAGGACATTTGCAGAAATAGAGCAAACCTGGATTATGAGGACTACACCTTCCCTCTCAGCTTGACTGCCATACTTACGGGCTTATTCCTGTAAATACAATGAATTTTTCTTTGTTATGTTTGCTTTTCTATTGCATACTGCCAGAACAAATTCTAATTTTATGCCATGTACATACATACAATACTAAACTGAGCTTTACTCTACAGTTTGTCCACATACAATTATCATAAATAAAATTTACAGAATTGCTAAGAATCTTTCTAAATTTTAATGATATGCCCATTAAAATTTCATAGTATTAATTTCTTTCTATCCTTACCACAGTGTAAATGTCCCCATTAGAATATTTTAGCTCATCATTCTTGATTTGGAGGTAGGATTTTCATTCTCTTCAAAATGTGTAAGCTAAGTGTCCAAAAGTGATTCAATGGAGAAACAAAAGGTGCTGTATATTACACAATGCCTCCCCATTCACCTTTTTCAAAGAAAAGAATTTTGCCACTTGCAACAATGAGGATAAACTTGGAAGACATTCTAAATGAAGGAAGCTCGACAGTGGCAGGGAACCATCTCATGACTTAATTTATATGGAGATTATTTTTTTATTTGAACATGTTCTGCATGTTGAGAGTAGACTCCATGATGGTTTCAGCATCTAGAGACTGTGACCTTGAAAAATGTTTGTGACAGGATTCAAAACAGCAGTTAGAAAGAAATAAGCTCAAGAGATTTGTTGTTAAAGACAATGATAGTTAACAATAATGTGCTTTGAAATTTTTTAAAAAGATTTTACGTGTTCTCTCAGAATGAAATGATAATGATGTGAGATGATGCATATGTTTATTAGCTCTATTTAACCAACCCAAGATGCATAGGTATTTTAGAACATCATCTCATATATGATAACTATAATTTTCCCAATTTTAAAAATGAAATGAATAAAGAGTAACAGAAACCAGTTAGGAACACACATTCGGCGGGCATTTCCAGTGAACTGGTTTTATTTATTTATTTATTATTTACTTATTTATTTATTTATTTTTTGTAAAAGACAAGTGACCAAATAGTATCTAAGTGTATTAAAGGAGAAAAGGAATACTACTGAGAAAAAGTATTAGCTTCAGGGATGGCCAAAGTCTTTTGGATATCACACTCAACCTGTATTGTGAAAAAGACGGGAATTCCCTTTTTCATAAAAATATTTTTCTGAGTGATTAAACTGCACATATCCCTTTTAAATTAAAGCGCACAACATCACAGAAATTCTCCCACAGTAAACTACTTTCCCAAATCGATCTGTATTACATATGTATCTATTCCTCTTCCATCTATCTGGTTTCATCTCATAGTAACTGTTACGTGTCTCCTTTTGCCGACCTAGCATGAAACATGTGCTGTATATTTTTGTACTTGTTCCTACTATGGCCAGCCTTTAGCTTGTATACTGCATGTGCCTAGGACAGCTATGAATGATAAAGTTGTAAACTTATTTAAAATATTATGAAAATTTGTGAAATTTTCTTGAAATTCCACTGCATGATTCTCAAGTATGATCTTTGTAGATGACATCACAAGTCATACTGTAATGTCAGAAGGTTGGACAGGTACTACAGTGTTCTGAACCTCATTCCTTCTTAATAGTGAAAAAGTGAGCTCCTTGAAGAAATGTGTGTGTGTGTGTGTGTGTGTGTGTTTCTGCCTGTGTGCCTGTGTATATGTCTCTATGTGCATCTGTGTCTGTGTCTGTGTGTGTCTGTCTGTCTGTCGACCTGTCTGTGTGCCTGTGTGTGTGTTAATTCACCAGCGTCTTAATAAAAATATAACATAGTATTTGCCACAATTATTTGGTGATTGAAGAACAAATAAATTTTAAACATCAACTAATTGTAGTTCACTACTACAATTATTACACTTTTTCTCACTTCAAATGTAAATATGTCCACAGAGCTTTGTAAATTTTAGAACGTTAATACTATCAAATCTTGTGATAACATGCTCAGAAAAATTACAAATTATGAGACTGGCAATTTGATTTCTTTGTCCAGTTCCCACAATTGAATACTGCTAGGCTCATATTTGAAACTTCAGCCCTAGATACAAGTTAATGCATTAGTGGTCAAGGCTAAACAGGAAAGTAAGTCTCTTGCCCTGAGTTGTCTAGGCCAGGTAAGAGAAGACAGTATGAAAGGATAGTCCTGCAATTTTTTGCATTTTTCAGATACCAGAGCCACAGTCTGAGAATGTACTTGAGCAACATTTAAGCTTATGTGAATAGTTATCACTAGTCTACAGCGCCCTCTAGCAAGATTGGGTGAATTTGGCTTATTGGAAGATTATGAAACTCTTCATTTAATAAACAGCAAAGAACCAATTTATTCATGCCATTTATTTTTCAGTACTAAGAGCTTATATTTTATGCAGCTCAATGATTTTGAACTTTATTATCATGTTGAAATAGATATATACATTAACTGAAATTAAGTGTGAACAAAATAAAAATAGCCTAATAATTCATTAAATCCATGAATCCATAACTGGTTCTGAATATGTACTTTTAGTCTCTGATATATTTAGAAGTAGGAGAAAAGCTCAGAAATAACACAATCTGTCTTCACAGATCAAATGTTTGTTTCCACCAACAGAAAGTATACGTCTTCTCAATAATATTACATTGCCTCACTAACTGCTAAATAATATGCTTTCTGAATATGAAATCATAATTGTTTATTAAAATACATTTTTAGAGTTCAAAAATGAAGAACTATGAGCAATACCCACTAGCCAACTACTAAATTATACTCTATGCATTTTAATAAATTTATTTGTATTCAAAATATCAGAGGTATTTGATGAATCATAAATTGGTTGTTAAAGATAATTGTTTATTACAAATTTAGAAACATTTTAAGTGTTCTCTACCTTAAATACATAAATATTAACTTTTTTAATATTTAGCAATTAGTATTAGCAATTAAATAATGGTCCTGAATTAAAGATAGATACTACAGGGGCTAGAGGTAAGGCTCAGGGGTTAAGAGCACTGAATGTTCTTGCAGAGGACCCAGGTTTGAGTCCCAGCACACACATGGTGACTTACAACTATCTGTAACTCCAGTTCCAGGGGAATTTGATGCCCTTTTCTAACCTCCACAGGCATTGCACAACATGGTTGCACTTACATATCTGCAGGAAATACACTCAGACACATAATTTTTTTTAAATAATAGATAAAATAAAAATATAGATACTTCAATCTCTTGTCTCAATAAAGGATTAAAAAAGAATATTTTATTGATCCTACCAGACATGTAACTGATTAAAATAAGGGAGTTCATAATAGATTTAACAAAGTGAAAATAAATGTACAAATGTAATTAAAATATAATTAATATTATGAGCAAATAGACATCCATAATGTGAAATGGTTGTAAAACATGTTGTAAAACTGATTCCACTTGACATAATGCTTTCAGAAATTCTGAAAATATAAAGGACCTGAATGAGAAAACACACATGTCCTAAACAGCTAAACAGCATATAAATATAATATAAATAGCATATAAATTAGTTTTCATGGTAATAAACTTTCTTTTAACTGCCTAACTTTTATGTTTGATGAAAATGCAATATGCTTCATATCAAAAGCATTTTATGTATCTTTGAAGCATTAGAATACGATATAGCTAATGACTCATTTCAGAAATTGGTATACATTTACCCATAAACTGACTGGTTCTTTCCTCCCTACTGTCTAACTTAGTAAGGGACACTTGGCAAATTAAAATTACCTGCATTTAAATACAAAAATTTGAGTATCCACTGAAGACATGAATAAGTGGCCAAGAGGGGATTTCATGAGAAAGAAGACATAAGATAGTTGGTATGAAGAGAAGGAAAATAATGGGGCAGGAAGGGCTAAATGGTGTGGGAAGAGAAGGGAAGGCTAGAGGAGGAAGTAAATGGAGGAATAACTAACACTACAGACCTTTGAAAATGTCATATGGAAACCTACGACTGTAGAACTTTTCTAAAACATGTGTATATACATATGTATATATAATAGAGATTTAAATGGACGTACCTGGGCTGGAGGGATAGTGCAGTCATTAAAGGCTAAGGCTAAGAACTTAATGGACTTACCCTATCTTATGCTATAAAAGGGGGACACTACCTTCCTCATATAGGCTATCAAATAAAAACCCCAGGCCCATATTATGGGATACCTCTTTTCAAGTTGTTGGTCAGTGGTATCCTATAGACACTCCCTATTACAGCCAATTGCCGTAGCTCTTAGTTACCTTCCAGAATTTGATGGTAAGACCCTATTGCTGAAGACAGCACGTACTTGAATCATAGGACACAGGGAAATTTAATGGTATGAACCTGGAAGCTTCATTCCTACTGGCTTCTTTCATAGTGCTAGAAGGTTCTATTTATACTATTAGGTGAGACCAGTAATCAGGTGTTTTAACAAGCTGTGAATCCTGCCAGCTACAATAACAACTAGTCTGGTAAGAGATGCTCTCTCATGTAATAGTGACAAAAATGTTTGGGGAGTAACCAACAACATTGTGGTTGGATATAAAGCCCACATCACAACAGTGAACTCATTCCTAGTAGAGCTAACTGAGCCAAAATCCCAGGGCTAGCTAGATCATAGACCCTATGGGAAATGAAGTAGTATTATTCTACTAGTGAACATAGTACTAAATGTCACCCTAATTTTATCTTAATGCCCATAGAATAGTGTATCCATCAACCATCAACAGAGAAGCTTCTTTTTATAGTAAATGGTGATTAATAAAGAGAAAAACAACTGGTCGCTGGTCAGAGAATGTGAGAATGATGAGCACTCAGCACTGCTGGGACATCTATATCGCAATCACCTCCCCTCAAGTCTCAGGGATCATCACAGGAGATGTTAGAAAGATTGTAAACATCAGGAGTAGTGGATGTCTGTAGCCAAACCATGTTTGTCAGATATTACAGGACCATTCACACATGAACTCATAGCAGCTCTGACTCCATGCACAAGACCTGCACAAGATCAAGCTAGTTAAAATCCCAGCATGGGTGTGGGAGGGTCTTATGAAGTTTCAACCCTAGCCATTGGTAATTGATGACTGATGGGAAAAGGAGTCAGTTTTCTTCAGGGATGTGGCCCCTGAGAGTCTACTCACACACCAGTAAATGGTATTATAATCAGGCACTTATCAGTAGTACTGGGTAGACTAAGAGGCATTTTAAAAAGAGCAAAGCATCTAGGGCCCCGCACATACCTTTAATGCCAGCACTCAGGAGCAGAGGCAGGCAGATTTTTGTGAGATCAAGACCAGCCTGGTCTACAGAGTGAGTTCCAGACCAGTTGTGGTTACAGGGAGACCCTGTCTCAAAACACTATCAAAACAGTAAAGCAGTAGTAGTCTTCAGATACAGTCAAGATTTCTTGGCCACTTCCCTAAGTCTATCTTTGGATTTTGTCTGACTTGAGCTTATGTGGGACTTGTCTATACTGCTCTGAGTTCATATGAGTAACTGATCAACAAGGACTGCTCGGAAGGGGAGATTCAGTCTCATTTAAGGGTGGGACTCAGTAGGTTGACCAGGCTCCAGTGATGAATCCCACACTGAAGGGCACTTGGGGACAGAAATCTGACTCTATAGGCCTATTACAGTACAGAAATTTGGCAGGGAAGGGCCAGTTCAAAGGGGAAAGAGGAGGTGCAGATATAGACAGGAATCAAATATGATCAAAATACATTGTATGAAATTTATGGGAAAAAAAGAGCAAAGCACATGAAGTTGAGAAAAAAATGTTAAAGATGATGTGAAAGAATTGGAGGGGAGGGAATAGGGGCTGGATTTTATCAAAACATATATGCATGTATGAAATTCTTAAGCAAAATTTTTTAATTATGTGTATGCATTCAGGTTGTGCAATGTGGTGTCTCCACATGACATGAATTATACAATTATTGCTTGAAGCAAGCTAAGTATTTTCCCTTAATTATGACTATTTTTGGTGTTCTGGGAACAATTAACTCCAAGGCTTTAAGCAAATGTTAAGTACATGTTATAATATAGTTAATTTGTCACCATATTGTATATTAGACCTACAGAAAGTATTCATTGTGCTTGGCTGAACTATATTCTTTAACATTGCTCCCATAGCCCTATTCCCTGGAGGTCCCCACCCTACTCTTCTCTTTTAGGAGTTCAACTATTTTCGGATTACAGATACAAGAAGGATATGAATCAGTGTCTCTGTGCATCAAGAACTACATCCATTTAATAACAAGGTATGATAATAATGACAAGTATTATAAACTGACATCTCACCATGTTCTGGGTATTGGACTGGGAACTTTACTCCTTCCTTTGTTATTTGCATTCAAGAAATATTTGTTTAATAATTACCGCTAGAGAATTGTTGGTGGGTGAAACTGATGCTTATGTAGTTGTGTCCCAAGGGGCCTGGTTCCTCAGAGGGGCGGGCCTGATGTGGAGAATTGACTGCTGGAGAGTTAGCCACAGAGGGAGTGGCTTTTGGTGCCATCTTGGAACAGAAGAAGCACCATGTTGAAAACATGGCCCCAGTGTCTTGCCTGAGTGGACGTGAGAGGGGGCATTTACTGACCTGGGGCGAGACTGTTGGCCCCTGATGCATGGGCAAAAGCTAACAGAGACTGTGGGCAGCACAGAAGGGATCTGGAACAGCAGACCACTGAGCCACAGAGTGGAACAGGGCGCTGGGTGTTTGCCTTTTGGGGAGTGCTCGGTGTTTGCCTTTGTAAGTTACTCTATTCCCCCTACCCAGGATATAAACTATGAAAAATTCAGATAAAGATTTGCTGTGTGGTTTGTCTAATAGCACCAGGAGCAAGGGACCCTAAGAGAACTCAGGTGACAGTAGTCCACATGAAACTTTTTACTTAGTTACAGGTACAAAGAAGACTTAAATTTTTGCTTTTATAAATCAGTACAGCAAAATAGGTACGATCTCATGGCAAGTTTCCCAGGAAATAGATTTTGAAAGGAAGATCATTGTTAGGAAGATTATTAGGATGAATGTCTTGGATTACACCTTTGATGAGTGGAGGAAATCTAAACAAAGCAAGGAGTGAATTCAGTGCAGTTCCATCAGCAAAGGTGTTCAGCTGATTCACAAGGACCTCTAGGGTTGATATTGCCTGTCTCATTGGTCCAGGTTTGAACCAAAGTGAACAGTATTTCATACCATATGCCAACCACTCATTGGCTATTGGCTCAAGCTAGAAAGCAAACTGTACTACACACACCTGCTGCATTCAGTTGAGAGCATTGAAAGTCAGAGTAAAACTCAGTACCAGAAGCCACCATTCTCCCTGAAGCAGGGCACAACTGTTTCTCCTCCCTGAAAAGGAAATGATGCTCACAATAACCCCTATCTTCTATGATTTGCCTCAGCTAGATGCTCTCATTTAATAATAAACTATAGAAACAGCTTCCCCAGGATTTTGGTTGATCCCTTTTTCCAGCAAAATGCCTAAGAGAAATCTAGTGAGGCAAGCTACAATCTGAACCATTTTATCTAAAATTGTAAAGTGCACTCAACACCATCATTACTCACTCTACGTTCCTGTCATCACCCTTTATACCTTCACTGGTCTAAGCTGTTTACTGATTTCAGAAACCCTTTATCCATAAAGGTTTGTAACACCCAATCATCATTCCTTCTTAGAATGTAGGTTTAGGGACTGGAGAGTAGGCTCAGCAGTTAAAAGCACTGACTTATTTCATGTAGAAAGGACCACTGTATATCATCTTCTTACTAAAAGGACCTGGAATTTAAAAGGATTTGGTGCTAGGAGCTACATATGAGGGAGAACATACGTCGTTTGTTTTTCTGAGTCTATGTTACTTCACTTAGGATGACAGTTTCTAGATACATCCATTTACCTGCAAATTTCATTATTTCACCTTTTTTATTGCTGAATAAAACTCCATTGTGTAAATATACCACATTTATGTTAACCACTCATCAGTTGAGGGGCACTTAGTTTCCTTCCATCTCTTAGCTATTGTGAAAAAACCAGCAAGTCTATATAATAGGATGAGTCCTTTTGGTATATGCTAAGGAGTGGTATAACTGGATCATATGGTAGGTTCATTTTTAGTGTTTTAAGAGTTCTCCACACTGTTTTCCATAGAGACTGCATGAGTTTGCAATCCCACCAGCAGTGAATGAGTGTTCCTCTTTCTACACATCCTCGCCAGCATTTGGTATCATTTGTTCTCTTATCCTAGACAATCTGATTGAGAGACCACCTTAGGGTGGTCATACAATTCCCAAATTACTAACGATGTTGAACACTTTTTGAGATGTTTCTTAGCAATATTTATTTCTTCCTTTGAGAACTCTCTATTTAGTTCTTTAGCCCATCTTTTAATTGGGTCATTTGGTCTCTCAATTCTGTTTTTTGAATTCTTTATATATTCTGGATATTAAACCTCTGTCATATGTATCACTGGTGAGGATTTTTTCCCATTCTGTGGGTTTTT
>NW_008347536.1:7351435-7360225 GCF_000622305.1 Nannospalax galili | reverse complement strand
CCAATATTTTCTTCTAATAGTTTCAGGGTTTCCAGTTTCACATTGAGGTCCTTGATCCATTTGGAGTTGACTTTTGTGCAAGGTGAAAGATAAGGATCTAGTTTCATTCTTCTACAGATGTAGATCCAGTTTTGCCAGTACAATTTGTTGAAGATGCTGTCTTTCCTCCATTTTGTGTTCTCAGCACCTTTGTCAAATATCAGATGGCTGAAATTGTGTGTACTCAGGTTTGGATTTTCAATGATGTCCTATTGATCTATGTGTATGTTTTTGTGCCAGTACCATGCTGTTTTTGTGACTATGGCTCTGTAGTATAGTTTGAGATCTGGTATATTAATCCCCCCAGCGTTTTTCTTTGTGCTCAGAGTTGCTTTGGCTATCCGGGGTCTTTTGTGCCATATGAAATTAAGTATGCATTTTTCTAATTCTGTGAACTATGTCATGTGCATTTTGATTGGGATTGCATTGAATCTATATATTTCTTTTGGTAGAACGGTCATTTTAACAATATTAATTCTTCCAATCCATGAACATGGGAGGTCCTTCCATCTCCTGGTGTCTTCCTTAATCTCTTTCTTTAACAATTTAAATTTTTCATTGTAGAGATCTTTAGTGTCTTTCATCAGATTTATTCAAAGATATTTTAATTTCTTGTAGCAATTGTGAATGGAAGCATTTCCCTGTATTCTTTCTCCAATTGCTTATTAGTGGTATATAGAAAGGCTACTGATTTTTGTAGATTAATTTTATAACCTGCCACTATACTGAAAATGTTGATCAGTTCTAGGAGTTTTCTGGTGGAACTTTTGGGATCTCTTAGGTACAGTATCATATCATCTGCAAAAAGTCATGTTTTGACCTCTTCTTTTCCAGTTAGTACTCCTTTATTTTCCTTCTCCTGTCTTATTGCTCTAGCAAGAGTTTCAAGCACTATGTCGAAAAGGAGTGGAGATAGTAGATATCCTTGTCTGGTTCCTGATTTTAATGGGAATGCTTCTAGTTTTTCTCTGTTTAGAATGATATTGGCTGTCCAGTTCCCTCCAGTCCAATTCCCTCTAGGACTTTGAACATAAATGCATGCTGAACTTTGCCAAAAGCCTTTTTTGCATCTGTTGAGATGACAATGTGGTTTTTGTCTTTGAGTCCATTTATGATTAATGATGTTTATTGACTTGCATATATTGAACCTTCCCTGTATTTCTGAGAAAAAACCTACTTGTTCATGTTGAATGATCTTTTTGATGTGTGTATGTATGTGGTTTACAAGTATTTTATTGAGAAATTTGCATTTATGTTCATTAAGGATATGGATCTATAGTTTTCTTTTTTGGTTGTGTCTTTACCTGATTTGGGTATTAGAGTACTGCTGGCTTCATAGAAGGAATTTGGGAGTTCTCCCTCTGTTTCTATCATTTTAAATAATTTAAGTAATATTGGTTGGAGGTCTTCTTTAAACGTCTGGTAGAATTCTGTTGTAAATCCATCTGAGGCAATACACGCATACACATAAAACTTAAAAAAATAATAAATTAAAAATCTAAACAGTTGATCTCTTCTTGGTTTACCTTTGGAGGTTCCCATGATTTCAGATATCAATCCATTTCTTTCAGACTTTCAGATTTAGTAGCGTATAGGTTTTTAAAATGTTCCCTTATAATGGTTTGGATCTTTGGGGTATCTGTTGTGGTGTTTCCCTTTTCATCTCTGATTTTGTTAATTTGGATTTGATCTTTCTTTCTTTTAGTTAACTGGGCTAAGGGTCTGTCTACCTTGTTTAGCTTTTCAAAGAACTAGCTCTTAGAGTCATTGATTCTTTGTATTGTTTTGTTTCTATTTCATTAATTTCTGCTCTGATTTTTGTTATTTCATCTCTTCTGCTGGGTTTGGGTTTTATTTGATCTTGCGTTCTTGCCTTTCCAGTGCCTCAAGCTGCAGTGTTCGGTCATTTATTTGGGTGCTTTCCAATTTTTTAGTGTAGGCACTTAGAGCTATAAACTTCCCTCTTAGGACTGCTTTTAATGTGTCCCAGAGGTTGTGTTGTGTTGTATTGTACTTTTCCGTAAATTCCAGGAATTCTTTTATTTCTTTCTTAATTTCTCCTTTGACCCATTCATTGCTTAGTAGTGTGTTGTTCAGTTGCCACAAGTTTGTGTAGTGACTAGGGCTTCATCAAGTGTTGATTTTGAGCTTATTGCTTTGTAGTCCAATAGAATACATGGAATTATTTCAATATTTTTGTATTTGTTGAGGTTGTTTTGTGGCTCAGTATGTGGTCAATCTTTGAAAAAGTTCCATAAGATTCTGAGTAGAAAGTGTATTCTTTGGTTTTTGGGTGGAATCATCAAAAGATATCTGTTGGGTCCATTTGATGTATGGTATCATTTAATTCAGAAATCTCTTCATTTAGTCTTTGTCCAGTTAACCTGTCTAATGGGGACAGTGGGGAATTGAAATCTCCTACTATTACTGAGTTGAGGGTTAATCTGTGTCTTAAAGTCTTGCAGTGTTGCTTTTATGAATTTCGGTGCACCAGAATTTGGTGCATATATGTTAAGGATTGTAATATCTTTTTGGTTAACTGTTCCTTTGATCAGAATGAAGTGACCCTCCTTATCTCTTCTGATTTGTTTTACTTTGAAGTCTATTTTGTCAGAGATGAGAACTGAAACTCCTGCTTGTTTCTTAGTGCCATTTGCTTGGAATATTCGGCTGAGCCAGATCGCTAAACATAGTCACAATTGGGCTTGCTGACGGTTGTGCTCATTCATTAAAGTAGTGCCAAGCAGGGTCACTGGACCCTCACCTGAGTATCTAGCGACTCTTCCAAGCCAACTAGTCCAGGCTTGGAAGACAAAAGAAAAATGAGGAAGAACCCAATAGAGGGATCCTTTGGGGAGCCCTTGTCAAGCACTCCAATGGACTTTCATATAAACATTTGAAAATTGCCCTGTTCTGACTTTTTATTGTTCCCTGCCTAGAACTTGTAATGCTAATTATTCTTGCCTTTGCTTCTCCTTCACATCTCCCATTCATGATTCAAGGACTTTCTTCTTCCCTTAGAAACAAGAGTTATGCAATTTGGGACTCTTTTAGACAGACCCAATGAAGGGGTACTTCAATTGCCTCACCCTGCGTCCCTGTTCAGCATGGAAGAAACCAAAGCAGACGGCATCCCTATTCCCTACTGGCAATTTGGGTAACCCCTTCAGAGGATGGTGTGATAAGAATAGGAGGAAGGAATTGGCTAGGCAGTTAGTGTAAAAAGACCCCAGAGAAATGTGGCCAGTTTCTTGGCTAAAAGTCAAAATGTCCTTGGGCCTGTTAGCAACATACTCTGTTCCAAGGCCCAAAATGTCAAAAGTATTTGGGAGCTTGTGTCTATTCCTTAAAAGATTTTAGGGCTACTTCTTCAGAGGGGGGGATGTTAGAGGGGAAGTAGTGGGCATGGATTTGATCAAAATGCCTTATATACCTGTATGAAATTCTCAATAAAGTTATTGTAGAAATTGAAAAAAAAAGAGCACTGACTTTTCTTACCCAGACCCAGGTCTGGTTCCCAACAACCACATGGTGGCTAACAACCATCCGTGTATTTCCAGGGGATCTGATGTCCTCTTCTAACATCCACTGGCACTGCATGACATGGGTGCACTTACATACATACAGACAAAACACTCATACACCTAAAATAAATAAACATAAAAAAGAATGCAGGTGCAATCTTTATGTATAGTAAATATTGTGCCAGGACTTCCAAAAACTCAGTAAATTCACTGGCTGCCAAACATATTATTCCCTGTCCCAATTAAAAATAAGCAACCCTAACCCTTCCCAATGGGGAAATCATTCCCATAATGAATTCAGAACATTTAAGAAATCCTTCTTTCTGGAAACTGTCTTTCATGGACTCAGTGACTAACATCTTAACTTTTCTCAGACATCTTAACTTTTCTCAGATCCAAAAATTAAATAAGAGATTACAACTCAGGATTTATCAGTCCTCAGCCTGCTGATCATTCATTTTGATAGATATTACATAATTTGGGCTTCATTGTTTTCACTTGGGGTTGTCCTCCTCTTTGAGGCACTGTGTTCTCTTATCTATCGCCATTATCTTGGGAGTGCTCAGTGTCTTGTTAGTCTTTAGCTGCCACAATAACCTTGACATTCATTATGGTAAGGTGTCTACTTGTCATTTTCCAAACTCTGCAATTGGACCCCTGTTGCTCCAGGGTTTTATTATCATCACTCTTATCAAAGATGCCCTTTCTATTAGGTATGTTATTATTCATGACCTACAGTGGACAATACCCTTGATATCTTTAGTGATGCTGGTATCCAACACTAGTGTGTTTGCTCTAGGACTTAAGATCTCTTCAGAGATTCTGGGCAGTTACATTGGTTCTAACAAACTAACTTCTCTATTCCTATTGATCCCTTTTAGTACCATCTAATATACAGTACTTCTCTTCTGTGTGGGACATCACTATCTCTAAAATTCCAAGAATCGGACTAGGATCATATATACATGACCTTCCCTGGTTCTGTCTGGTGATTTAAATCATGTATTACATAACAAGGTTCTTATGAGCATTTTAACAGCTTCTTGTCCATGTTTATTATTCCATCTCCTTAAGCAGCATTCTGTGGATATAATCCTATATACAGTCCCTGACACTGTCAATGTATGTAGACTCTATATTGCCTTCATTAACACATATCCTAATATGCTTTGATACTCAGCACTTCCCCCCACTTAGTTATATTATGGCTTCATTCTATATTTTAGCTACATAATCAAGAGAAGAGATGAAGAACAGAACAGGAGGAGAGTACATGCTTATTTGTTTACTGAATACTTGTCTTTCTGTCAAAGGGAAGTCAGGAATCAGGATCCTGTAATAGGGATGAGGGAGCACTCTTCTGGGTACAGATTGGGATGATGTGGAGTTTCAAAGTTTTCAAGAACATAAATCTCTCAATGTACCCTAAGTCTTAGAATCTTCCATTTGTTCATTCAGGAATTTTACTTTGGCGCCTTTGACTAGGTGGAACTAAAACTTCAAACTTTTGGGAGCACTCTAATTCTCATAATTAATTATCAGCCAGGATCATCAGATTTTTCTGAACCTCAGTAGATAAAAGTTACCTGATAAGTCTTCTGACTTTCAATCTTTATGTCCTATTGAAGATTAATCACCTACATCCTTTCACTAACTTTCTCTGCTTAATCAATATCCCTTGGCAGAAATCATGGGATTCTATTCTCCAGATAGTCTGTCAGATTTCCAAACTATTTATGTACCTTCTTGAGCCACAGGGAACCCTGAGTAAATGCAATCTACCTCTCTCTAACTAAAAACTATGCCAGTGCTCCCACTCATTCGCTAGTGAAGTAAGTAGTCTTTGCTGTCTCTATTTCCTTTTCCTGTCTTAACTCCACCACCAATCACTATACAACGCCAGCATCACATTTCAAGAAGCTTTCACATTTGAATGTCTAATAACAAGTGCTAAGAAATAATGTATGCAAAATTTACACCCATCCTCGGCAATAGCTCCCTCACTCTAACTTCAGCTTTCTTATGCTTTTTACTATGCTTTTATAGAGCAGATAAATTAAAGATAATTCTTGAAGTTCTGATATTTTATAAAGAAGACCTTCTTAGTTAAGGACTCATGAGATGATCATTCAGACACTGAGGAATGATATGCCAACTCTAGGGTTCATGAACAAATCATCAGTATTATAGTGGTATTTTACTCATGTGAAAATTATACCCTATCATACCTACTGGCCATTAAAAGAAAACCTAACACACTACCAGAATGACATGAGCTTCTGTCCTAGAGCTTGTTTCATTTGTCCAACCAAAGCTAGATGCAAAACATTTCTGGAAAAGACTTTCTATACTTCATAAGCAAAGTGTGCAAAAACTAAATCTTTGCTTCATTATGTTTTAATTCTTTTTTTGATGTTTCTATTGATAAAAGGATTTCATGAAATGTATTTTGATCATATTCATCCTTGATGAAACCCTCACTTCATGTAATCCATTATTGTTTTATTTTAAAGGGCCAGTGTATCTAATTTGTATTCCCCCTAATATTTTTGAGTGTGTCTATCCATTGGAGTCTGTCGACCTACCAGACATCACACACTTAAAGAAAACTGACTCTCCCTCTCCTAACCAGCTGACAAGCTCCAAAAATTATTGAGCTCTAAGACTGCGGCTTCTTGCTCACTTTCCCCATTCATGCTGTGTCTTGCACAGTTCTTGAGCATGCTATCACAAGCACTGTGGGTGAATATACACAATCAATCCCTGCTGTCCAGATGTCATAGTTTTCTTGTATTAATTTACTACTGCTGCCTCTTAAAATCTTTTTGTGCCCTTCCACAATGATCCCTAAGCTTTGGGAGAACAAGGTATAATGTAGTTGTCTTATTCAGGGACAGGCATTCTTCAATCTCTTATTTCCTGAATGTTGACTAATGGGGGTTGTCTGTGTTAATTGCTATCTGTTGTAAGAAGTTTTTCTGTTGAGAGTTGAGAGATGCACTAATCATTGTGTGTAACAATAAGTCCTTAGGAGCCAGTTTAATATTATATCTGTCAAGCAAAATAGTAGTAGTGGGTTCTCCCCTGTGGCCTGTGACCTGTCTAGCTGCAGGGCTTTTGGCTCTGATAATGGTATCAGGTATTTGTAGGAAACCAGGATGCCAGGCCCTAGGATGAGGTGACCCTAATACTTATAGGTCCAGGCTGTATTCTCTGCTAAAGGGAGGAGCACTGAAAACAGTGGCTCTGATAATCCCTGCCTTGCAGAACACTGTTAGGCTGGCAGGAGGAAGTAGCCTGGTCATAAAAGTGCAGTCTCCCTGTTCTGTGGGAAAGCGTCTTGGTCAACAACCCTTAGCTCATCTCCTTGTCCTAGACAAATAACTGAGCTATCCCTGGCTAAGAGATTAGGCCAGGTTAAAAGTTTACTCCTGAGCTAAAAGCTAAAAGTTCACCATGCTTTTAGCTTTAAGAAAGAAAACACTGTGGCCAATAAATTACTGGATGGGCATTGATAACCTTGAGTAAAAGTTTAAGAATCCTTCTGGTGCCAACTGACAGACTAAATGTCCTGTTTCTTTGTACCCTAAATCTTTGTATGGGACTGTCATATCCCACGTGACTGCTAGTTCCTTGGGATGTATAAAAACCATCTAAATTCTAAAATAAATTGTCCTGTTGGGAAGACACAGGTCCCAGAGTTTTTTGACTCTGTCGCTGATCAGACCCTCTGCCCCGAAGCCAGCAGGTCCCCCGCTAAGCAAAGCAAACCTGAGTCCCTACAGGTATTGATGCCATTTTGTGAATAGTCCTTAAATCTAATAAGAAGGTTGGTTGGTTACTACCATAGCATTAATGCTTCTATTATACAAGTGAACATATTTTGTCAAGGCAGTTATTATTATATCTCACAAAGTTCACAACTGAGAAATGCTATATAATTGCCTTTCTCTTTCAGGAACATGTTCTTCTACTATTATGAAAGCTAGCCAGCAGAATAGAAACTTTGAGGTCATTTCTCCTTGTTTTTCTGAGACTCAAGTATGTAGTGTGTCCAGCAATAAGATTTTACCATCAGGTTCTGGTGGGTAACCAAGTGCAATGGCAACAGTGAACACTGAGGATCTATCTGATCCTTGGCTAAAAACTCCAAGAGAGTCCATTCCTGACATTGGGCTTTTCATTTGTTAACCTGTGGTATCTATTAGGGTCACTGAACCCCATATATTAAGATAACTACATTTAAACTCTCTGTCTCTGTCTCTCTGTCTCTCTCTGTCTCTCTGTCTCTCTCTCTCTATATATGTATATATATATATATACATATATATATGGTAAAAAGCAAGTTTCCATATGATTCTTTCGAAAGGCCTTTAGTGTTAGCCCTCTTCTTACTCTTTTTAATATACATTTGCTGAATTCTTTTCAAGATTCACTTTCAACTGCTTACAAATATTTAGATATTTTGGGTGGCTTGTAAAAGAATAAACGGTGGACATCACCGTTTTATAAAGTAAAAACTGAATTCCACAAAGCTTACATTTGGCTACACAATTTAACTAGCAACTCCCTATCAAACTGTTTATTCCATAGCAACAAAGACCTTGTCTCATTTTTTATTAAATTTTTATTGAGTTTTTAAAATTTCATACATTTCCCATTCAAATCCAGACCCCCTTCCTCCATCCATACCTCCCCCTATCTCCCCACAAATCCCTATGCACTCTGCCACACATGCTGAGTCCTATTCATTCAGGTGTTTGTACCCAAATGTCCTTCAGTGTAAATGTGTCCACTGGAGTCTAATCAGCCCATCCAGTGATCATATGTAAGTCATACTCTACCTCACCCAGCAGCAATCAGTCTCAAATACTTCTCAATCTAGTACTGGCCCACCACCTACTTTTTACCTCACCTTTGAGCCCTTGTTTCATTGAGCTGACATGGGTCCCGCACTCCACGACACCGCTGCCACAGGCTCACATGAGCAAGCCTCCAGTGGCCTGGAAGACTCCACCTCCCTGTAATTGTGGACCAGCCCTGTCTCTTATAAATTTTCTGCCTCTCTTTCCACAATGGTCCTTGACTCGTGGATGGGGGAGGAGGATTCCATGTAGGAGTCTCAGCCTACACCCTACAGTCTTTTATTCACTAAAACTTAGCTAGAGGCGGCCTTCTGTGTGCATCACAATCTGCAGTACAAGGGATCCTAACTGCTGAGAGTTGA
>NW_008347536.1:7348237-7350743 GCF_000622305.1 Nannospalax galili | reverse complement strand
ACTTAGCTTATATGTGTAGTTTTAAAATGACTGACACTTTAACATAAGAAATGCTTTCTTCCTGTAAATAGTTGTGTCATTTTGTCTGATAAATCCAAAGCTAGTATGCACAGCATCAAAAGTGGCTTTAGTCAAAGTACCAAGTAAACAAGGAGAAATAAACCCAGATTTGTTTCATTCAAATTTAGTTTAATAGTTTTATATGTAATCTTTTCTGAGTTAAATACACAGACAAGCTAAGACTCCAAAGGCTTATAAAAGCTGAATTTTTTAAAAGAGGCTGAATTTGTTGAAGCCCTACTATAAACCTGGTCCTTAAGTATGTTCCATTTCGTTTTTAGAACTACTCTTTGTCACTTCGTTTCACTTACTCCCTCTTTAGTTTATTTTCAGTCTTGTAAGACTGCTAACATTTTCTCATCAATGAAAATTTTGTTGTTTCCAAAAGTAATGGTATGTAATAAAGCTGTTCTACTCCAACAATTAAAAACATTGTATTGTGTAATAAAATAAGTTTCTTTTTTTCTAACTGCAGCCACACAACATTAATTCAGACACTAATTTTTACAAGGTGTATGATTGGTAGGGTTATATGAACAGATCTTACTAATATATATACATATGCATATATTAGATTATATATTATATGTAGATCACACAAATACAATGTCTCAGTCATTTCTTACTTCGATATAATAATTTTTTCTTTTTCAAAAATAAGCATACAAGGATAAGTTTAAAATTAAAAATTTACACAAGATGAACGCATTTGGAAAACACCAAGTAAACGAAGGAAAAATTAAACAATTTAGTCAGGCCCTAATAGTTTTCATTTAAATTCAGATATGAATGCAAAGAAGTATTTATTTGGATTCATTCACAGCTCAAATCATGAGTTAAGCAACCCAGATTTAATACCATCTATGCAAAAATACACATTTCTTCTACCTGAAGAAGTTAACTCGTTCAGAAAAAATTCCTTTCCTGTTACATGTGATACTTGAAAGGGCTCAAGAATGGTTTCTGTCGATGAGAATCTCTGAATCATAAGCATTATCTGAATTGCCATTTATTTGAATTCTTCATGGCTGTGTATTAGAATTCAAAACCAATTCTTATGCATATGGTTATCATACTGATCTTTTAATATACAAGGGTGAGACCTATAGCTCAAAATTTAAATACTTTCTTAAGACATGGCAAATGTTTGTAATTTGGAGAATTTGTACATCTATGGCCTCTTCTTATCCTGTTTCATCTGAGCTGTCTAGTATAGCTGCAGCTGTGATTACTGTCATTTTAATTTATTTATGTTATGTTCTTGGTCCTATTTGTGTTTATGTAATTATACCTTCCTTTGTTTCCTTTCTGTTTTTTATTCTCTACTCATTCTGAGGAGCCTGCTTGAATGATGACCACTTCCTGTCCTCAATTTCCTGCAACATCAATGGAGGGATTGTGTCTGTTTAAATGTAGATAGATAAAATACTGTAAGAAGGAGATTGCTGAAATAAATATAGCTTCAAGCAAGAGTATAAGGTTTCTGAGAATGGAATGTAAATAGAAGATGAGCCTAGGTAGGTGACTAGCTTCATGAAGTAGGAGGATTTCCCTGTTATACATCTGAAAACAGCAAAGAATGGTTGTGTCATAGGGCCTCAGATGAGTGACAGAAGGTTAATACTAGTTCTCCACAGTGGAACAGCTCAACCAGAACTCTAACCCCATGTATCTAAGTTTCTACAGTATCATAGTCTCCTCTAAAATGAATACTCATTGACGTACAAAAGTCAAACAATAAATGGGTAGTGAAAACTGTAACAAGAGCAACAAAAAATGATTCAGTATGAAACGTCTGTTCCTTCCATGTTTTTAGCTATTCCCCCTATTCATTCCATGTGCACCGACTCTAAATCCAAAACACTCAGTGGGGCTGTGTGCAAACTAGGCAATTGGAATTCAAAACAAGGGACAAGAATACAAAATGAACAACTGAAAGATTATTATAAGACCCTTTTTCCCAGTTCCTATGATCTATTTTGTGTATATTTTATTGAGTTTTTGTGTTTCATACACAACATACTAATCACCCTTCTCCATCAGCACCCTTCTCCATCAGCACCTACCATAGCCCCCTCACTCTGGATTTCATGTATTCTGTCATTTATGTTAAGGCCTATAGAGTCAAGTTAGTGTCCCCACATATCCTGGATGGATTAGGTGGGAGGGGTGATTACCTTTCTTCCTTTCTACCGAGTCTGCTCTTTTCAGAGGACATGCCTGTCCAACACTGCTTCCTAGTTCAGTGGCAGAGCTACCATTGCTAGGTATATTGTTTTATTTTACAAATTTAATGGTACCTATGATTATTTATAGTTCTTGGATTTTTCTATACCCTTGGTCTCCTCCAAAGGGTCTTAACTTTGAAGCATATAATTATCAATAGGGAAACATCGGAATTTCACACAAAAATTCTCACAGAATTTTCCTAACAAACCTGACAGAT
>NW_008347536.1:7346204-7348120 GCF_000622305.1 Nannospalax galili | reverse complement strand
CAGAGAACATTAGAGTTTTATATTCAGTTGTTTTCTAAAACTGTATTTTACAGATAAATTCATGAATTTTTAAAAAGAGAGAAGACATTTATGTAAAATGTACACTCTTGTTGCAACTGTTTCCATTAGACTGGAATATCATCCTTTTTAACTCTTCCTCCCCATCTCCCCAACATCTCTTTCTGGTTAAATTCTAGGAATTTTGAAATCTCAGTAATCAGCTCCTACAGGAAGCCAATCTGAATACCTAGAAAAGCATTGGTCTATGTCCTTCTTGTACTCCAGCAGCACCGTATGTTTCCTATGAGACAAGCACCTCTATATCAATACTTGAGTTCCTTATAGCTATCTGTTTAAATGTCCATTTCCTCACTAGGTCAAAGACCATAATGCATCAGCATCATTCATCAAGTATATGGGTGAACTGAATTAGGCACTTGGAAAAGGTTCATTAAACTGAATTGCCCTCAATCCAGAGCTCAAATCACTGACTAGAGAAAAGAAAACTGAGGAGGGAAGTATCAGAATGAGTTAGTTCTGATCTCTTCTCTGTAACTAGCCCTGTGAGTGGCTTTAGCGCAAAGCGCATCTCTCCAGGCCTAAGTGTCTCACAAAAAATGTATAAATTTATGGGACTGAAATTTTCTCAAGGGTCACAGAGCCCTGTTCATCAATGATGCTCAGGAGGTATTTAAGACAATAAGCTGATAGATATTTCTCTAAGGTCTTGAGATCATTCTAGCTATGAAATATTTCTGTCTATTCCATCAAAAGCATCACTAAGCTGAAGTGACTCATAACTATATATGTGTGGTTAAAATGTTGGAGGACTATCAAGGGGAATTTCTTGTTCCTAGAACTTTTAGTGTACACACACAATCCTTGTAATGGCTAATTCAGAACTAAGATAAAGGACACAGAAGCCTGATTTCAAATTGGCCCTTTCGCGCCCTCTAGAGGTCTTTTTTATTTTTCGCACCTGTGTGAGATATGAAAACATCAAAAATGTGTGCTTCACAAATTTGAGTAGCTAGGCCTTTAAAAATACGACAAATGCCTGAAATCCAACGGTCAGGTTATGGGGGGTGCAGTTAAGGCATGATTAAGATGTACTGTGTGAAATGTACAAAAATTCAATTAAAATATGCAATAAAAAATGTATGCTTTTATTCTGGCTGACTGCTTCTCATTACGTTGAGTGCAAATGGTAAGGATTTACACAATTCTGAACTTTGGGATTATTTTCTTTTTTATATGCCAGGTTATAAATCATCTCTATCTAGATTTAAAGGAAGGCTAGCTATATAAGCTTGTGCTGGGTATGGTGGCACACGCCTTTAATCCCAGCACTCGAGAGGCAGAGGCAGGTGGATCTCTGGGAGTTCGAGGCCAGCCTGGTCTCTATGGTGAATCCAGGACAGCTGGGGCTACAGGGAGACACTGTCTCAAAAAGACCACCACCACCAACAACAAAAAAAGGTCACAACCCTTTGTCCATGCCACTTTGAGCTTCTAATCTTACGGAGCTTGGGCCTACCTCCCTCTCCTTGGAAGCCCACTATTTTTAAGTAAGTCATATCTTCTTCAGGTACCATTTGCACATTCTTGTCCAATTCCTTCTTCCAGGACACAAGAACCTAGAAATTTTGATGGGCACCCACCAGACTTCAATATCCTTGATAACGCAGAGGCTAACCACTTTCAAATGATGTTTATCCAAAAATATTTATTTTCATTTCACTAGTTTCCAGGAGAGTGAGGCTTAGCATTCTTCAGCAGTTCCCATATGCTTGCACAGCTTTAATTTGAATTTGAGTATCATGTCTGTAGCTTGTTTATCATCTTCACGTAAATTCAATTTTTTGAAGATGAGATTTCAATACTGTTCTCAATGCCTACACATTCCAAAAAATTTA
>NW_008347536.1:7321985-7345835 GCF_000622305.1 Nannospalax galili | reverse complement strand
AACAACAACAACAACAATAATGATATATAAGCTTGCTCCATTACATGGTTTTAAAAATCTGGGTGGTTCTCATGATTTTTGAGTCTCCTCCAGTCATGCATCTGTATCCTCAATCTTCTTGGGCCCATGCTTCTTGCTTCTTTATCTTTCATCATAACATAGTTTTCTAAATACCTGGGCTTATCATCCTTTGTAAACTACAGAACAACAGACATTATCCTTATATCCCCTGTGGTTGTAGATAAGACAGCTTATCTTAGAGAATGTTTCATCCAAATCAAATCACAATAGTGTCTGCTATAAAGTTTTTACGAAAGCTATTGTCAAGGAAATGCTTATGGAGCAGTTTTAAGGGTGTTGTATAAGTCTACTCTATTATCACTTATTCAGCTTGCTACGCTCTAAGAAGAGAGATTCTTCATCTAAGAAACTGCAGGGCTAGGGAAGCCATTCCTGGCATCTTTCAGAATTGAGAATAGTTTTGTGTGATATCAGCAGTATCTTTAAAGATCTAAATGTATAGCTGGTTATAATCAGAGTGTCTGTCATAAATACTTGTTTGTTCTGTGAGTACTGTAAAAGAGATATCTTTTTTTTTCTAAGAATTAATGAATTGAAAAAGATCAGTTTTTCTTTTTTTAATATGTGTGTTGGGCTTATAAAACTCAGTAGCTTCATATTAAATGCTGTGTGTGGCATTAAGGATCCTTTAGTGGATTGAGTTCAATCAGAAATCTTTAGAAAATGAGTGAAAAGCAGCCACATAGGATCAGATGTAGAGAAATGAACATACCAGCAGTCGCTGGCATGCATTTGCTTGGCCTGAGTCTTAACTGACTTTCAGATTTCAAAAGCCTTGTGAAGACTTGAGTTAGAATGTTCCATTCACAAACATTACAAACTACTTAAACTCGGTATTCAGATAACTTTGACCCAAACCAGCTTCTGTTCTTAAATATTGTGACCCGGAAGTTCTTCTGACACTATGCAGACAAGCCATAATCCCACCTCTTTCCCACCCTCTGCCTAAGGAGTCAAGCCCATTACCTCTTCCAGCCAATCAGTTGACCTTAGGTTCTTGAAGGGGAGGGACTAAGGGTATAAGCTGGGAAAACCCCGAGGCTTCTCCCTTGCCATTTTGTGTGGCTGTCAGGAAGCCACCGGACTTATGTCTGGGTGTGGACTTTGGAGCACAGATGTGAATAGGGGGTGTGCCCATTCTTCTGTAAGTAAACCAGCACCCCAAGCTCAGTTAGCAAGTCCAATAAACTCATTAAGATCCTCCAAATGGCAGTTTTGGAGAATTCTTGCTTCGGGTTGTCCTAAGGACAGTGGGAGTAGGGAATGGGACACCATGTGTACCTCCCAACAGTGAATTTAACTTTACAAATATCAACCTTAGTGATTTCTAATACTCATTTTCTCAAGTCAAAATTTGAAAGTCATCTTTGGTCCCTCTCCGCATGACAAAGGAAGTATCTCTTTCCCAGCCAACAACTGTCTTAAGTCTGGTCCTCGCTGCTTCTCTGTCTCAGGGCATCAGTTTCCCAGTTCTTCTGGTCTCTAAGACGCAGTCACCCTTTCCTTTCAATTCTACTCCAAAAATTGCTGCCGAGGTATTTGCTCCTCATCTGATATGACCTTTTCTTTTTTGATTCCTATTTCAAATCCTTCCAAATTTTGCTGACTGCTTACAAAAATGTTCATTACTGCTGTAGTTTAGGACAAAATGATTTGCAATGTGAAACTTTCCTTATCTTCCATCATGTCAACGGGGGTACCTTTATTCCAACCTGTTCACTCTTCTCTTACTATGTCATAACCTCTTTCCTTCAGGTGTGTTGAATCTTTTGCTTATAATACCCTCATCCTCTGTTTTCCTTGATACCTTTCATTTTCAAGAAAAAAATAGCTTGTGATCCTCATTCTTCACAGGAATCCTTGACTCTCCATTCCCAGCCACACAGATGTTATGGATGCCCTGTCTTTGTGCTCTCTCAGTATGTTCTAAAAAAATCCAGCAAAAAAAAAAAAAAAAAAAAAAAAAAAAAAAAAAACATGCCACACACATCACATAATTTACTCACATTCTTTTTTTAGAATGGGAGGATTTCTGCAAGAAATTTGACAAGAATTCTTCATTGTCTTCAATGGATAAAATTAAAAATTCTCAGCATGGCATATAAAGTCCTTTATAACAGTTCCCATGATTTTACAATATCATTCCCCTAGGAGCTTTACGGCCTTACATCCCACAGTCAAGTTCTAATTATTCATTTTCACTTTTCCTAGTTTTCTGTAACTGCACAGGTCACAGGTGGTCAAAGTCTGGGCCAGGTATGTACAAGTTCTTGCATCTTATTCAAGAGTGAAATAAAGGCACACCAAGATCACAAACAACAAGAATAGTTTTTTCAGGGGAAGCGGGTACACATCAGATAGACATATACTGTCACTCTTGACAAAAGGCCTTATGACTGAGAGTGCTCAGGGGTCCTGATTATTTCTTGAGATTTACTTTTATGGGGTTCAAATGGAGTTTGATTACTAGGAATGTAGTTTGAATTATTGTTTATTTTATGTATGTAAATGTATTGCCTGCATGTGTGTAAGTGCACCCATGTTGTGCAACACCCACAGAGGTCAGAAGAGAGCATTGGGCTCCCCTGGAACTGGAGTTACAGAGAGTTGTTAGCCAGCATGTGGGTGCTGGGAACCAAAAAAGTCCTCTGCAAGAGTAGCCAATGATCTTAACTGCTGAGCCATCTCTCTAGCCCTTGGTTCTTTCTTTTGATTGACAGCTTTGAATTATATAAGTCTTTGCTCATTGTGCATGTTCCTGCCCACAATATCTGATTTTAGCCATAGTCACACCAAATAATGCACAGACATAAGGTGGTTAATAGGAGAGTCTCCCTAAAAGTTCACTTTGAGGAAACAGCTTGCTTTGTGTACTATTCACCCCGAACCAGTTTAAGACAGACTGTACCTCAACCCTCATATCCAGACATAACTAAAATATGACTGAATAGAATCTGGTTTTGAGGGTTATTGAGAAATATATGTACTCTAATGTGGTAATGACTTTTACAATATGGGCACACTCTGGAAAAATTACTTTTGCTTAACCTTGCAACCAAAAAGTTAATCTGATCTTAACTTGTTTATAATGTAGACAAGCTCACCAATCCACGTGCTCTTCCTGTGACCTGGGCACATGAATTTAATTCCTTATGATTCTTCTTGCCCTTGATCCAGAAAAATATATGGATATATGTGTGTTTGTCTACACATTAAGCTCTCAAAACAGAGTTTATCTCATTGATATGGTTATGTGTTTGTGTTGTTCTAAATTAACAGGGGACAGAAAAAAGAACAATACTCCAGTAAGGTTCATTTTGACTTCCCCATTTCATACTGGAGATACTGTTTCAACTAGAGAAAGAGCGAGTCCTGTTCAAGAGCACCATTCTGAGTGAATTCTGTAGGGACAGATTTGCAGCAGTTTGGGTATGCTCTGGGCTTCAAATAGATGCTACAATCAAGCTGTAGAATAATGTGGTATAACGTAGTAAATTCCACATTCTGCTATACATGGGAGTCCCAAGTTGCAGATTGCTAGGTGCAATGTTAGGAAGGGGGCGTGTATGTAGCTCAAGCCAAGTAGAAGTCATGTCCCAAGTTGCTAAAATATTCCCTGCATTTGCCCACCTCCAACATACTCTCCTAAGTCTGCTAGGAGCATCGTTTTTTGATATTTTTCACCCAGCTTTTAAGATTATGTTCAAAAGCCTGCCAAGATCCTTTATCTCCCTTATACTCCAAGCCAAACTTCTGCCCAATCAAAACTTTATCCACTCCTTAAGAATCTCCAGCTTTACTGTCTGGCTCACAGAGCTTGAAGACACCCTAGGGAAAGTCAAGCTACTTTGAGGTCAAAATCTCCAACATCTCTTCTGGGTATGTGTGAGGGCTAGAGCCCAGAGATTACTATCATAGCTTCAGAGTTTGACAAGAGTGTTTTAGTTTTCTCTACCACGTTCCAATCATGTGCCCTGGAAATTTTTTATAATTCTCTAGACTTTAGTTCAATCATATTTATAACTTGGATAATGTATATATCCTATAGTTATATATTTAGAATAAACAAGATAGGATGTATTAAGCAGTAATCCTCACACCTACTTAGCATTCTAAGTCACACGAAAGGACACACAGTTACATTGCTGGAAACATGAAAGATTTTGTGAGCTGCAGGTTAGTGGACAGAGCGCTGCATGCCAAAGGCCAGGGAAGTGGAAAGACCTCACATGTGAGAGCAAAATTCCCCAAATGGTCTGAATGTGTGTTATACAGACAGGCAGATATGTCAAGAGTACAGCAGGGAGTCAATGTGGAAAAATGGGGGTGCTGTGTTTACTTCTGTAGAAAGAATCACATTCATTCTGCCTTTAAGTGATGGTAAGAGGGAGGCCACACTAGGACCCTGGAGTGAACCTTCAAATTGTTGACATGGATATTCCAAATGCTCTTTCACATTTCTGCATCAGATTATTTTTTTCCTGATAGCTCAAACATCAGCTCTTTCTCAGTCTTTCTTCTTCTTTCACTTGTCACTTCAGATAATTTAACAGATCTGCTGCGTTCACACTGTTATGACGACTTCTTTCCCACTCCTTCTACAGCCGTGAGCTTTCCCTCATTCCCCGTGGGATGAGTGGACACAAAGGTAGTTAAGTGGAAATATGTTGTTTTGCTGAATTGTGTCTCAGGACAAGGTGATCTTGCCCAGAAATATCTATTATTTTATTTTCAGTTGTATATATCTAAGGTTTTAATGACAAAAATAAAATTAGCAAGACCTGAAGACTCTTAGTCCTAGACAGCTCCAGAGGCAGCCATTGGGACATTATGATTCCCTTTCTCCTATCTTTTCGTTCCTCATCCACTTTTAGTTTTGTGGTTTATAAATTAATAGGACTTGGTTTCTTATTGATCACTTGCCGTTTCAGAGTGCTTTAGACTGTCGTGTGTGTGTGTGTGTGTGTGTGTGTGTGTGTGTTATTGTTATGTCAGCAATAAGGATGTTCAAAAGGGGAAAAATATCACAACCACAGATACACACACACACACACACACACACACACACACACACACTCAAACCTGTGTACTCATCCAGTATCTCTTGTTACTTTGAAATATTGATCTTATACAATAACTGGAAATGGCCTGAAATAAAGCATTAGAGAACTCAGCCCACACAAAGTTCATGAGGAAATATGAAAAATGAATTGTGCTTTTTCCATCCCTGATGCACCAGGTTGTATGGAAGATGACAAAGAATTTTTGCTATAATTTCACTTCCTCTATTTCTTGTGAAATGCTGAGCAGAGTTCTTCCTTAGTTGGATTCAAAAGCTACTTTCCTGAGGATAAAGAATTAAATTTTCACACCTTTGAAGGAACATACTTGGTATAAAACTTGGTATTCCAGAGTCCAACCTACATGACTGTTTAAATCAAATGTTTCTATATTACCTGTAATGTCCCACTTCTATATCATTCATCCTATAAAAAGAATACTTTAGAGAATAAAATTATGCATTTTAATGTATCAGACAGCTGAACTGTACTGAATGTTCTATGACCCTGGCACTGTACTGAGTGCTCTTCAAATATCACAACTTTCATTTCTCTTTCTACCTCTTTGTTATACTATCCTTGTTACTCAGAATAGCAGCCTGAGATTCAAAGGGATTAAGCAATTTGCCCAGGATCATGAGCTAATAAATAGAGTAGAAGGATGTAAATTAACTACAGACTCCAGGGCCTCTGTTTTAAAGAACTCTGCTCATAATCAGGTACTCTCTAAAGTTAACACAATATCTAGCCTGTCATTAGGCTTCAATAAGTACACAGGAATAAAGAATTTTGTCCTGAATTTTTCTGGCATAAATGTATTTATATTTTTAATTGTTTACATCACTAATCTATGAGCTTTCAGAGGACAAGAGTCCCCTCTTTTTGTAATTGTCCAATTAAAAATATTTATTGAGCTTTTTACATTTCATACAACAGTTTGTAATCAAATACAGGCCCCATCCCCCACCCATGCCCCTCCAACCCCTCTCCAGACTTCGTGCATTCTGCCATACATGTCAAGTCCTATCCAGCCAAGCATTTGTGCCCAGATGTCCCTCAGTGTAAAGTCACCTACTGGGGTCTAGTCAGCCTAGCTACAGATAATTTGTAAGGCACATGCTCCCTCACCCAGTAGTAATCAGTCTCCAGTAGTTCCCATTCTAGGGCTGGCCTGCTACCCATTTCTCCCATTCCACTCTAGGCCCTTGTCTTATTGAGTTGGCATGGGTCCTGTGTTCAATACCACTATTGCCACAAGTTCACATGTGCAAACTTTCAGTGACCTGAAAGTCTCTGCTTCCCTGTGTTCATGAACCAGCCCTGGCTCTTACAATCTTTCCACCTCCTCCTCTGCAATGGTCCCTGAGCCCCGGGTGGAGCCCTATCCAGGGACACACACTGTTCAGTCTCCTATTCTTTTAAACTTGGCCAGTTGTGGCCTTCTGTGTACATCACGCTCTGTTATATAAGGAAGCTTCGCTGGCGAGAGTGGAAGGATGTAATAGTTTTCTGTCTACCCATCATTTTACTATGTTCCAAGAGTCTTACGTGTAGAGGTTCAACTGTAGATGTGTCACCTATGACTGGCCATCTCTCAGACACATTTTCTATGACTGGTTAGTTGTGAGATTCTCTATCTGTTGCAAAAACGAGCTTCTTTGATGAGTTGTATATGGTATGCTTGTCTGCAAATATGAGGATCCATATCTAGCATATGGTAAGAAATCTCATTTGTCTAGAGATGACAGAGACCCTCTTACAGCTGTATTCACAGCTTCTGAAATTATGCCTGAAAAAGTATTCAGTGAGTACGAGTTCGAAGAGGAGTAAATGAGTGTGTGATCTTCGCATAAAAGCAAACTTTATCAAGGGTAGTTATCAGGCTTTTGTATTTATTTGCTGTTGCTGTTGTAGCAAATTGCTAAAACCTTAATGCTTAATAAAAGACAAACATCATCTACACTAGCATGTCAACTAATGTCATTATGCAGACTTGTTTAGGCATACATATTTCTGAGATTTTGTTTGTGCACTATCCCCTCCTGTGTCTAGAAAACACTATCTACAAGCAAGTGTCCTGTCCTCTTGCCTCTTACAACTCTCCTTCACAATATTCTCTGAGTCTTAGGTTAGGAGTTTCAATGTATATGTGTGAATTGGACTGGAAGTGGATGGAGGAAATTTCACAAGGTCTCTCATCTAGATAAAGAGCTACAGATAATCAAGGGCTGCTCAGATAAGGAGAATTAATTTTCTCTAGGGACAAGATCCCTGATAGGTTATCTAATCCCAAGTAACAAGCCCCAAACACATGCTCATAAGAGTACCACAACATGGTACTGTGTGTGTGTGTCTTTGTGTGTGTGTACAAAACAATAATAATTAAAGAAGAGTTCACAAACTTGAGAGGGAGTTGGGAGGGGGACATGGGAAGAGGTGGAGTAGAAATGATGCAAATACTGTGCTCATGTATGGAATTCTCCAAAAAAATATAATTATAGAAAAGAAACATTTTAACTGTTAACAGTTATGCTAGAAGCCCAGTCTCAATTTCATGTGGCTAAAGTGAAGAGTTTGGCAGGACTATGGACGCTCTTTGAATACTTTTCCTACTTCTAACACTGCATCCATCTTTTTGTACCTTTCTCCCACAGTCACGTTCCTTCTGATTCTTTTTCGTCTCTTCCTCTCTCTTCCCCATCTGTGGTGGTTTGAATGAAAATGCCCCCATAGGCTCCAAGTGTTTGAACATTTTATTCCCAGATGATGGAGCTGTTTTGAGAGGTTTTAGAAGCATGTCACTGGGGGTGGGCTTAGAGATTTCTTAAGCCTTGCCAGATCTGCAGTTGCACTCTTGCTTCCTGTGTCTGTGTGATGATGTGAGAGCTTAGTTTCTGCTGCTCCTGCTCCAGCCACCATGCCTCCCTGCCCCAATGGACTATAATTCCCCTGGAACCGTAAGTTCAAATAAACACTTCCTTCTATAAATTGCTTGGGTCAGTGTTTCTATCACAGCAACAGAAAAGTAACTAACACAGTAATTGGTACCAGAGAGTGGGCTGTTGGTGGTGAAAAACCTGACCATGTGGGGTTTTGGAAAAATGTGGAATATTTTGGAAGTTTGGGCTAGAAAAGTAGTTGATTGCTGTAAAAGGAGCTTAACAGGCTGTTCTAGTAAACACTTGGAAGAAAGTAGTGCTGAGAACAATGTAGTTCCAGAGGGAAATAAGGACTTAAGCAGCACTTGGGATATTTTGGCAAAGAGTCTGGCTGGAGTCTGCCCTCAACCTAAAAGCTTGCCTGAGGCTAAGTTGAAAAGCAATGGACTAATTTCTCTGACAGAAGAAATTTCAAGACAGCCTAATGTAGAAATGGTGGCGTGGATATTAATGGTGACTATTATGCAGATGCAGTAAAAAAGAGCAAATGGGACAGAAAGAAATACAATTTGGATTGAAAAAGGGCATTAGGAAGATAAATGTTGGAGCCTTGGCATGTGCTGGAGAAGATACCTTTGATAAGGAGATTAAAGTGATTAAGGAGGGGCCTAGGGATTAGGACTTAAACAGCGGAGAGAGTGCCTCCAGGGCAAGACCACACCCAATTAAGCCTCCATCTCATAAAAGAAAATGCTGCAGAGGCCACTGAAGAGAAAAGCTTCTAAAATGGATAAAGCAGGTTGGAGTCCACCCCAAACTTGCAGTCAAACATGGCAGTGTTGTTCATCCAGCTTTAGAGTCATGAAAGATGGAAGAGTGAAGGGGTCATCAATTCTTCCTCTGAGGTTTCAGAGAGCCTTGGAGGCCAGGAAGCGTGAAGCAGGGATTCTCCTGCCTAGAGAAGGCCCTGATAGGCCATTGGATAAAGCTGTGAAGGTGAAACCTGGTTGGCAATGGAGACCCCAAGAAGATGTTTGTGATGCCAGAGCTGTGAGGTATCTGCCAAGAAGATCTGCATACAGGGAGTGGTACCAGCACAAGAAAGAGGTGTGTGTTGCCCACAGCAAAGCTAGAGAGGCTAAGCCATCTAAGCCCTTTGGAAGTAAAGTCCCAGAAGTTGGAAGTGGAGCTACTGGATTTGGTGTTTGCCCTCTTCGTTTTTGGTCTTGTTTTGGTCCAGTATTTCCTTACTATGCCTCCATTCCTCACTTTTGGAATGGTAATGTGTATTCAGTTTCACTGTATGTTGGGAGTATATAATTTGTCTTTTGATTTTCTAGGTCCTTACAGTTAAGATATTTACCTGTGGACTGTGGACGTTTGAATAGTATTGAACATACACTTAATCTCCAGAACCTACACTGAGGTAAACCGATTTCACAAAGTTTTCCCCTGGTTTCCATAAGTATGTCATGGTATTTGCATTCCTACACACACCTAATGTATACACACAAAAAGACATTAACAATATTTTTTTAATAATTTGAAGACTTGATTACAGTATCTAAGTTAAGCTGCATTAAAAGATTGAGAGGCACATAAACTCAATAAATATATTAAAATTCTAGTGGTTTGAATTCAAGTGAAAGACTAAAAACATTTTGTGTAATATTTCATCCTGAAAAAATCCTGAATTTAATATCCGTTTTCTACAGAATTAATAAAGATTGATAGAAGCTAATAAATTTTTTCAACATACACCTATATCAAGTATGGTAGTCTGACTTAGAAGGAAAATTTTTCAGACTCAAAGTAATATTCAAACTCCTTCATAGTTTAAGAGATTGCTTGCAAAGACACTCTCCTTGACATGGAGATGTATAAAGAAAAGCTCTTCAATGACCACAGTTGGCTTATACATTAGGTATTTATGACAAAAATGAATGACAAAAGTTATGTCCTAATTTTGCTAGAAAAATCATACTTTATTTATTAATGAAGAAAATATAGGATCATATTATAAAATGTTATCAGTGTGTCAATAATACATTCTACCAATATATATGTGTATATACATATGTATATATTTTCTTTTTAAATATTTTATTTATTGTTTTCATTTTATGTGTATAAGTATATTGCCTACATGTGTGTAAGTATACCTGTGTCATGCAGTGCCCACAGAGGTCAGAAGAGGGCAGCAGATCCCCTGAAACTAGAGTTACTGTTGGTTGTTAGCCACCATGTGGGTGCTGGGAATCTAACCAGGGTCCTCTGCAAGAGCAGCCAGTGCTCTTAACCACTGAGCCATCTCTCTAACCAAATATATAGCTTCTTTAACATCACAAATTTAGCTGCAATTCACATATCATAAATTTATCCTTTGTAAATTGTATAATTCATTATTTTAAATAAATTCATAGAGCTCTACAATCATTAATTACTATTTAATTTTGAAATTTTGCTTTGAAAGCTCATGTCCACTAGCAATTGTTTCTCAATCCCTGCCTCAGACAAGCCTTAGTTAACAACTAACAGAAATTCTGTCTGGATATGCATAACCTCTTCTATATATTGCTAGTAAATGGAATCTCATAATATACGGTTATTTGAATTTTTTTCATTTAAAATACTTCTTTCTGGTTTAATTCATATTGTTGTATAAAACAGTATTTTATTCTTCTTGTGTCTAAGTATTTAATAAGTTGTATATGCCATTGAATGAAGAAGAAGAGTAAGGGTAAGAAAATAGAGAAATGGGAATCAAAGTAAGGGAAAGAAGTATAGAACTTATTTTTGTAAATGGACATAAACTGGATTAATGACCCCAGCAAAACCATGAGTTCTTGTTGTGTCTTATAACCTTGGCACATGATTTAATTTCTTTGACAAAAATTTGGTACTCCAACAAAATATATAATGAATGAATTAATGAATGTGGGTATGCTTGAAAATTAGCAAATCAAAATACTGAAAGGCCACTCTCCTTCTCCATTGCACATAGTGAGGGTTGGGAAGGATGATTGACGATTGACATTGAATGAATGAGATATTCTACAAGTAGGAATGAAAAGGCCAAATGGCCTGGTAACATTAGGGTGGAGTCAAGCTTGTACTTTTACAACTGAAAGTTGTGAAACAATTTTGAATAAAAGCATGGGTGTGAATAGACTCAATGACACAGCTCCAGGGACAGGTTTCCAACAAGACAATTCCATCAGCACAGTTCTAGGAGACAGAAGCCTCCAAATGGTATCTAAGGAAATGAAGGTCCTCCAAGTTCACTCCCACTCTTAAAATATAAAAATTTAAGATTTTGTTTGTTCTAGCAATTATAATGATTGCATATCAACTCCACAGAGAAGTAAGGAGACAAGAAGAACAATGTGGGAGTGACTTTTCTGGGAATGTCTTCTAGCAAAAATGGGAATATAACCAAAGATAATATTATGTTTGAGATCGTTTAACACTATCCCAGTTTACTTACAATATGAACAATCTTACTAGGTCTTGGAGTCCTCTTGTGAGTTAAAATATAGCCTTAATCCCTTACGATTCTTCTTTGCCCCTGACCCAAAATAATGTGTATGTGTGTGTGGGGGGGGGTCTGATGTGAAAATATCAGCACTGAAAGCAGAGAAATATCATTGAAAACAACAAATTATTGCCAGTTTATGTTGCACATTGAAATGGGATTAAACTGATAACATCTGTTTGTGGTTGTACATGCTGGTCTGTATCAGTAGGGGTTCGGAAGGAAATATTCATCTCTAATAAGACAAGGTTCCTCTTTTCCTATATCACGATGGATGTACTGTTTAAATAAATGCAGGACAAGCCTTTTTTTTTGAGGGAACAATTCTCAGAACTCAGAAGAAACAAGTTCTCAGAATACATTGGGCTCAGTCTTGGTTTGAACTGATGCTAAAGGTCAAGCTATCTTTGTTCAACCACGCCATGTTGTGACATCTCTCTGCCAAAGAATAGCAGTAAAAATAGGAAAGTAGGAGGAAACAATTAGAAATCAATAATGATTGAATCCCATTTACATGACTTACAAGTTGTATAACCATGGGGACTTTTCTGTGCATATTTTCTTACCTCTGGAGTGGAAACAGTAAGTACAATTAACAAGACAATGCTGTAAGGATAGTGTGAGCTAATAAATGTAAAGGGCTTAGAACAGCCTAGTATATACCACTAGAATGTACCATTTCAAAATATATCACTCTGGAGTGAAGACAATTAAGAAATAGCAGAAAATGAAAGTTATCTACTTCCCTCCTCTCTGTGAGAGAACTTAGACCAGAAACCCAGAAACCATAATAAGAAGAATATACATGGTAATACTTTAAATTTTTAATAATTTCACACATGAGCAATTTCTCATTATTGCTTTTACATAAACACACACATCACAATCATACTTATATATGATTCACCGAGTCTATTTAGTGGTAGTTATATGTACATGTACAGGAAACCAATGGATGCTAAGGGAGGGAGAATCATTTTCTCTGCAGAGGGGCTCCCTGACAGCTTATCTACATGATAACCCTTAATCAAACACACCTCTCATCCATTTATCCCTCCCAAACACATATATTCATCTTCCCAGCTTATTCATCACCCTTGGAAGCCTGACCCCATTTTCCTTTGCCTCAGTCACCTTTCTGCAAGTATACTGTTCTTTGAAGGTTCTGTGCAAAACCAGTTGCAATACTTTGAGCTAAATATTACCAGTTTCCCCCATGTGAATTTATTTTATGTTAATAAACTTTTTTAAGAAACATTTTTATTTAGTTTTTGTGCATTTCATACAATAGTTCTTAATTTAATTTATGATCCCCTCCCCATCCATGCCCCCCACATACCCCTCCAACAGAGCTAAACACTTGTACCCAGATGTCCGTAGATGCAAGTTTATCTATTGGAGTCTAGTCAGCCTATCTAGACAGCTTTAAAAAAAAAAAAAAAGACCAAAAATGATAACAATAAAATCCTTACATTTTTTTGAGACAGGGTCTCCCTGTAGCCCCAGTTGTCCTGGAACTCACTATGTAGACCAGGCTGGCCTGGAACAGAGATCCACCTGCCTCTGACTCCCAAGTAATGGGATTAAAGGCGTGCACCACCACTCCCGGCTTTAACTTATTGTTTGTAATTGCAAATTTTATAAATCCATTATGAAGGATATTTATATATGAAAATATTTCAAGCACAATTATTAGAATAAAATTGTCCCTAAAATATTTTAAATTATTTTTATTCTGGAAGTGCATTATAATTTAAAATAGGATTCATTTTCCTCTTTGTATCTATTTTTTCTATAAGATACTTTAAATTACATTCTATGTTATGAATGCATAAATTAATCCACTGAGAAAGCTTACCAAATTATTTGGTAAAGCTCTTCTCAGAGTTTTAAAGTGTACATTAGGAATGTTTTTAAAAACTGAAGGGGGTTGTATCATGTAATCCAGAACAGCTGCCTAGGAAACTTTTAATTGGGTCAAATTTGAGAGAATTTAGTTTAATCTGGTTGTAAAAAACAGAAAAAGAGGGTAGATTTGACATGAAGGATTCCCATGCCTCTCTTTCCCCCTCCAACTCATCTGTGTGTCTGTCATGTGTAAGCATCTAAGGAGGGATATACAGATTACATAAAGTTGGTGGGGGAGTATTGAGGGAGTGAGCAGATAGGAGAGGAGCAGCCTAGAAGAGGTTCAGACTAACTGAACTACCTGGAAAAGACGTTCTCCAATCTGTTGAGCTGCCTCACCTTGTGCAATGAGTTCTACCTTGGTTGCTTGCTTTCATGAGTCATCACCCATGCTGGGGTGAGCTTTTGATGACACAGCTTCACTTCAGCTCTATAACTCCTCATCCATAGCCTTGTAACCCCAATAAAACTCATTTACCAAGTTTTACTTTGATGATATCCTTACTCTGGGTCAGTTGTAAGCTCCTTCTCCTGGATGAACTGACAATTGTTCATGTCACTTTAGAAATAAACAGTCATCTATGATTTGTGACTGTTTTTCAATCCTTCTAGTTTCCACCTCACATATACATTAGATCAAAGAGACAGAAATTTAGGCAGTCTGTGCATATACATCACATTTTTTCCCTTCTAAATTTCTTTCATTCCCAGAAGGCTATGTTCTGTAGCCATGATCTCATTACTCACTACCTCAGTTTACTGAGCTACAGCATCCTACCACCTTCATCGGGAGATCAGCTAACACCTTCAGACAAAGGAGGGAAACAGTTGTATAATCATACCATTTATAGTTACTGCAGCTAATTTTTAAGAACAAGCTCTTCCAGGTTCCACCTGCTTATTTATGTTCCTATACACTTAATTACCTTGCACATTGCATACCATATGATGAAATTGAAATATAATTCACTCTGCTACCAGATTTCACTTTAAATTTTCATTTTAAAGATATTTAAGTGAGTTGTTGTTGCCAGACCACTTGTGAAGCAGTCTTTTATTTGTTTCTGGCCTGTTGATTAGATGTTAGTTGTTATTTTTGCATGAATCATTTCATAGTTAATGTCTAGCTTTTGTAACTTTGAAATAGAATGCCAATTTACAACATTTGTGAAGCTATTTGAATGCCAAATCTTAACTATTTATGATGTTTCTAATCATTTGCCATCACCTTACTCCCAGACAGTTGTATAATTTTCATGTCTGACCTTTATAGCCTCTTCAAAGCCCTCAAAACAATTTAAATGGTCATATTTTATCAACTCACTTAATGTCATTAAATCATATAATTAAAATATCATGTACTACCACATAAATAATAATTCTTTGAGGGGGAGGCCTTAGATTTGGCTAGCAAAAACATGTGTTGTGGAGAAAATGCTCTACAGGTGTCGAGAGTTCAGTGTTTGGCCATCAATCAGTATATTTTACCAAAGAGACATAGACAGATGTCAATTGAATGAGGCAATTACCTTGACATCCTTTAAGAACATCATTCTATTATTCTCACCATTTTATAGCTTGAAAATATGAGGTCCAGAAGGAAAGATCAGTTTCTCAAGGTCAAACAACTGATGGGTTTCAAACAAGCACTAGAATTTAGCTTCTTCCTGACTCCTGGTCTATCCTATATATTACATTTCAATAAAAACCTAGCTTGTATTCTGTATGTATTTAGGGAAACAAACATCTATTTTCAAGTCACCATTGGAAAAATGCCTGAGAAAAATTCCAAGATTTTTTTCATCCTAATCTATGCTGTTTGATTACTCGGCAAGTTTTTGACAATCTATTGTCGATTAGATAAAAAATGCACCAGGGACCCTTGCAATTCAACATGAAATTGCATCTACCTCCGTGAAATAATTGGCTGAATGACAAAGTTTTCAACATAATCTAGTTAAACCAAAATTAAATCCTACAGACATTGGTCTTGCTATTTCTTTTGCTATATGGAAAGCTAGCCAAGTCACTCAATGTTTTTTCCCTACTTCTTAAAACATGTTTCTAAATTGCTAAGCACACACTACATTAAGCTGAATAAGTCTCCCTATTTTACTTAGCAAAATGTAATGCAAGCAAAATTATTCTCCTGGGTTATGAAATTTTGCTTTACATTCATCTCTGATATGTGTGTGTGTGTGTGTGTGTATGTGTAAACTATTTAAATATCAGTCACCTACTTATATTTATTAAAGCCTCTATTTTCCTTTTGCATAATGGCTGTACACTGGACATGACATAAAGGCTTTTAGTTCTCTTCCACCAAAAATCTTGCATCTTATGAATTACCACTCAACATAAAGATAAAAGGACTCTTAAAATCCTAACATTAAAGACTGCTTTAGATACCATTATCCCAATGACTCTCAATATTATATTTTCACATCCAGTCAGCCTTTAGTTACTATCAGTATTCTGTAAATTTTTTAATTTTTGGAAAAAAAGTGAAAAAAATGCACTTTATCATAAATCCATAAGGTAGAATAATTATAAACAAAAATTTCAACATAAAGTGGTAAATCGTAAGTCATGATGATTTAAAAAACTTTAAAATTTTAATTATTTATTAATTAATAAATTCAACAAAATTGGAACATTTGCACAAAATATGATTTGAAAGAGTGGTGAAGATGTGACATTAGTAAACTGAAGGAATATGAGTTTCCAGTAATCTTCCATTCATAAAAACACGAATTTGGGCCAGTGAGAGTGCTAAGCCCAAAAAGTGTTTCTTGTGCAAGCTTAAGGACTTGAGTTTGGATCCCCAGGATGCATACAGAACTCCAGGTACAACAGTGTTCTCTTGTAACCCCAGTGATGAAGAAGCATTGACAGGATCATCTCTAAGGCTTGCCGGCGACCCAGTCTAACCTAATTATCAAGCTGCAGGTTCATTGAGTGGCTCTGTCCCAAAATCTAAGGTAGAACAATTGATGAATATACCCATAAAAAAAAAAAAAAAAAAAAAAAAAAAAAAAAAAAAAAAACACAAATTTCAACAACTAACCACATCAACAATCCATTCACAAGAGTTAAGGATTCTAGGCTGACATTGTTGGTTAGGCAGAAAACAAATAAGAAATGAAGCCCGGAAGAAAACAGGAAGGGCAGTTTCACATTCCATGCATCATCCATCTTCCAAACTTGTGGGACACAAAGAAAGGCTTTCTCCATGAGGGAAAATAGAAATAAACTAGTACTTGGTTTTGCCTCAGGCCCCAGCACTAGGTCTTCCTCAACGAACCCCAGCAGCAGGATAGTACCCATAGACCTAAGTTCCAAGCCAACTCTTGTGGCTCCCTCTCCACTGCTGCTCCAGGGCCTGACCAGAACCTGCTTTCTTATGCTGAAGGTTAAGTCCAACACAGCTTCCAAGCCAACATCCATGTATTCAGGTTCCAAGTCTTTCTTAGTTCTAGAGCACACTGGGCTGCTCAGGCTTTATCCCCTGCCCATAAGATTTCATGCTCATTAAGTGTGGAGCAAGTCCTCAAGCCTGTGTCCAGAAGACTGGCACTGGGATGCCCTAATAGATGCTGGCACAGGGATCCTTATCATATAATATATAAAAGTGACACAAAATGTATAAAAACCTAAATATAATTTCTAAAACTATAAAACTCCTAGAAGAAAACTTAGGTAAAAGTTTCATAACATTGGATTTGGCAGTGATTTCTTAGATACAACATAAGTCATAGGCAATAAAAGTCAAAAAAAGGCAGAAGGTACTATATAAAGCTTAACAATTTCCATGAAGAAACAATCTACAGAGGGTAAAGACTACCCAAGAAATGGGAGATATTTGCAAACCATACATATGATAAGAGTTTTAATGTAAAATATGCAGAGTTTGTACAATTCAACAACAAATACCAACCTGACTGAAAATGGGGCAAAACATTTTAATAGATATTTATCCAAAAGAAGATCTTCAAGTAGCCAACAAGCGTAAGAATAAATGCTCAGCACCATCCACAATCGGCAAAATGGAAATTAAAAATTACAATGTTTATTAGAATGGCCAAAAACCATAAATTAAGAAATATTAGTGAAGATGTGCAAAATTATAGCCCTTTCAGATAGGCAGCACCAGAGCTAGAGGTTTATAATACTGCATTTGTACACAGAACAGTCACTGATTAATGGAAGCACATGCATAACACTCAATATGAAGAGATGAATTATTAATTTTCTTGGCTGCAGTAATAAATTCAGTATGTATTTCAAAGTATGATGCTATTCATATTAAATATACAGAATTTTAATTTTAAATAATAGGAAGCATTGGCAAGAGGGGAAAGAAATATTGGAACTCTTGTGTTCCGTGGTTGAAATGTGAGGCAGTCATCAAGGAAAATAATAGAAAGATATATTTAAAAATAAAAATAGATATATGGTGCAATATCTCATTTCTGGATATATATTCACAATCACGGAAAACAGGATCCTGAGCAGGTATTTGTGTGTGTGTGTGTGTGTGTGTGTGTGCGTGCGTGTGTTGCGGCATTATTCACCATAATGCAGAGGTATCTCAAGTAAGCGCCCATTAATTGTTGAATAGATACAGACATCTGGTGACTGGACTTGGGGCACAAGCCTGTAATCCCAGTTTTGTAATCATAGAAACTAAAGCAGGAAAATGACAAGTGCAAAGTCTGCCTGCACATACCAGGGTGATCCAGGAGGCCAACCTGGGAAAGGAGGACCTAGGTGGTGCAGATGCTGTGGGAAGATAGAAAAGGAAGGATCGATGGATGAATGGATGGATTATGATACATTAACAAAGTGGTCAATATAATACATATCTTCAACAACAAAACAGGCTTCTCTTTTTAAAAATATTTTAATTATTATTTTTATTTTATGTGTATATTGCCTGCATATATGTAAGTGCACCCATAGAGGTCAGAAAAAGGAGTCAGGTTGTTTGGAGCTGGAGTTATGGATGGTTGTTAGACATTATGTGGGTACTGGGAGTTGAACCCAGGTCCTCAGCAAGAGTAGCCAGTGCTCTTAATCACTGAGCCATCTCTCTAGCCCCCAGACTTTTCTTAAAACTACCAATGCATTAGATGTGAATTGAGACAAATTCTTTTTTATTATTCATTTAGTTTTTTAAATTTCATACGTATGAGTGTATTGCCTGCATGTATGTGAGTGCATCCATGTTGTGCAATGCTGTGGAGGTCAGAAGAGGGTTTTGGATTCCCCTGGAACTGGAGTTAAGGATGGTTCGTAGCTGCCATGTGGGTGCTGGGAATTGAACCCAGGTCCTCTGCAAAAGCAATCAGTGCTCTTAACTGCTGAGCCATCTCTCCAGCCCAAGACAAATTCTTATATTAATTCTTTCTACAATGTCTTTGGATGAAGAAAATTTCTTCAAGTAAATTTTATGGTTTTTTTAACTCTACATTACATCCATCAAATACCACAAATAAAGTCATTAGAAAATTTATATTAGGGACTGGAGATATGGGTCAGTGATAAAAGCATGTACTACTTTTGCAAAGTTCAGTTTCCAGCACTCATGTGGGGTAGCTCACAACCACCTGTAAGTCCAGTTTTAGGGGATCATCTGATGCCTCTGGCTTCTGTGGGCACCTGCACTCTGCACATACCCACAGGCAGACACACTCATACGCATAATTAAAAATAATAAAAAAATTAAAAAGAAAATCATGTATAAAACTTAATTAAAATTTATATCTGAAAGTTATATTCATATATAAATACTTTCCAGAAATCTAGAGCAAGAAAATCAATAAAAAAATCTGGATTCATGAAGAGCTTATATAAAAATAAATGCAATGGCCATTAGATATGTGAACACATATTCAATTTACTCAAATATAAGACATGAAGTAGAGATGCTGTTTTTCTCCTCACTAATTAAAAAAATTCAACTCCTCCAAGACTTTTCTAATAATGTTATGAGACAAAGCAATCAAAGTCTTGATTGCTTTAGAAAATTTTAAAATGCAAAGATTCTGTGTGGGGTAAACTGAAAATAATTTTCCAAAATCACATGTGTCATGTGTCTTTACCTTTTGCCTGGCAGTTTCACTACTTGAAATTTATTCTAACAATAAAACTGCTACAAACAAATCAATATATTTTTGAGGCTAAATAGTGAAACATTGTTTATAATAGCAAAGACCACCCTCAAAAGTAACTCAGTGTCCAGCAAAAGACTGCCCATCTTTCCTCAGGCAGAGACACATACTTACCCCTACACAACTCTATTCTTTACCCTGAATTACAGGCTTTAACATTTTATATAGCATATGCTTATTGAGCCCTTGATTCTTGATGACATCTTTAATCCTTTACATGTCTATTTTCTTCACTTTGCATGTCTAATCTTCTTTGTTTAAAACCCTCTATAAAACTTCTGACTCTGATCAGATACCATCTCTTTGATATGCCTTTTATGACAACATAAACAAAAAAATCCTGTGCCTTTCCACCCAAAGGCTATTGATAAAATGAACATAACCTAAGATTTTTCTTAGCTTATGTGCAGCTGATGACTGACTTAAAGTGAATACAGAAACCAATAGCAGTATGAAAGCAATCCGTATATTTACTTTCACTGTTAGAAAGCACAAGAGGAAAGTCACATTCAACCAATTAATATTTCTTAAAAATTCTTAAGGCTATGCAAAAAAAGTCAATTAAGTTCAGAAGACAGAAATCAAAATAATAGGTTGTCAGTCCTCTTCAGGCAAAGTTTACCAATCAAGACATCCTTTGATAGTTCTCATGTTCCAATGTAAAACAAGCAGTTTTTTAAACACTTTTCCAAATTCTCCTTTTTAATTTTTTTAACCTTCTCAAATACCCTCTTATATATAAAAACCATCTTGATTTTCTTTTTGGTTGTTGATAAGGTACCACTGCAATATTTACTTCCACTTGTACTTAAGGAAGTTGACCTGGTGCAGTTAGATAAATTAGGCTGTGTGCTACCTGGCCATCATCTGACTCTTATGATGTAAAACATTTGGCAATCTCTCTGCTGTTTCTTCTCATGCAATGGTTTAGCTCATAATCTTTGCCCAGGAATCCATCTCCTAGCAATTCAGTTATCTGTTCTAGGTCAGCCACTGCCCAGTACAGATGTGTTCTTTGAATGGAGGCACTTAGCATATTTGTCTCTATCTTCTACTGTTGGTAGTGTCTTACATAAAGTAGGCACTTGAATGAATTCCAGTGAAGAACAAAATTACTGCAAGACAAAGAGCAGAGTTAATGCTTAACTCATACATGTGGTGCTTCCAATAGTTCTTCAGCAAGGTCGGAGCTTCTTACATCTTACTCAAACCATACAAAAACCCAGAATAGAACCTAAGGAAATTTGGGCAGCTGACGGCTGTTGAGAAGAGGAGAGATAGCCTCTTTCAAGGATGTGGCTCTTGGAAGGCTAACTAGGCTCCAGTGCATGGACCCCGGCGAAAGGACATTTGGAAACACTTAGACGCTATAGGCCTTATTACATACAGAGTACATTAAATTGGGCAGGGGCAGTAAAGGGGGTGTGGAATCAAAGAGGAATCTATTTAAATGCCATCAGATTATAATGCATGAAAATCACAAAATTCCAATTAAAAAAAATGAAAACAACCACCCTGCTTAATAATTTTAAAAGAATTAGGGAAAATGACAGAAATTGCTAGAGAAATTAGTCTTATTCAAATGTTTTCTTCTTAAAAATATTAAATTGCTTTGTTTTCATTTGCTAATGACTACTTTACTAAAAATATCATTTTGGTCCATTTTTGTAAACCTTTAAAACTTTTTCCACATAAATCACATCAAAAGAAAGAAGCATGACATTCGCTTAATAAGACATATATTAGCTTAGAATGCTCAGTATTCTGAGCGGAGAGATTGCCCAGTGGTTAAGAGCACTATCTGCTCTTACAGAGGACCCAGGTTCGGTTTCCAGCACCCACATGGCAGCTATCATCTGTCCTTAACTCCAGTTCCAGGGGAATCCAACACGCTCTCTGACTTCCATACATTTACATACACGCAGGCAACATACTCATACACATCAATAAAAATAATAAAATATTTTTTAAATGCTGAGTATTCTGTATATTCAGATGATTCAAGAATATATCAATTCCTACTAGTTATAGAACAGGTAAATAAAAGTAAGTAGTAGTAATCTGAAAAGAAAAGCATTAGAATAATGCAATCAAATGCAGTATTATCCCTGTTTTAACTAGATATGACAGTGCATGTGCCTTTCTTAACATAAATGTTTCGGGGTTAAATGTACTGTCATAATTATTCTGAGGAATACAGTCCTGATTCAGAAAAAGCAACAGAGGAAAAGAAAACAGGGTAATTTTCAGAATCAATTTCTTTTATTTGAATTTTAATATAACTTCATGCATTACATCTGAGATTACGCCAGCAATACTGGTAGTAGTTATTGTAATCATCTGTGATTTACATGGGTATCTCTGAGGCTTATAGAACCAAAAGGAACTATAAATTAATATATAAATGAATTCAGCCATTCCCGTTATGGGCCACTTCTGACAATAAAGCTTTTCCAGCATAGGCTAGTGCTATTTCTTTTTCTCTGCAGGAAATTAGCTTTGAGGCAAACACTTACCAGAAAACTCATTTTATACTATGGTCTTTTCACCCAATCATTCTTTCACATGATAATTCTTATTCAGAAAAATTCAAACTTGTTTAGATTTAGCTAGATCTTATTGCTAATATACTCTGCCTTTCAGAACACATAGCAGGCTGAATTGTAAGGCAGACCACTGTGCATTGTATTGGGTATTTATACTATCATGCACTGGTTAAAAATGTGGATACATTGTGAGAAATGCATCATTAGGCTACTTTATCTATGTACGAACATTATGGAGTATATTTGCACAAACTTAGATGGTAGAGCCTATTAGATACTTTGGCTGTTGTTCCTAGGCTGAAAGAGCATGTTATTGTACTAAACACCATAATTAATTGTAACACAATGGAAATTTTTGCATATCTAAAAACATCTAGAGAGGCTAAGATAAAATGATACCAAAGTAATGAAAACATCATAATGAAACTCAGTTTTGAATCCTAATTTAAAATTAGTAGAAAAAAAAGAAAAAAAATCATCTACACTGAAAACGCATAGCAACAATGATATAAAGATAAGAGATGGTTCACCTCTGTATGAATTTCCCATGAATGGACCTTGCAAGTTTGAGTATTGCTCTGGGTGGGTCAGTAAGTGGTCAGTGAGGGAATGTACAGGCCCAGGACCTTACCTTACAGTACCGCACACTTCACAAATGTGGCACACTTAAGCTGCAGTAAATTGATTTAAACGTGTTTTTTTCTTTGATAATAAATTAACCTTATGATAGTGGGGGTTTTTTCCACTTTATAAACTTTAATAATTTAACTTTTTAATTCTTGTAATAGCACTTAGCTTAAAACACAAACTATAAATGTGCACAAAATATTTTTAAATCTGTATTCTTTTTCTTTTATTTTTATTTATTTATTTATTGGTGTTTTTGAGATGGGATCCCCCTGTAGCATGAGCTCGCCTGGAACTCATTATGTAGACCAGGCTGGCCTCGAACTCAAATAGATCTGCCTGCCTCTGCCTCCCAAGTGATGGGACTACAGGCATGCGCCTAGGCCTATATAGAACCAAACTCATCAAAATCACAGCCCAGTACATCTACATTTTGTTTAGCTGAAAAATCTTCAGAGGAAACAACCAGTGGGGTTTCATCTTCTGTGAGGACAGAGCTTTCTCAGTAATCCCTCCTGAAGGAACTACCTATGGCTGTTTAGGTTATTTTTATATAGGTAGAAGGAACTTGCTGTAATTAATGGGAATAGTATACTGGAAACACAAGCCATTATCACAGTAATTATCAAGTATTTTGTAGTCTATATAATTAAATGTGCCATGCTTTAAATTTTATTAACTAATTATTTCATACCATGTATTTTGATCATATTTTAAAACCCTGCTTCACTTGGAGTTGACTTTTGTGCAAGGCAAAAGATAAGGAACTAGTTTCATTCTTCTACAGGTGGAGATCCAGTTTTGCCATCACCATTTGTGGAAGATGCTGTCATTCCACCATTGTGTGTTCTTGGCACATACATTTGTCAACTATCAGGTGGCTGAAATTGCAGCACCAATGTTCCATTGATCTATGTGTCTGTTTTTGCACCAGTACCATGTTGTTTTTATGACTATGGCTCTGTAGTATACTTTGAGACTGATATAATAATCCCCCCAACATTGCTCTTTGGGCTCAGCATTGCTTTGGCTATCTGAGGC
>NW_008347536.1:7318403-7321877 GCF_000622305.1 Nannospalax galili | reverse complement strand
GGCCATTTTCACAATATTAATTCTTCCAATCCATGAGCATGGGAGGTTCTTCCATCTCCTGGTGTCTTCCTCAGTCTCTTTCTTTAACAATTTAAAATTTTCATTGTAGAGATCTTTGGTGTCTTTTGTCACATTTATACCAAAATATTTCATTTTTTTGCAGCAGTTGTGAATGGGAGCATTTCCTTGTATTCTTTCTCCAATTGCTTGTTATTGGTATAGAGAAAAGCTATTGATTTTTGTAGACCGATTTTATAACCTGCCTCTATACTGAAAGTGTTGATCAGTTCTAGGAGTTTTCTGGTGGAACTTTTAGGATCTCTTAGGTATAGTATCATATCATCTGCAAAAAGCAATCATTTGACCTCTTCTTTTCCAATTAGTACTTTAATTTAATTTCCTTCTCCTGTCTTATTTCTCTGGCAAGAGTTTCAAGCACTATGTTGGAAAGGAGTGGAGACAGTGGACATCTTTGTCTGGTTCCTGATTTTAATGGGAGTGATTACAGTTTTGCTCCATTTAGAATGATATTGGCTGTGGGTTCATTGTATATAGCTTTAATTAGCAGTCTCTTCTACATGAAATAACTACCATCATCACAACTTTGGATGAGCCTGATCACTAAACATAGTCACAATTGGGCTTGCTGATGGTTGTGCTCATTCACTAAAGTAGTGCCAAGCAAGGTCACTGGACCCTCACCTGAGTATCCAGCCACTATTCCAAGCCAACTAGTCCAGCCTTGGAAGACAAAAGAAAAATGAGGAAGAACCCAACAGAGAGATGCTTTTGAAAGCCCTTGTCAAGAAACTCCAATGGACTCTCATATGAACATTTGAAAATTGCCCTGTTCTGACTTTCTTCTAGTTCCATCTAGAACTTGTAATGCTAATTATGCTTGCCTTTACTTCTCCTTCACATCTATTCATGATTCAAGGACTTTCTTTTCCCCTTAGAGACAAGAGTTATGCAATTTTGGAGTCTTTTAGATAGACCCACTGAAGGGGTACTCCAGTTGCCTCACCCTGTGTCCCTATTCAGCATGGAAGAAGCCAGAGCAGTTGGTGTCCCTATTCCCTCTTGGCAATTTGGGTAAACCCTTCAGAAGATGGCAATGATAAGAATAGGAATTAGGAATTGGCTAGGCAGTTAAAGTAAAAAGACCCCAAAGAAATGTATCCAGTTTCTGGGCTAAAAATCAAAATGTCCTTGGGCCTGTTAGCAACATATTCTGTTCCAAAGGTCAAAAATGTCAAGAGTATTTGGGAGCTTGTATCTAATCCTTAAAAGATTTTAGGGTTACCTCTTCAGAAGGGGGACTGTTGGAGGGGAGGGAGTGGACATGGATTTGATCAAAACACCTTATATATGTGTATGAAATTCTCAATAAAGTTTTTGTAAAAGTTTAAAAAATTAAAATTAATTGGGAGGCAGAGGCAGATGGATCTCTGTGAGTTGGGAGGCAGAGGCAGATGGATCTCTGTGAGTTCAAGGCCAGCCTGGTCTACATAGTGAGTTCCAGGCCAGCTGGGGCTACAGGGAGACCCTGTTTCAAAAAGACCAAAAAAAAATTAAAATAAAAAAAAAAACCTGCTTCATCTACACCCCTACCTTATTACCCACCTCACCCGAGACTTCGTGTCCTTTTGTGTATTCTGTGCTGTTGCTCTTTTCACAAAGGACTATCAAATTTCATTTGGGTTTACCCAACGCTCTTGGGAGGTGGATCTATCCTCTGGAGCCTGGTCCACCTACTCAGTGTCACACTCTTAAAGAAAACTGTCTCTCCCTCTCCCAGCAGCTATCAGCAGCCAATAGTTTCTCAGTTAGGGTTGGGGTTTCTTGCCCACCTCTCCCATCCATGCTGAGGTTTGTCTGATTTGAACTTGACCAGGTCATGCACATGCAATTACAAATACTGTGGGTTGTGTGTGCAACTGCCCTATTGTATCTCAAAAGCATGGTTTCTTTGTATTCATCCACCACCTCTGCCTCTTACAATCTTTCTCCCCCCTCTTCTTCAATGATACCTTAGCCTTGAGAATATGTGCTGTGATATAATGGGTATATCCCATTTAGGGCTGAGTACTCTGCAGCCTCTTGTGCTCTGAAGGTTGACTAGTTGTTAGTCTTTGTATTAGTTGTCATCTTCTGCAAGCAGAAGCTTCTCTGATGAGAGATGTGAAATGCACTAATTCATGTCTGTAATAGCAAGTCATTATGAGCTGGTTTGATACTGTGTCCATATTTTTTACAGATAGAAGTGCAGTAGGTTTCTTTATGCCAACATCACTGTTAATATAACAAATGTGTTGTGATATGACCTTGTAGCAGCTATATATTTGCTATACAATAAGAGTATTTTAGGTTTGTTATAATCTCATGGATCCACCACCATATATGCAATGTGCTGTTGGCCAAAAACACAGTTATGGAGGCATGACTGTATTTGCATTCATCTCATGTGTTCATCTGTTTATACGCCTGTTTGTCATCTTGTATGTGATTCAGTAGTCAACAGAGACTATGATCCATCAATGATCATCATCAACCTGAGAATATTGGACACTGAAATCACAGTAAGTTTTACTGTCTTTGCCAGTGAATAGTGAAAGTGGCTATGTGATCCAATCTGCTTTATGCCTGGTAGGAAAGCAACTTCATTCCTAGAGAGGAAACCCAGGAGAACAATTTCCTGTACCTTTGGAAAGTAATTGTTTTAAATTTTGTCACCAAAATTCTAAACTCAACTTATTACTTACTTCAACATACAAAGAGAAAAGGTACAGAGAGATTGAATTATAATTCTGACACAATCTCCCTGGAAAATATTCTACTTTGCCGTTATATGAATCAAATTTAGTTTCTGATTGAAGAAATTTAATCAAAACATTTGATTGTTTACATGAGCTTATATGTCCTTCTTTTAAAAAGTATTCTGAGTCTAGAATAGTACTGTCCATTATTAGCTCAAACCCAAATCACTGTTATATGTCTATTACATATCCATGTTTCAATCCAATTTTAGTTTTAAAAATAATTATACCAAGTGAGTAGTTTTCTTGAGGATTACATTTGATACTGGTGGTAAGGTTTAAAATGTTTTATCATAAAAAATGTTTTATCATATGAAATGCATCAAATGATAATTACAGTCATAATAAAAAGCATAACAGTTAATAATCTACTGTCATACAGGACTAGAGGTATAACTACAACTCTATATGAAATATATTCATTTCATTTTTTCTGTTTCTTAGAAATTTATCTTCAATAAGATAGTGACCTGTTGGGACAGATGATAATAATAGCATCATATAAAGATTTCTTTTTAAGATTTAAAAATATATTTTTTAAAAACTTCATTTTTAATTGACTTTTTTGCAATTTTCATACAATATAATTTGATGACATTTAGATCCCCTCCTCTATCTGCACCTTCCCCACTGCCCCCTGCCAAATTTAATGTAATAT
>NW_008347536.1:7313580-7318362 GCF_000622305.1 Nannospalax galili | reverse complement strand
TAACATAGAATCTAACTAGTGTCCCCAAATGTCCTACAGTATGGGTCCATCCACTAGAGCCTGGTTAACCTACCAAGAGTTTCCTACTCGAAAGAGACTGTCTCTGCCCGTCCAAGTAGTTATCAGATGCCATAATTGCCTTAGGTTGAGTTAGGATGTCTTACCCACTTCCTCATATCTATGTTGGGATTTTGAGCTTGTATGGGACTTGTGCATGCTGTCATCATTGCTGTGTGTTCATGTGAGTAACTGAGAAGCTGTTAAGAAACGGTTTCCTTGCGGTCATCTAGCCATTCCACTTAGGCTGCCGGAGAATGTCTGACTAGCTTGAGCTACTTCACTCTCCTGGAGAGCTCCTGATTAGCCGGCGTGAATCCACCCAGTCCCTCCAATAGAAAACCAAGACAGAACCTGAAGCTGAGACAACCACCTTTGCCTCCTCCAATTTTTCTGCTCCCTCTTTCACATTATCCCCCGAACCTTGGGAGACAGAAGCTTGGCATAGGCTTCCCATTCAAAGATCAGCATTCTGCAGGCTTTTGCTCTCTGTACATAGCCAGTTGTGAGTTTTTGAGTTAATCACCATCTGCTGTTTAAGGAAAGTTCACTGGTGAGAGTTACTGGATTCATTAAACTAAAGGTATAACAAAATAAGCATTAGGAATCAGTGTGACATGATAACTATTTAATAGAAAAATAGTATTAGGTTCTCCCCTATGTCCTGCAACCTATCTAGACTCAGGTTTCTAAGTCTGATACCAATGCCAGGTACGGGCTCCATTCTTTGAAACAGACCTTAAATCCAATTAAAGAGTGGTTAGTTACTCTCATAACATTTGTGCCATTATTGCACTGCTGAGGTGATTGTTAATGTAGTTCACAGGATTCATAACTGGATAAGATTGATGATTATTTTTTACCTTCTTGTAGCTACACAGCACCTTCCAGGGCTATGGACAATAGCTAGTTGAAATGAGGCCCTGAAACCATCACAGGTTTGATTTCTCCTTGTACATTCTGTAACTCATGTATGGAGTGTCTTCAGCAATAAAGTCTTATCATCCAGTTCTGGTGAGTAACCAAGAGCAGAGGCAATGACCAGTATAGATTGAGGGTCTATGAGACCCCTGATCGACAGTTTCTAGACAGGTAGTTTGTTCTTGGCATTCATCTTTATTTTTTCATTAGCCTATGATGTCTAAAAGTTCCCCTGTTATAGAGTAACTCATTTTAATACCTTTTCATAATGTATATACTTTAAGAAGCTTCTATGATGATACTTTTCCATATAGTTAAGGCTTTTAGTGTTAAATATTCCTTCCTGTGTGCCCTCTTCTGCTATGCCCTCAATTCCCCACCCCATTTAACCCTTCCTACTGTAATGGAATGCTTTCCTCCATCATATCACCACATTTTACTAGCCCTCAAGGGAAGATCGCCCTCTCTCGTGGTTGATTTTTTGTTTCTTGACCTCTCTGAATTTTCAGTGAAACAAGCATTTCTATGATTTCAAAGTTACCATCCAGCTATAAGAAAGAATATGTGATGTTTGCCTTCCTATGTGTGGGTTACCTCACCCCGAATGATTGTTTCTTGTTCCATCCATTTCATAATTTTGTCTTTTTAATAATATGCACCACACCTTCATTATCCATTAATCACTTAATGGACATCTAGGCTGTTTATAACTTTTAGATATTATGAAAAGGGTGCCAATAAACATGGGTGTACAGCTATTTTTGTAATAAGGTATAGAGTCTTTTGAGTAGTTATCCAAGAATGGCATGGCTAGGTCATATGTCAGATAAATTTCAAGCTTTTTGAGGAATATTCACATAGATTTCCATCGTGGCTGCACAAGTTTGCACTTCAACCAGTAGTGGATAAGAGTTCCCCTTCTCTGCACCCTCACCAGCATTTATTTTAATACCTTTTCATAATATATATACTTTTGAGATTCTGAATGGGGTAAGATGAAATTTCAATGTGACTTTAATCTGCATTTCCCTGATGACTAAAGATATTGAACATTTTTAGGTATTTCTCAACCATTTTCATCTCATCCTTAGAGGCCTTCCTGTTCAAATCCTTGTCAAAATTTTAAATTAGGTTATTTGGGGTTTTGACGTCTACTGTTTTTAGTTCTTCGTGTATTCTAAATATTGATCCTCTGTCTAAAATATAGGTGGTAAAGACTTTTTCTTGTTCTGTAGGTTATGTCTTCATTTTAATGATGGTGTCCCTTGATGTACACAATTTTTCTAGTTTCATGAGGTCCTATTTATCAGTTGTTGAATCTAATGCTTGTTATATAGGTATCCTGTTCAGAAAGTCCTTTCCTGAAGACAGGAAACAAAACAAAAGACAGGAAACAAAACAAAAGGCACAGGCACAACTGGATTTCCACCTGTATAAGAATGAAACTACATCCTTGTCTTTCACCTTGCACAAAAGTCAACTCCAAATGGATCAAAGACCTCAATGTGTAACAGGAAACCCTGAAACTATTAGAATAAAATATTGGCAGTAACCTACAAGATATAGGTGTAGGATGGGGTTTTCTAAATTGGACAGTAGTTGCTCAGGAATTAAGGTCAACAATCAACAAGTGGGACATAATTAAACTAAAAAACTTCTGTACAGCAAAAGAAACAATCAAGAAAGTGAAGAGAAAATCCACAGAGTGGGAAAAAATATCACCCCCCCGACATATCTGACAGAGGTTTAACATCCAGAATATATAAAGAACTCAAAAAACAAGGACACAAGAAAGCAAATGACCTAATTAAAAGATGTGCTAAAGGCCTAAATAGAGAGTTCTCAAAAGAAGAAATAAAGACAGCTAAGAAATATTTTTAAAAGTGTTCAACATCGTCAGTAATTAGGGAAATGCAAATTAAAACCACCTTAAGGTTTCACCTTATCCCAGTCAGACTGGCTAAGATCCAGAGAACAAATGATACCAAATGCTGGCAAGGGTGTGGAGAAAGAGGAAAAGAGGAATGCTCATTCACTGCTGGTGGGATTGCAAATTCGTGCAACCTCAATGGGAAACAGTGTGGAGAACTCTTAAAAAACTAAATATGAATTTACCATATGACCCGGTTATATACCCAAAGGACTCATCCTACTGTAGAGACATTTGTACAGCCATGTTTGTTGCTGCTGTTTTCACAATAGCTAAGAGATGGAAGAAAGGTAAGTGCCCATCAACTGATGAGTGGTTAAAAAAACATGGAAAATTTACACAATGGAGTTCTATTCAGCAGCAAAGAAAAATGAAATAATGAAATTTGCAGGTAAATTGGTGGATCTAGAAACTGTTATACTAAGTGAAGTAACACAGACTCAGAAAAACAAAAGATGTATGTTCTCCCTCATCTGTGGATCCTAGCACCAAATTCTTATGAGTGAGTGCAAAACCTGATGCAACTGCAGGGACCAGGAATATGGAAGGAAAATGGGAGGTAAAGGGAAAGAAGGAAGCCAAGAAAGAAGATTAGTAGGATAAAGGTGTTATTAAGGAAGAAATATATAAAAAGGGGGTAAAGGGAAGGGGGGAAGGAGAGCTATGCAAATAACTATGGGAATAAAGAGGGGAAAATTCTCCAGATACACAGTTAAAAAAAAAAAAGCCTTAAGCAACCCTATAGGGATGGATGAAAGGCCTGCAGAAGCAATACAGTGGTTAAATGAAATCCCATTGCGAGAGGTGGGTTGCCCTCTATGAGGGACACTAGAGGCCCCCAAAGCAATAAAGGCCATTGCCAATAATGTTCGTTCTACATCGGAAGAAATGGAAAAACCTATTACTGAAGATGCTGCATGATGTGAACACAGGAGAGGGAGAAATCAAACTTGGACTAAGCTGGAAACTCCCTGCCACTGGATGAGTGGCTTTCATGGTGTCAAAAGGCAACATGAAGAAAATTGGGAGAGAATAGTCCCCTATATTTCTTCTCAATGACAGACCCCACATATTGCACTACCAGCATACTAAACAAGATGTTCCTGCTGGTACAATAGTGAAGTATCTAGTGTATGTACAACCACCAAATCTTTGATTGGACATAATGCCCACTGCTAGGGGTGGAACACACATCTGGAACTATAGACCTGGCCAAACCCCAGTGGGAATATAGGCCCCAGTGGGAAGTTTCTGCAATTGCTTTGTTAGATAGAAATGATGCACCGGCTAAAGTACCGACCAAGCATTTGTGTTGACTCCCATAGGTTAAGTTATTATAGCAGTCACTGTTTAGATTATCTTGCTTCTTGCTGTGTGTGTTTTTATAGTAGATGGAATTCCACTGAAATGGGCCAACAGCCCATGGAAAACAGATGATACAGAGACCAGAAAGTTCAGTGCCTTGTCACAACAGGAGGAAGATCATACCATACCTACCACCCCCTCCATGGCTCTGGGATTTTTGCAGAAAAGGTTGGTGGAAAGAATGTAAAAGCCGGAGGAAGGGGTGGAATGTTAACTGGCTATGTCCTCCAACCACTGTGCTGGCAAGCTATAGTCACAATGCCTTCCCACACTCATCAAGGATTCCAGGGGGAGGGGAGTCAGTTACCCCTCCCACCCCATCAGTCAACTGTAGTTACATGTGGGCAAGAGGCAAAGGATATATAAGCCAAGAACACCAAGATGCACCTCTCTCACCATTTTGTGAAGCTGTCAGAAGTCACAGGATCTGTATTTGAGTATGGACTTTATGGCAGAGCTGTAAATGTGGGGAGCCCAGTCTTCTGTAAATAAACCCCTACCCTATGCTA
>NW_008347536.1:7279843-7313508 GCF_000622305.1 Nannospalax galili | reverse complement strand
AAAGAAAAAAAAAGTCCTTTCCTGTGCCTATACGTTCCAATGCAAGCCCTACTTTATCCTCTGGGTATCAGATCTTATCTTAAGGTCCTTGATCTGTTTGCAGTTGAGTTTTGTGCATATTGAGAGATCGGGATGTAGTTTCATTCTTCTACATGATTTTATCTAGTTTGAACAACACCAGTTGTTGAACATTGTGTCTTTTATCCAGTGTGCGTCTTTGGCTTCTTGTCAAGAATCTGGTGTCTGTAAATGTGTGGTTTTAAATCGGCCCTCAATTCTCTTCTGCTGAACAATGTTTATGTTTTTATGATAGTACCATGCTATTTTTATTACTATAGCACTCTAATATAATTTAAGATCAGGAATGGTAATTCCTTCAGTAATCCTTTTGTTTTTCAGGATTATTTTAGATATCTTGGATATTTTGTGTTGCCATATGAAACTTGACATTATTTTTTCAATTTCTGCAAAAAATTGTGTTGGAATTTCAATGGATATTGCATTGAATTTTTAGATTGCTTTTGGTAGCATGGTATTTTCATAATATTAATCCTACCAATCCATGATCATGGGAGACCTGTGCATTTTGTATCTTCTTCAATTTCTTCAGTGTCTTAATGTTTTTATTGTAAAGGCTCTTTACTTTCTTTGTTATATTTATTCCAAGATATATGGATTACAAGGCTGTTGGTAACAGGATCATTTCATAGATTTTTTTTCCCTCAGTGTTTGTTGTTGATATATAGAAAGGCTACTGGTTTGAGGGTGTTAATTTTATATACTGCCCACTACGTTGCTGAATGTATTTATCAGGTCTAAGAGTTTTCTAGTGGAGTCTTTAGAATTCTTTCTACATAGAATCATTTGCAAATAAAGATATTTGACTTCTTCCTTTTTAATTTTTATCCCTTTTATCTCCTTAGTTTTATTGCTATAGCTAAGACTTCAAGTACTATATTGAACAGGAATGGAGAGAGTGGACATCTTTGTCTTGCTTCTGATTTTAATGGGAATACTTTCAGATTTTCTCCATTTAATATACTGTTGTGTACTAACTGGAGAAATGTATGAATGTTGTATGAATGCTGGATTTTGTCAAAAGCCTTTTATGCAACTAATGAGATAATCACGTGGTTTCTGTCCTTGAGTCTGTTTATGTAGTGGATTATATTTATTAACTTGAAAATGTTGAAACGTCCCTGCATTTCTGGGATAAGCCAATTTGATCATGTGTACGAACTCCTTGATGTTTTCTTGCATTTGGTTTGTATTTTATTGAAAATTTTTGCATCTGTGATCTTCAAAAAGAATGGTGCATAATTTTTCTTTTTTGTTGTTGTTGTTGTTGGGCCTTACTAGTTGAGGTTTTTGAGTAACATGACTTGATAGAAGAACTTGGGGACACAGTAGGAGATGACTGTTTAAGCTGTTTTTTTTTTTTCTCTCTTTCTTTTCTTTCCCTTCTCTACTCTGTACTTTTGTCAAAATTCAATTTAACCTGTTATATAAGCTTCTGTCTTTTCTAGTTATATAAATTCAATCTTTTCTCTAAGAATAAAGATCATTTATTTCACTAAAATATAACATTTATGTCATCCACAGCACCAACCAAAAGATGACCATTTTTACTTTGAAGCAAACCCAGAATGTGAATATTGGAAAACATAACCTCAATAAAATACATTGTAAGAAAACTTCTTCTTTCCCATGCTTTTTTCTCCATCCTAGTTCATGATTTAGGTTATCCTTCTCACTGGCTTTCATACATGTTTGCCAAAGCAAAAAAAAAAAAAAAAAATTGCCTTTTTGAGACAGGGTCTCCCTGTAGCCCCAGCTGGCCTGGAACTCACTTTGTAGATCAGGGTGGCCTTGAAATCAAAGAGATCCTCCTGCTTCTGCCTCCCAAGTGCTAGGATTACAGGTGTGTGCCACCACACCCAGCACCTAAGCAAAATTTTTAAAGTTGGGCATAAGTTGGGCATAGTGATACACACCTGTCATCCAAGTATTTAGAAGCAGTAAACTTGAGAGTTCAAAGCAATCTTCTCACAGCCAGCACCAAGCTGGACCACATGAAACTGTTTAAAAGATAAATAAATAGAAATTTAAAATGTGTTTTGTACAGAACATTCATGAGAATTCTTTTCTCTTCCCTACATCTCTGTGAATGGGAATATTAAGGACCAGTATGCTCTGGAAGGTTGGACAGAGCCAGATATCAGGAGACTGACTCGTTCAGCTCCTTTTGTCTATTACCTATTATGAAATTTTTTTGGAGGTGATATCTTGCAGTGAATATTCTTTCCCTAAATTTCTCTGTTCATATTTTCTTTGGTTAATGACAACACATATAACACAGAGCAACTGTTTCAAGAGCTATCTCTTACAGCTAGAAACAATTGAAGTTGGGAATAGTCTTTGCTGTCACTGACCTTAAAGAAAATGCCCTCTGCAAATCTTTTATAAGTAGGATACAATAGAGAGCCCTAAATTTTCTAACGAGTTGATAACTCCAAATTCAAATACAATCATTAGTAAAAATGTTTTTGTATATACTAGGTATTTTACATAATTTATTTGTTACTCAGTAAGCAAGCTTGGAAAGTAAGCATTAAATGTGTATATTATGCTGGTGAAAAATGAAAGTCCTGGAGAGAAAATGAAGCATGTTAATTTCTAGTGGCAAATCTGTGAAGTTCTTACCTTACCATGCTAAATAGAGTGTCCAGGCTCCAATGAATGAACTGACACAAAGGGATATCTTTGGACACAAACTTGACTTGATAGGCCTTAACATATATGATAGAATGCATGAAATCTTATCGAGGGGCTATGCAGAATGAAGGTAGGGGAGGGAGTCTAAATATGATTAAGATGCATTGTATTAAATATTCAAAATTTCAATTAAAATATATATTGTAAAAGTAAATAAATGAAAATTGATTAATGTAAAATAAAGAAAAATTATCACAGCTAAAAGAAAAAGATAAAGCTTCCATGATATCCATGACATAAATAGTTTGCAAGAATTCATATCCACCAAACTACAGAGAATACTCAGGGCAATACCAAAGACTGAAGAAAGGAATAGCTATGCCCAAAAGGCTACAGGAAAAAATAAAACATATGAAGGAATAAATATGGGAAAACAACAGGACTAAGAACATGAGCTGAAAATTAAATGAAAGTGATCAATACACATCTTTCAATAATAACCTTAAACACCAATGGCCTCAATTTTCCAATCAAAGGACACAGATAAGTTGAATAGACTCAGAAACAAAATCTATCTTTTTCTGTCTACAAGAAGCTCGTCTAAACTTCAAGAACAGGTATCACCTTAGAGTGAAAGAATGGAAAAAAATTTCCAAGCAAATGCACCAAAATCAAGCAACTACTGTTAGCTTAATTTGGATAAAATGGACTTCAAACTAAACTTAATCAGAGAAGGTAAAGAACATCATTTCATTCTGATCAAGGTAAAAATTGATCAAGCAGACATTAGAATCATGGACATATATAGACTAAACTCTGGTGCACTAAATTTCATAAAACGTCTTATCTTTATACCAACATGAAATCATATTGACTACCTACAATAGTTTTATGCCATGTCTTAAAGTTACACTAAATTCTTTAGTTCATTATTCTCTTTCATGATTATCCTAATACAGTCTTTAATTTTTGTTGTTTGCTTTTCTATATGAATATAAAAATTATTAGTGCCATATTATCTAGCTTTGAAGTCTTCAAAAGTGTATACAGAATAAATTTTATCCAGAATTTATCATTGCTATCTGCAGTACAAAAGTCTAATATAAGGAATTTGACGCCCTCTTCTGACTTCCACAGGCATGACACAGGTGCAACTACCTACATGCAGGCAATACATTCATATGCATAAAATAAAAATAATAAATAAATTATATTTTTAATAAGTCTAATATAAGGTACTTGGCAATTACTAAAACACAGTCTGCCTCTTATTCTTTTTTTTTTAATTGGAGTGTTTTCAATTAGCACTCAGTCATAGGCATAGTTCTAACCAGGTCTACCTCCAGTTACCCAACAAATAAACTCTTTCTACATTTTCTTAAACACTGCTAATCAGCAGAAGTCCTGTTGAAATACCAACAAATTTGAGATCTAGCCACCTTTCTATTGTTTGGGAACTAAATGTAAGTATTTTCCCAGCCCTTGTATTTTCTTTTCTTGGCTTTCCATTTAAGTTTTTAAAACAGACAATAAGAAACCATCTGCATTTTTCAAATCCAAGTAGAGATTCAGATTGGTTCCATATTTTAGCTACAGTTGATAATAATTATAAGTGGTTCCATATTTTACTATAGTTAATAACATTTTTTAAATATTTTATTTATTATTTTTATTTTATGTGTATGAGTGTATTGCCTGGATGTGTGTGAGTGCACCCATGTCATGCAATGCTATGGAGGTCAGAAGAGGGCTTCGGATTCCCCTGGAACTGGAGTTAAGGATGGTTTGTAGCTGCCATGTGGGTGCCAGGAATCGAACCCGGGTCCTCTGCAAGAGCAGTCTGTGCTCTTAACCGCTGATCCATCTCTCCAGCCTCAATATAATAACATTTTATATTGTGAAAATAATATATTTTAAATTTCTTCACTAAAAATAAAAGATACTTAGTGTTAATTAGTCTGATTTCACCCTCCTACAATGTATGTATGTAAAGAACATTATTTATACACCATCAATATATACAATTACTTGTCATTTAAAATAAAAATAAAATGTAATAAAGAAGTTATCCAGGTTAATGACTGATTAAATCATTATGTCATCATGCTGAACAAATTTTAGCTAACAATAATTGTAACATTTATATTCTCAATTGTCAAAGTGTTTTCTGGCTGGACTGCTTATTCAACTCAGAAATTCAGTTTGTACTTTTTCCTGTTGGCACTTGGTCTAACCTCTTCCCTTTGTGTTTCTTGATCTGTAGACTTGTCATATGCTATTTTCTTTCCAATTATTTTATGGCTTCTTAAATTCCAGTATCTGTCTTCTCTATACAAAAATTATTTCTCATGTTTTGCAAATGAAACTCCTCTTTTTTTTTTTTTTAATGCCTGGTCTTCAATTAAGCAATACCTTCACCAGGTGACAGTCTGCCGGCCTCATCTCACCACTGGAGGGACAACCTAGACGAGAACATCCAGTTCTGTTTTACTTCTCTACCTCCACATTGGAAAACAAGATGTGTACTTGGCACACCAGCGCTCTCCTTAGACAAAACAGGTTCTTGGGCTCATTGCTGAAATTTAAGAGAGGTGAATTCCAAGGATCTATTTTGGGTCAGGGATTTTTCTTTCACACATAGAATATCAATGCAAACTGGAAATCTCACTACTTGCCAAACGAAGCCATATTAGTTCAGCCCAGAATTCAGAAAATATTCAGCTGTGTGTTTTAGGCATGAACAATCATCAGATCTACTCCTTAAAAGTGAAAGGTTCTCCCTACTTTCTATATCCCAAATATTAGTAGAAGCCATAACACTATTCTATGTCATCTTTTATGTGAATGATCTCTTAACTAGGTTTATGACTAGTACTTGTTCACAGCTAGGAGTGTGATTTTTAAAGAAGTAAAACAGATTATATTATCCATACACTTAAAACACAAAATAATTCAGAGACTTTGTAAACTCACTTTTTATCAGCTTCCCCCTTCACAGTATGTCCCAGTTGACTGGCCTTCAGAGGTTTCCTCAACACATTCACTCCTTCCAGGAGTCTTTTGCACTCTTTCCTTGAGTTCAGAATGATCTTAGTTCTTCTCATCACTGACTCCATTCACCATCAAATATCAATTCTAGTTTGTCTTCCTCTCAAAGGCCTCTCTGCCGTACTGATGAAGCTGTCTCCCACTTCAATCTCTCCACTATATTTTCAGAGACAGTTTTATTTTCCTTTTAAAAGAACTCATAATAAACCAAAGTTTTATTTATTTATGTGCTTATTTGGATATCCCCTCAATAGAATGCTCGCTACATTAAACGAGCACAGGCCTTTGCTTGCTTCAACTCTCAGCGCCCAGTGCCTCAAACGATGCCTACCCTAGGGCTGGCACTCAAAAAGAAACTTTGTTTAATAAACAAGCAAAAGCAGACTAGAGCAATACAAACAGGGAGATATAGAGAAAGTCACAGTTTCCCAGAACAAAAAATGTGTTCTCACATCACAGAATAATCAAGAAAAATATCACCATATATTGTATCTCGTGATTCATGCCCACTGAAGCATTTTAAGAATAGGTTGATTTGCAAACATGACCAGCTACACATCACATCTGTGCATTGGTGTCATGTTTTCTAATATTAAAAAAGAAATATCACAATTTATGAACACTATACCAAAGAAAACATGGGAAAACATTCAATGAATATAAAAGAGATAAGATTTTGTATATTGATAGAATTGTTTGAAAAAATTCTTAAGGTTATAATAAAAAGTCTCAAAGCTCTGTGTTCATATTAAATTAGGGATAATTTTCATTTCACAAAGTGATTATGGGAAATTGATGGGCAACAGTAATTTGAGAACATCCTTCCAAAATTGACGTGTAGTAGGCCTAACACATAATTGCTCTTCTCCCTCCCTGAACCCTATTCTACACTATACAACACATTCATCACTTGTCAGAGCATGACCTCAGCAATAGAAAAGGGCCCATCTTATCATGGAGGAAGTACGAGTCAACAAAAACTATCAAATTTTAAGAGTACATTTATGTATTCAGAATTCTGTCTTATTATCTGACCCGCTTCTAGTGACCATGTGGACAATTAAAAGCGTAATAGTCTAGCTAGCTATATTTTAAACAATGGAAATGTATTAACTTTTTATTATTATTTAAAAGTATTAATGCAAGTTGGAAAAACATGTAGGCTTTTATTTCCACTCACACCAAAAACAAGATGTTTAGAATGCTTCCTGTTAATTCTGTACAAACACAGCCATCTTGTTCTGTTAAGCATCCTCAGTAAGTAGAAAACAGGATTTAAGAAAAATTATGCTAGGGGTCATAGACTTCTTATGAGAATCAATGGATCCAGTTGTTCTAAGTGTAGATTATTTCAAACCAAGAAACTCATTTCTCTATCTGCCAAGATTGTTGTCTATGTATGGCTCATAGCTGAATATCATTTGGGGGAACTGCACTTGTCCTAAAGAAGCTGTGTTACCAGAGCTCTGTTCACAAAAGCAGCCAGCATCCAATGACCAGCTGATGTGGGTAAGAAAGACTCATCTCTCTTGCTTCCATGAGAGACACTTACTTTGAAGTGTCATCCCTGATTCTCAGCTCTGCATTGGGTCTTCTGAGTCTTTTGTCACAAATGTGCTGCCCATTTACCTTTTGTTCTGCCCAATTCTACATCCCTTGATCTACCTACACTGGAGTTGTACCTCACATTCCATTTGCAGGAAACATGTGCTAAATACTGTTTAATTTTTCTCTTTTCAGATGAATCAAAGCACTGAACTCTGAAAATGAATAACTCTCAGGGCAAATGGTTAAAGGAAGGGAAGGAGAATATCGAACTTCTCTCTCAGTTTAGGACTAGTTCTTAACTCCACTGTAATTTCTGTTCCCAAGAGCAGTTCACGGTAAAATTATATGAATATAACCCAGAAATTGATTCCTCATGTTTACTTTCAACAAGCCTTACACATATATGTGGATTATTGCTATTTACTCATTAATAAAAAGAGATTCATTAGGTAATTTGTTCAACAGCAATAAGTAAGAAGCCCAGAAATTCAAACCCAGGTCTGGTAGATTCAAGAGCCTTTGACTATAACACGCAGCCTTTCCTCTTCTAACTGAATATTATCTTATTAATAAAAGAAACCATGGCAGTTTCTGGTTGCTTCAAAGTAAACTTTCTCAGGCTGACAGTCTATCAGAACTTGTCACTTACAGTTTAATGCCATGCTGCCTGGTTGGGGCTTATCAGACTCCAGTAAAGCCCAAATGGATGTTATGCCATTGTGCATTTGATGTACTGGCTCCATGGAGGCGACAGCCACATTAAATACTTAATGCCAGTCGCTTTTATTTACTGGATAAGCCTCTCCCCTTAGGATATTTCCTTTCATCCTTTAGGCCGAAGCCTCTAACATCTTTGGGATCCACATGGTACTTTGTCCACCTGGAGTTATTTCATTGGCAGTGGTGATGCTTTCCCAGAGTAGGGTTAAGAACATTTTAAGAAAAAAAAAAAAAACAAAAACAGGCAAACAGGCCCCATGAAACTTCAAGTTGACAGAAAAGAAGCCAAAAACACATAAATAAAGAAATTAAGGATACTTTTGTAATGTAGCGCTTTTATAAACAGATGAAAGAGCTCTTTTGTCGTTTCATGTTTTGTCCTACATTAAAGTATTTTTCACACTGGAGGAAGTTATTTGAGGACTGACTTGAATATTGTTAACTTTTTAAAAAACATGTTTTAAAAATGCTACCAAGGAAGAGAAAATAAAGAGATTTAGAGAATTAGCTCCTTCCTCCCCAGGGAGCTCCCCAAGGTTTCTGTAGTTTCTCCTATAGATATTGGCTGTCATGGTATTTTATTTTCTTTCTTCTGTGTGTTTAAAGGGGCGTGTGTGTGTGTGTGTGTGTGTGTGTGTGTGTGTGTTTGTGCACATGTACTCATGCCCATATGTGTGCCTGTGTCTGGAGGTCAGAGATCAAACTTGTATCAGATGTATCCACATTGATTTTTGGAACAGGCTTAGGATGCCTGGCCAGGGGTGTCTAGCACAGGGCAATGTATCCAGTAACAATGTGAATCAGAGAAAACCATCATCAAAAGTGACTGAAATTAAGTCATCATCCCAAATAGGGCAAATAGTAACAGGAAATCATAAAGCAAATGAAATGTGGTTCATATGAGATGACAAGGAGAAAACCTGGGACGATGCTGGAAGCAAGGCATAGGCTGGAGGGGCTGGGCTCTGGTTTACACTGCCCCAGACATGCATATTCAAGAAATCGCCTAGGTGGTGCTCTGCAAGGAGAAGGTTCTGGGCATGAGGTGGGTAGGGTGTAGACAACTTATCAGGAATTTAGAAAATAAAAATGGTTTTCCTGTTCCTATCCCTTGAAATCTATGGTATAAAAATGAGGTCAATACTGTTAACTGCATTTCTACCATAAGAAAGTTACTGAGAAACCGAATGACTACTGGTCAGGATCAGCTCAAGAGCAAGATGACCTGGATATATAGGGAAAATTACTGTCTTTCCAGGTGAGGACCACTGAGAAAGGCAAAAGCCTTCCAGTATGTGAAGATGGATTCAACTGGTTCTAAGTGTAGATTATTTCAAACCAAGACACTCATTTCTCTTTCTGCCAAGATTGTTGTCTATGTCTGGCTCACAGCTGAATATCATCTCTGGGAACTGCACTTGTCCTGAAGAAGCTGTGTTACCCAGAGTTCCATGCACAAAAGCACTGGTCAGATGAGATATAATATAAATATAATTAAATAATAATCATTATCATTCTAATATAATTATATCTCTACATATATATAATATATATGTATATACACACACACTTCTTCAATTAGTATACACTACAAAATGTCATGATTAAGGCAGTTAGTTTGCTCTTTTTATTTTTATTTTTTTCTGTTCTTGGTGTTTTCTAAGAAAATGTTGGAAAAGAGGCAGTGTCAGCTCATTCAAGCATTAGACAAATAACATTCTCTTTAAGTCCTGACCGATGTATTGTGTCATTTTTGTTTGTTTCAATGTATTTTGTAAATCTCTTATATAAACTGCCTACTTGATTAACTCTGCTTTGATTCTGCTGCAGCTGGAATAGAGGTTGGGATGCCACAAAATATGCCAAATCAGAAAAGAAACAATGAATAAGCAAACAAACTCTGCTCAGAATATGAAGGGAGGCATTATCAGTCACAGAAGAGGAAAAAAAAAATGCCTGCTGCATTTGTGCTCATTTGTTTGGGCAAAGACTCTGTGTGACCAGGTACAGATCCCAGTCTATTGTCTCCAAATCAGCACTGGCTTAGTGCTACCACTAGAATGCAAATTATGTTATTTGCTGCCATTGTGTGTCAATTAAAGATAAAATGTGAATTGCTTTTGCAATATGCTCCTACTGGCATAGCATCTGGATTCTCTAAAATCCAGGCATCAGCTTGCAAAGATGTTGGCTCTTATGATGTAGACCCTGAGAAGGCTTCCATATGGCTGTGTAACATCTCCAGCTCCAGTAGGATCCTGGCTACCAATGTGTATTCCCAACATAGCATCTAAAGGAAAGGGAATTTTGCTTTCTCCCACCTCTTGCTGCTCAGTCTATGCTGAGACCACTCCTATCCACCGAGTCACTAGATTGATACTTGAAATCTATTTTGTTCTCTCTCCCCTCCCTACCCAAATTCAAATCCAAATCCTTTTTTTGTTTGTTTGTTTCCTCCTTTGCATTAGCCAAAAATCCTAGGGGGAAAAAACCTGCCTGGTTTTGCTTCATCTCTGCCATTGTTTTTCATATTTTGGAAATTTGCTTTATAAATCATTTTCTCATCATGACACTCTCTCCCAAATTTTCTGTAGCTTCTCAAGTTAGCGACACGGTGCCCTAAGAGTGCATGTCTGTGACTCTGACTCACTTTGCTGTTTACTCTCCCTTCTCTGTGTTTCCTCTCTTGAGTCTCATTCACCCTGAAAGTTTCCTATATTTTTCAAACAATACAACTCAACACTTTGAGCTTTACTAAGGAATCTCTCAAGCAAGGTCATGTCTCACTTACTCCATTTCTGCCCACACAGTAACAGCTCAACCACTGCACATACTTCTATCTATCTTTATATTGATTGCTTATTTTGTCACTAATCATTTTTATCTGTTTGCTAAAATAATTATATTTGTGGTATGTTAGTAGTTTTTTTTTTGAAATTAGTATAATTCTCAAAAATTCAGAATAAATCCAGTTTAACATGTAGAATATGTGAAAATCTTATCCTTTTCCTAGGGATCTATTGCATAAACAGGTATTTAATAATTTTTTGTGACAAACGAAAAAATATTCAGTGATTCATGAATCAATCACTAGATATATATTTATGTGTACATTTGGTGGTAAAAACACTGCTATTGTTATTACCTCTAAAATAGTTTGCTGGATAGATGCAACACTAGAACTTCTATTAGATTTTGGATGTAGTAAATCTATCACGATGTCTTATCAATAGAGCTGTGCTCTGAGATAGAGAAAAGTAACATGTTTGCAATCATTTTTTACCCTTTATAGACTAATGCAAACATTAAAGTACTATAATTGTCAATATGTCCTATAATACTAAAAGTAAAATTTGAAGGAGTTTGCAAAGTTTTACTCTACATTAATGGAGCAAATTTTTTACCCTCAAACTTCACTCCATGATTTTACTTGAATGAAAAAGATAATTGCTGTACAAATATGCTCTGCGTCATTTAGAATGCAATTGGTGAAGGTTATCCAGATAGTATTTACTCCTCAAAATTTATTTTAACAACTACTGCATAGAGAAAGTGTAGTATCTCAAGAAAGAATTACAAAGCTTCAGCTTCAATACTTCAGATCACTGCTGGAGCAGATTGACCTCTAATTCAATATCTGCAATATCACAAAATTACATCAAATCTTCTAGGCAGCCTTGTTTCATTTAATCAGAAGGAAAATAATTCACACTTACCCCAAAGCCAAAGTGATTAAATTCACAACAAACCGGACTTTAAAAGTTGCCTGCAAGGGTTCAGTAACAGAAATCAACAAAGAACAAAGTTCTAGGAGCCTATAAATCTTACATATGAGTTACAGTACATCACTACCTGCTGGCTGACCTCCATGGACAGAGATGAGAAAAAAAAAATGTGTCTACTCTCCAACGCCTTCTATCATTGGCAAAAAGTGTGATAGGATTGAAAAGTATTTAATTCTCAAAAGACCTAACGTTATTGTGCATTTTTTTTAGGAAAAAATGTAAAACTTCAAAAGGTAAACTACCATTCCCACTGATGCTAATCCCAAATCCCGTTCCATATACATTATTCTACACAATAAAATGCACAACATAATAAAGGAAGCAAAAACCGAGAGAGCTGGTCTATTCATATGAACTGATGATATAATTAAAATATGCAAGAGCTTCTTTTTGACTCTTTATCCTTTTATTTCTCCCATTTGGTCCTAGAAGTAGTGATTCTTCTTCACACTGATTATCTATGTTCTACAGATCAATACACACTACACTGTGCTAAACATTCTTACATGTAATAATAGCTCATATACCACTTCTAAAACTCTACAAGCAGACATATTTTATTGTTTATGCTTGTCTTTTGAAAGAATTAACATTCAGGAAAGATAGATGATTTGTCAGCTGCTACACAGCTAGTAAGTAGCACAACTAAAATTCTGGACTTCGGATTTCCTACTCAACATTTGTCGTCTGTGCTGCCTACCAGAAGCCAGCTAGCTAGATGGTATACGTCATAGACTATAGCAGAAGAATTAAGAGACTCAAATTTCAGCTCTTCCATTCACTAGGTAGGTAAACCTGAGTAACCTGATTTCTACCCTCCATTTTTATTTATTTTATTTTATTTTATTTATTTATTTATTTATTTGGTCTTTTTGAGACAGGGTCTCCCTGTAGCTCCAGCTGGCCTGGAACTCACTATGTAAACCAGGTTGGCCTTGAACTCACAGAGATCTTCCTACCTCTGCCTCTGGAGTGCTGGGATTGAAGGTGTGTACCACCACCCCTGACATTATGGTATTTTCAATAATGGATAAATTAATAAATGTAATATCCCTGGCATACAATATGTGCTCGTAAATGTAACCATTACTACGTTATGACTATAATTTTTTTTTATTCTTTATGGCTTCCAAAGCAATGGCTTTCTAAAAGGTAGAGAGGCCTCTGGTTCTAAGTGACAACAATTGATCCATCAGTTCTTTGAGCAAGCCATTGATGAATATCTCACAGACAAATGCAGGAACTTCACTATAGTGACATCTTCCAGCACTATACAAGCAACAAGGAATTGGAAATTCATCTAGATAATATAAAAGCAATGTTCATTATAGCTTTAATTAAATTCTGTTGGGATATTTATCTCCTCACTTATCTGCCTTTGAAGTCTGCTGTAAGGTCAGAAACTTAATCTAGCCATAAAAACTATGGCTATAGATTTTGATGCTTCCCTATCAGAAAGCACTAATGCTGTTTCCTTATCTCTGAGAAATAATCTTTTTCTTCTATACATCTCTCATGACTATGGGAAGCAACCTTGATCACACAGTCCTCAGCTTGCTTTTCAGAATTTTTTTCTACCATATTTCTCCTAAAAGCTTACTTTACTCATCATTAGTATCTATAACTTTTAAGGAAACACAGAAAATATTTGCATTGCTTCACCTTTTGGATGCTTCATGAAATGCTGTCTGTTGCTCTTGTAAGATTCCGTCTATTTATAATAGTTAATATTATAGTAAACATACTTTAGGAAAAAATCCCTAGGCCTATGCAACTGCCACCACTTGAACCTGTACAAACTGGGAAATCCTCCCACTATATATTCAAGCATAGGGCCTCTTTTCATATGCCAGCTAGAAGGCCCTGCCTTGCCATTTTACATATCAAAGTTCAGTATCTTCTCCAAGAACTAGCTGTTTCTTTTCTTCTTTGAGCTGGGGAATCCACACTATAGGTAGCACTCACTGAGGAATCTTTTGCTGCTTTGGGAAAATACTTGACTTCTTTTTGGCAAAAAAAAAAAAAAAAACCTGTGCTTTTAAGCAGCTTCCATAATACTTTGCAAGGTGGAATTCTTAGAATTTGTTTCTTTTAAAACAAATATAATGTTACTTTGGCAAAAAAAAAAAAAAACCTGTGCTTTTAAGCAGCTTCCATAATACTTTGCAAGGTGGAATTCTTAGAATTTGTTTCTTTTAAAACAAATATCATGTTACTATGGTCAAAAAAATATGAGCTTTGGCAATGCCTAGATTTAAACTCAATATTGTCATAAAAATGTGTGATTAGGGGCCAGTGAGGTAAGGTGACTTTCCACCAAACCTGAGTTCCTTTATCAGTATCCACATGGTGGAAGGAAAGAATCAACATTCACAAGTAAGCCTGACCTCCATACTCTAACCCTGGCATATGAGGAATCATACACACACACAAATACATACACACAAACACACATACAACATAAATATATGTAATTTTTAAAGAAATTGTGTGGATGTGAAACATTTCATTAACTTCCATATGCTTTAAATAATGCATATGTAAAACACCGTGAATAATGAAAATATCGAGAGAACTGAATGAAATATGGTACAGAATATGCATTACATTAGAAATTACCCACAAATGTTTATTATTCGTTGTCTTAATATTTTGACAAAATAAAGACAATGGATTCAAGTTTGAGTTGTTTATTCAACAAGGTTATTTTCTGAGCAATAACAAACAAAAAAACCATCACATGCCACAATATTTTTCAGTGTTATTAAACTTATTCTTTGAAAATTTCATGCATGCTTATAATGCATTGTGATCACTCTTACACCTCTTACCCCTCCAATGTTGCTGTTTAGATTAGACAGAACTTCCTCCCACCGTGGGGGCAGGGGATGAGTAGGCACTGAGTCAACAACACAGACACCAGGAAAGAAACTGGGCGGTCTGCCAGTAAGCTTGTTTATTGTGAACAAAGGGCTGCCTTATATACCTGCTCCCCGGTCCCCATTGGTTCCCAGTGTCCCAGTGTCCAGTTGCCACTCTCCCATTGGTGCTGTGACCTCATTGTCAGTCTCTAGGTTGCCAGGCAGGTTTTAGGTTGGCTACTTCGATGGTTGAGACCAGGAACTACCTTACGCCTGCACCATTTGTCAGACGGACCTTCCTCCTACAATCCACCCTTTTTTGTTTTAACATGGGCATCCTCTGGAAAGGCAGTGGCTAACTGTCCTCCTATATGAGTGACACCTTAGAAGCTGCATCTGTCTTAGGTTGTCCTCCACACATGTAGGCTTTACCTGTCATTGGAGCGTGCATCTATCCCCATGCCCATCCTGTCTTAGGTTGGTCTACCATGGGAGGATTTTACCTGTCATTGATTAACAGCTTTATTCATGGTGTGTGGACAGGAGGTATGTCTGGGTGGTGGGCTAGTTTTTTAGGAGGTGCCCTTGTCTAAATAAGAGAGCCATGTGTGCACCACTTGTGGGGAAGGCCCTTTGTCTGGCTGCTGCAGGGCCATGAGAATCTAGAGAGTTGTTTTGGAGACCAATCTTTGTTTGAGGATCTGCTGGAATAGACACTTAAGCAACAGTAGTAATATAATAGCAATTCCTCCCAAAATAATCCAAGTAAACATCCAAGAGGGATTTAGGATCCCTTAATATTATTCCAAACCTGATGAAAGAAGGTAGTTTCTAGTTTATGGGAGTGATTTGGGTATAGTTGAGGCCAATGATGTTTTGTCTCAGTTGCATGCAAAAATTTTTGAAGGGTACTGACCAGGGGCCCTGAATATAATCAGCTAACTGTCGTCTGGCCAGTGTGATATTTGATACCAGATATGGGGTCAGGCAGAGAGTTCAAAACCATGGATCAAAATTGCTCATGGCCAGCAAGCGGAGTGTCTGCACTTCTTCCTCAAGCAGATTGATCTGTTGCAGAAGGACCATGATAGCCCTTTCAAAATGATTGTTAAGGAGCTGTTGGGTCTGGAGGGCTTGGGCTGATGCCTTTATGGCATCATTTAATGCCATGGCTGTTGCCCCATTTTGTATTAAGGCCATCGTGGTCACTGTCCCCCCAGCAATTGCTGCTAATATGGCTGTTGTGATTGCAATGGCAATTCCAAAGTCCCTCTTAGTTCTAGTTAGTTCTATTAATGTACTTTGATGGCAATGAGAAGAATTACTCACCGGTACCCACGCAAGGGAGGGGAGTCACATAATCACTCTGAGATGGTCTCCAGCAGGTGCTCAAGAGGCAAGTGACCTCAGAGCAGTTTAGGCTAGCATCAAAAAAGTTAGTGATAACAAGGAAGAAGAGAGTACGGAGACAAACTGGTGTCTTTTTAAATTTAATGTGTGAGGCTGTTGTAATGGTCAGATCAGACCAATTGTCAGTGGCAGCAAAGGTTCCATTGGAAAGGTGGACAGACTTTAGGAAGAGAAAGGGATGGTAGTCAAGGCAGGCATTGGGTCCACATAGGCACCAGTCCCCTAATATAGGGATATGGCGGTTACGCATCGAATATTTGGCAAATAGATGGCGGCGCCTGGGAGGTGGTCCCCAGAGGTCCAAATTAGTGAGGCGATGGGCATATGAAGAGGCCAAGCAACATTGCCAAAGTGGATGGTCGTATAGGACATTATCTTCCTTAAGGGGGCGGGGCAGAGTGGAGAACAGTCTGGGCAGGCAGTAGTAGAGCCGGTGCTATTGGTGATACTCTGAGGGGCCGTGGCATAGAAATCAAGGAAGGGGGGGAGGGGGGGCGAGCTGACAGTCCCCAGGACCCGCGGTCTCCTCACCTTCAGCACCAAAGTTGGTGAAATTTTTTCAAAGCAGAGAGTATTGGTAAGGTTCCAATTTTCGGAGGTTAAGGTAACCATTGAGGAAATTGTCATGTGGGGCAGATGTAAAGAGGTATTAGGTGAAAAAACGGCTGGGAAGATAGGGGAAGTAATATCAACCATCATGAGAATTGGTGGGAGGGGAACCAGGGCCCAGAGGTCAAGAGAGATGCTTGCTGTTATGCTAAGCAGTAGGAATCGGGCAGTGAAGGTTGGTCTGTGGCAGGCTTTATATCTCACTCGGGAAGCCATATTGGTTTAGGCTGATCCTGTGGGAAAACACAAGCATATCCTCGCCCTTGCGTTAATAGAGGGGCTGGTGGTTGTCAAACATGGGTGGCGGGATCTCTCCATCTTACCAGGGGGCTTGAGGGCATCTTGGTAGTGCCGCCCAATGTTTATATGCAGGGCTCTAACCCTTACCATCGAACAAGAGAAAATTGAGATGGAACAGGGCTTTGATTACTGCCAAGTGTGGGTCACTTTTTGCCTCAGAGGAGACTTTTATCAATTTTTGTTTTAGGGACTGATTTGCCCTTTCAATAATGGCTTGGCCCTGGGGATTATGTGGTAGTCCATGAGTATGTCAGATTCTCATGGAAGATAAGAATTGTATCATTTTTTGGAAAGTATCCTCTAGGCCATTATCAGTTTTTATTTCCCATGGGACTCCCATAACCATCATAGATGCCTTAATGGCTTTGATGGCATGAGAGGTGGTCTCTCCTGTCATGGCCAGTGCATGGATATATCCCGAACATTTGTCTATAGTCATGTGGATATATTTAAGCCTGCCAAAACTGGGGAAATGTGTAAAATCCATTTGCCAAAGCCCATTTGGTGTCAATCCGTGGGGGGTTGACGCCCAGTCGATTAAGTGGCCGATAGGGGTGAGAGGAGTGCAGGTAGTGCATGTGTGGCATAGGTGTTTACATTGGGATATAGTAAGCTCAGGTAAGAGTTTTTTCACATTGTGGGGAGATAGGTGAAATTGTTGGTGTAGAAGTTTGGCCTGCTCAAGTAAGGGCAAATCTGCAAATAAGATCATGTGGTCTTTGGCTGCATTTCCTTTGGCCAAAGGGCCTGGAAGGTTGGAATGTGACCTTATATGGGAAATATACCAAGGGGCCTGTCTATTTTCCAAGAGGAGTTGTATGGCCATCATGGTGGTGGACACCGTGTTGGGGTCGTCCCTGATTCAGGAGAAGGGTAATGCTTTACAGGCCTGTACAGTGTATCCGCTGTCTGAAAAGATATTAACGGGGACAGTCTGCAATTTCTGTAATACCACCAAATGGCTGAGAGCTCCACCAACTGGACTGAGCCAGGGTTTGGATGTTTTATAACAAGATCTTCAAGGTTTTCTTATTGAATAAGAACCCCAAAGTGCTTTCTATTGGCATCCGGAAATGCTGAGGGTGCCAGGGGGAGCAGGGCAGAGGAAGGACAGGAGTGAGCTAGCAATATCAAGGGCAGAGACCAGAGGGCTGAGAGGACTTGGTTCCTTGGATAGTGGCAATCAAAGTCTCCCAGGAATTCGGCCATCATGTTTTGAAACAAAAGGGAATTTGCCCATAGGGATTGGGATTGGAGGAGAGAGAAGGGGAGAATAATCTGGTCAGGTTCTTTATTGAAGATTCTTCTGCAAGTCTTGCATAATTTGATGGCTAGGCCAAAGCAAATATCGAAGTAGGAGGTTACCTTATGTAGTTTGGACCGGGAGAGGTGAACCCAAAGCAGTAGTTTTTTCTGATATAGGGATCCTAAAACCTCTTCCTGGCTCTTGTGGGCCATGGCCAAAAAGGGTAAAGAGGGTCATAGTGATCTAGCGAAGCCTGATATAGCTGTTGTGATATATCCTCAAGGAGCAAGGAAGCCTTTGGTGGAAGGATGATTTTGTTTATGACCTTCCAAGAGGGCGAAGAGCATGTGTAATTTCTTATGAGGAATAGGAAGATATTGTTTTAACCAATTAATGGTTCCGCACAATTCTTGGAATTTAGTGAGGTAATAGACAGGCTTGACCATGGTTTTGAGGGAGATTGGTTGTAAATGATCAGTTATCTTATAGCCGAGAAAGGAAAAGGTGAAAAGCTTTTATATTTTATCACGGGCAACAGGGAGGTCAGCTGCTTTGAAGCGAGACATGATAATATTGAAAATATTATTGAGGGCATGAGGAGAGTGGTGGGAAATAAGAATGTCATCCATATAATGAATTAAGAGGACTGAGATATAAAGGTCCTGGAGGATGGATGAGATGTATAACTGGCATATGGTAGGACTGTTTTTCATTCCTTGTGGAAGGACTTTCCAGCGATACCTCTGTGCAGGACTATGGAAGTTAGGCTCCCATAGCGTTAAGGCAAATGTTTTCCCTATCATCAGGACGCAATGGGATGTTAAAGAAGCAATCCTTAAGGTCAACAACTATTACATTATACTCAGATGGAATAGCTTGTGGATGTGGTTGGCTTGCCGACCCATTTTTTTCGTATTGGCATTAGTTGCTCACAGGTCTTGTAATAGTCTATACTTGCCTGATTTTTTTTCTGATAACAAAGACAGGGGTGTTATATGAGCTTAGGGAGGCCTCAATGTGTCCCAACCTGAGCTGTTCCTCCACCAGAGTTTTAAGGATAGAGAATTTAGGTTCAACGATAGGCCACTATTCAGCCCATATTGGGGCATCAGAGAGCCAGGAAAGGGGTACAGGTTGGAGCTCTCCGGGGCAAACAGTGGCCTTTAGGATTGGGGGTGATTTTTGCAAGGTTTATCCATGCTCGGTGTAGGGCTCAGTGCAGAGGGATCTATGAATTCATTGAGCATGGATCTATCATCTGTCGTGATCAGTACCCCCATATCTTCCAAGACATCCCTGCCCCAGAGTGTCCAGGGGCATCTGAAATAAGCGGCTTGAGGGAGCTCTTTTCCCATCCAAATCTTGCCATTGAATGGGGTGTTTGGGTGTTTCTGAGAGTTGCTCACCTCCCACTCCCATTATTTTAGGGCCTGGGACTAATTTCCAATGTGGGAATTGTAAGAATGTGGACTCTGTCAGGATTGTGACATCTGCTCTGGTATCAATCAGGCCTTTGACGGGCACACCGTCCAGTTATATTGTCATGAGGGGTGAATGGTGGAATATGGGGACAGTCCATAGGGCCGAAGGCTTAATGGGTTTAACAGATTTAGTGGGAGGTGGGGGGGTGTCTGCCCTCTTACTTGCAGGGCTGAGGGTTGCCCCGTGGGGAGTTTAAATTGTTCTTGGGGGTAAAACGGCAATCACGTGCCCAGTGAAAGCCTTTCTGACATCTGGGGCACTTGGTCCTCAGCCTTCCACTGGGGCAATCTCGCCTCAAATGACCTGGGTCACCACATCCCCAGCAGCGCCTATCAGGTGGATCTCGGGGATGAGCAGAATCTCGAGTGTCACGGTCCACAAGCAGTGCAGAGAGTGATGCTGTGAGGACTTGAATGGGGCCCTGATTATAGTCAAGGTCTCTGGCAGCATTAATCCATCTATTTAGGGACACTATGTGTACAGGAGCCACAGCATTCCTGGTCATGGTGTTAAGACCTTCCCAGGCTAATTGTTTGATGATGAGATCCTGATTAGGGCCAGTGTGTATGCGGTGCTGCACAGACATGGTGACCCTGACAATAAAGTCTGTAAGGGGTTTGAATGGGCCTTGGATGAGATCTCTAAAATATGTAGAGGAGTCAGCCGGTGCAATGTTTAAGGGCTTTTAAAGCTAAGTGTTGGACATTATCAAAATAATGTACATTGCCCACTTTGGCTTGTGCAACAGGGTTGGTGTAGCCCCCATGACCCAGCAACATATCCAAAGTTATGGGGATGTTATTGGCATGGTTGAATCTGGACTGTTCCTCTGCGGCATCCTGGTAGGCCGCATGCCAGGTCAGGAACATAGGGGGTGGCAGAACTGCTTTAAGGAGGTGTTACCAGTCATAGTCGTTCTGGAGAATATTGCTCCATTGGTTAAGTATTTGCTCAAAATATGAACAGTCCGGGCCACTCTCATTACAGGCCTTGCAGATTAGTAAGAGATCAGTTATGGATGTGAGAATCCATGGTCTAACCACGATGTCGGGACCCGTGTTGACAGCAAAGACATTCTTTGGGAAGTCTGAATTATAGGGGGGAATGTGTGGATTCAGAAATGGTATGGGGTCTTGGGGTGGGTTGGATGGAGCAGGAATCAGAAATGAGGCTGAGGGCTGACTGTCCTGTCAAGGGTACTGGGATTTAGGCTGTGCGAGATCACTCCAGGGGTACATGGGGGGGAGGGATTCCTGCTCTGGGGGCCGAAGGAAGTGTAGGAGAGGAAATTTGTCTAGGAGGTTTCTGAGGTGCAGTGTCAGTATTATTTTCTTGGTCCTTACTATCTACATTGTCAGGGGGAGTTTGGAGAGCCTGAATGGAAAGGCTAAGCTTTTTTCGCTCTTGACAGTGGTCATTAAAGACCACAGAGGATATCCTCTGTGCTACCCGATTTAATGCTGCTGAGGATGCCTAACAAGATCGGGACAAACAGAGCAGGGGGAGTTTTGCCTTCCTGAACCTCTCGTTTTCTCGAGAGAAAAAAGACTTTCATCCACAACTCAGGATCCCACATGTTCTCAGGGGAGATCCATGGGGTGAGGAGTGAAGCCTCAGACCAAAAGTCCTCAAGGTCATTTCTTTTTACTTTAATCCCACGAGAGATTAGCAGAGATTGTAGTGCCAAAATTTGAGGTTCCTTGCAGTGGGTTGGGAAGTTTCCCATGATGGGGAAGGGTATAGATGGACTGGGCGGGAGAAGCTAAAGAAGGGAAAGCATGCTGAGAAAGGAAACTTTCCAACCTGCCGATAGGCGGGAGGAGATTTCAGAGTCTGGTGTCATGGAAAACCTGCCTGCAAATTTAAGAGATTGGCCATCGCCCTAAGGGCTCTTAACTGGCGGTTGTGTTACCGGATTGACTAGCGAACTAAAAGTGAAAGTAAAAGAGACAAGGAGGAAAGGGCAGTGTTTTGGAACCAGGTGAGAGTGCTTTGTGGGGAACTTCCGTGGTTTGTTAGGCCATGGCCTTATGCCCACACAGTGTCTCCGGTCGTGGGACACCCTGTCAGGAGGGTGTCCATGGTTCCATCTCCTGAATGGTCAATCCTTATGTGAGAAACACCAGGTGAACCAATTTTCAGAGCATATGTGCCCTATAGATGGACAAACAAGGAAAATGAGAGAGGGCCCTCAGTCACTCACCAGACCTAGGGCAAAGAACAAAGAACAGAAAGGGGCCTACTCACCAAAGAAAACAGCCAAAGGGGACCCAACGGAGAGTCAGACGGAGAGGACAGTGGGATCAAATGGTGAGACAATCCAGGCATCAATGAGGAAAAACAAAAAGAATGAAAAAGGCCGCAACGAAAAAGGCAATTAAAGAGGCCCAGAACTAGGTGGAAGTCCATTTAGCCATGTTGGGTGCCAGTTGTTGTTTAGGTGGACCTCCCGCCCACCGTGGGGGCAGGGGAGGAGTAGGAGTCTGCCAGTAAGCTCATTTATTGTGAACAAAGGGCTGCCTTATATACCCGCTCCCCAGTCCCCATTGGTTCCCAGTGTCCAGTTGTCACTCTCCCATTGGTGTTGTCACCTCATTGTCAGTCTCCAGGCAGATTTTAGATTGGCTACTTCCGTGGTTGAGACCAGGAACTACCTCATGCATGTGCTGTTTGTCAGGCAGGCCTTCCTCCTACACTCCAAGGCTTTTTTGTTTTATTTTATTTTTTTTTTAGACGGGTGGTTTGTGGCAAAATAAGTTTATCCAGGGATGGCAGTAGCAGCCTGAATGCCTGAGGGTAGAGCTATCCACTGGAGCATGGGAGACTTAACAATAGCTACACCAGTGAAGACAGCAACAGCTGCAAAAATTATTCAGCAAGGAGAGCTTCAGGCTGAACACAGGTTTCTCCTTTTTACAAAGTGTGGTTTTAGTCCATTCTTTGAAAGAATCTCTCTCTCCAATCTTCTCTCCTCTCTCTCTCTCCCTCACTCCCTCTTTCCCTCCCTCCCACTTCTTTTATAACCACATTTGAGAAGAAATAAAGTCACTAAAAATAGAATCAAACCCTCAATTTACAGGTTTAAAATATATATTTATGACAAACCTAATCTCACTAACCACTTAAAAATAGGAATTAAAATTATAATTTAATAATTTTCGCTATTTTGTTCAGTTTTACATAAATATATAGCAAGTAAAAGGAAAAGTGGGAGTGATATTGCACGGTTGAAAGCTGAGCATTGTTATTATTTTCATTTTATGAGTGTATTGCCTACCATGTCATGCAATGGCCACGGAGGACAGACGAGGCCATTGGGACTGGAGTTATGGACAGTTGTTAGCTGCCATGTGGGTGCTGGGATTCAAACCCAGGTCTTCTGCAAGAACAGTCAGTGTTCTTAACCGCTGCACTACAAAAAACAAAAACAAAACAAAACAAAAAACAGAAGGCCGGGTGTAGTGGTGCACGCCTTTAATCCCAGCACTCTGGAGGCAGAGGCAGGTGGATCTCTGTGAGTTCAAGGCCAGCCTGGTCTACATAATGAGTTCCAGGACAGCTGGGGATACAGGGAGACCCTGTATCAAGGAAGGAAGGAAGGAAGGAAAGAAAGAAAGAAAGAAAGAAAGAAAGAAAGAAAGAAAGAAAGAAAGAAAGAAAGACCAAAAACAAAAACAAAAATCAAAAAAAAGAAAGCTGAGCATTTTTATCACAATTTATAATTATATTTATAATTTGACTTTTATCTAGATTAACTACATGAATTTTCTGTAAAAATACTACCATAAATTTATAAAGACATAGATTTAAGGCTATGTTTCAACATGCAGAACAATGATCAGAATGGCCCCGTAGCCATCCAGATCTCGTCCCATTCTCATTTACACTTTTTGAGAACAGCTATAGGATGAGCTGCACATGCAATGCTGTACGGTAAAAGGACACTGGTCAGAGTAGCATAGGTTCTATTTCAACCTCCCTCAAAGTACCATGTCCTTCAACACTAATCTTTTGGATCATGTTGACCCAGGGTATAAAACCCTGTGAGGTTTGCTTTCCCGGGTTCCTCAGCAGCAGTGAAAATTTGGCACATGTACAGAAGATTCCATTTGCCCTCTTCAGTTTCACTGGGTCCTGAGGAACCAGCTCATATTGAATCCTAGGCTTCTATTTTCTCTTGACACCAATACTAAATCTAGTTTATATAACAAAACTTCATATAGGAGGCCTTTCTTGTGAAACACTGTAGTTGGCAACCAGTGTACAGTGGTTCAGGGTTTGATGACCAATGTACAATAGCACTGCAGCAAGTAAAAATTTAGGTGAATGGATAAATAAATGGTAATACAGTTATTCAAAAAGTACATTATTCCAGTGAAATGAACAGAGAATAAATCTACCATGCAGGTGCTTCTAAATGAAAAATAAAATTGCAAGACAATATGTTAATATAACATCACTTTACAAATTCTGAACACCCATGTATTATTTATAAAACTATTGAAATGGAGAGAAAGAGGGTCTCTTAGAGGGTTCTTAGTCTCATTCACAAAAGAATTTAAGAATGGACCCAAATGGAAGCTTTTACAATTTTATTAGAATCTTAAAGAAAAAACCTCAGGGCAGGCAAACTGGTAATCTTGGCAGCTGCCTTGAGGAGGTGAGTGGTGGAAAGAAGGAAAGAAAGTCATGAAGCCATGCCCGTTTAGAGCCTGCATGGAGGTCAGATGCATGGCTGGCTGGCATCCACATGCCTGGGAGAAGGAAGCTTTAGAGAAAAAGTGAAGAAATACCACAAGATGCTAGGGGTAGCCCAAAGCCTTAAAGAAAGCATGTTTAGAAAGAAAGCCATGAATCTACAATACTGATTTTCATGGTTCCTCCACTGTTCTTTCTCCAGAGTATGTTGCAAGCCATAGCATTAATCCTCCAAGTCAGCCCAATACAAACATTTCTGATATCCCTGTTTCCTTCACAGGGAGCCTAATCACAACAATCAGGTATCAGTTCAACCACCATGTTTACTGTTAAATGGTTTCACAAAACTGTCCTGGCCTTTGAGCCATGTCTTTGGTGGCAGCCCCTAGGCACCTTCTTGCCTCTACCCAATTCATCCTATGCATGATCGTGTCAGTACAGAAGCACAACTTTTGCTTCAAAGGGGACAAGAGATAGTTTATTCTGGAGTCAAATATGAGTGATGGTGCCTTAGGAACACAGATGGAGGTTACCCCAAATTCCATGTTGCAATGTGGTTAACAGTTTCATGAAATTTTTATAGTAACAATAACAAAGAAAAGTCACAAATCAAGACACTTTTCAAATACATTGGTGGAAACAAGTAAGTGGATACACCAAACAAGAAATCTCAGCTATAAGGCTCAGATACTATCTAAAGGCACTCAGCCTCGTGGTTGGTAGTAACTGGTGGTCAGCTAAGTAATACATTCCAAAAGGTTTTTGTCTGTTAGTTACTAGATGTTAAGTCAGAAACAAAGGGCAAGAAGAGGCTATTTAGGGGGTTAAAGAAGGCCCAAGATAAATTGTAAATAGGCTCTGGATCTGCAACATTCTAAACTCTCCCTAGTCATTGAAGTGCTAATCAGTTGGTCAGCCATTCTGGAAGTTCAGTCCAAGATGCAAGATTTTTCTGGGAACTTTCCTTCAGTGATCAATGCTATCTTTCAAGGATACTTTCCATGTGTCTGCTAATACTGCAAAAACTACTTCCATAATTTCCTAAAAAATCAATTCAAATTATGCAGAATGGCAATCAAGCTCATTTTGAACCTCCTTTCTAGTGTCTTCACATCCCACTTCGCACACATACCCACACACCTTCCCAAAAGATGCCTTGTGATCTCACATTCTTGCACCTTTATAAATGTTCTTTGTAGTAGTTTGAAAAAGCATGTCCCCCCCTCAAAGGCTTCAAGTATTTGGACACTTGGTCCTCAGGTACTAGAGCTATTTGGGAAGGGTCATGGACCCTTTAAGAGGTGTGCTCACACTGAAGGAAGCATTTCTGTCATGTCAGGGTAGGCTTTCCTACTTCCAGTTTGTCTCTCTTTGTTTCCTGTGCCTGATTGAAGATGTGTGCACTCAGCTTTCTCCTCCAGCACTTCTGGCACTGTGCTGCCCTGCCGTGATGAGTTCTTATCCTCTGGAGCCAAATGCCAAATAAACTCTTCTATAAGTTGCCGTGGCCACAGTATTCTATCTTAGCAAAAGAAAAATAACTAGTCTAGAAGTTGGTTACTGAAAGTGAGTCATTACTGTGAAGAACCTGACCATATGGGGTTTTTGAAGAATGTGGAAGACTTTGGAATTTTGGACTACAAAATTTGCTTGGATGTTGCAAGCAAATCTTAATGGTCATTCTAGTAGGTGCCTGGAAGAAAACAGTGATGAAAGCAAGGTAGTTCCAGAGGGAAATAAGGACATAAACAGCAACTGGGATATTCTGGCACGCAGCAGACTGTTGTCTGTATACAACCTAAGAGCTTGTCTGAGGCTAAGTTGAAAAATAATGGAATGATTTTTTTAGTATTTTATTTATTTTTTCATTTTATGTGTATGAATGTTATGCCTGCATGTAGGTAAATACACTTGTGTCATGCAATGCCCGTGGAGGATAGAAGAGGCTGTCAGATCCCCTAGAACTGGAGTTATGGACAGTTGTTAGCTGCTTTGTGCATGCTAGGATTTGAACCTAGGTCTTCTGCAAGAACAGTCAGTGTTCTTAACCACTGAGCCATATCTCCAGCCTTGGAATAATTTTTAAAATATTTTATTATGAATGTATTGCCTCCTTGTATGTAAGGGCACCCATGTCCTGCAATGACCACAGAGGTCAGAAGAGGGCATCAGATGTCCTGGAACTAGAGTTATGGATGGTTATTAGCAGCCATGTGGGTGTTGGGAATTGAACCTGGGCCCTCTGCAAAAGCAACCAGTGCTCTTCACCACTGAGCCATCTCTCCAGACCCTGGACTAAATTTTTTGATGTAGAAAATTTCAAGACAGTATAATGTCTAATCAGTGGCATGGTTATTTTTGGTGAATATTATGAAGATCTACAGTGAAAAAGAGCAAGTGGGAAAGAAACAAATATAAAATGTGCAGTTTGGAGGCGAAAAGCACCATGAAGCTTAGTAATGGAAGAAGTTTCCTCAGAGCAAGACCCCAACCAACTAAGCTTCCTTGTGAAAGGAAAAGGCCTAAGGAATTTTCTGTTCCTAGGAAACCACAGCATAGAAAATCTGCTAATGTGGATAAAATGGCAAAGGTCCATCCCCAGCTGGTAGTGGAACTTAGCAGTGTTATTCACATGATGCTGACTTTAGAGGGATTAAAAATGCAAGAGTAAGGGGATCATCAGTTCTTCCTCCATTGTTTCAGTGAGCACAACACAATCCAGGCAGTGTGCAGAAGGGGTATCCCTGTGAAAAGAAGGCATTCATAGGCCAAGAGGCCCTCAGAATCCATTTATTTAAGCTGTGAAAATCAAGTCTAATTGGCAGTGGGGACCCCAAGATGTTGGAGATGCTAGAGCCATGAGACACCCACCAAGGACAGCTGTATACAGGGAGTCATTCCAGCCCAAGAAAAAGAGAAATGTATGTTGCATGTAGCAAAGGTGCAGGGCTGAACCATCTGAGCCCTTTGGAGTAAAGTCACAGAAGTCAGACATGAAGCTTGTAGATTCAATGATTGTCCAGCTGCTTCCTAGCCTTACTTTGGTCTGGTATTTCTTCACTATGCCCTCATTCCTCACTTTTGGGATAGGAGCGTATATTTGGTTCCATTGTATTTTGGAAGTATGTAATTTGTCATTGGATTTTACAGGGACTGACAGTTAAGTGATTTCTTTGAGTCCCAGAAGAGATTTTGTACTCTGGACTTTTTAGTGTCAAGACTGTTAAAGACTACGAGGACTTCTAAGTTTGGAATAAATGCATTTTGCGTTTTGATATGGTCTGGAACCTAAGGGGGCCAGGGAGTGGAATATGGTGATTGGATGAGAATGTCTCCCATATGCTCTAAGTATTTGATACTTAGTCCCCAGTCTGTGGCCCTGTTAGTAAAGGGTTATTGAAGTGTGGCCATACTGAAGGAAGTATGTCACATCACTGGGGGTGAGTTGTAAGAGTATATATTGTGCCCACTTGCAGTCTTTCTCTGACTACTAGTATGCCTGTTTGAAGATGTGAACACATAGGTTTCTGCTCCAGCCACCTCTGTCAACATGCCTCCCTACCATGATGGACTCCTACCACTCTGGAACTATAAGCCAAATAAATTCTTTCTTCTATAAGTTTCCTTGGTCATAGTGTTTTATCACAGTAACAGAAAAAATAACCAATACTTTCTTCTTCTGTGAAGCCTCTGGTATTGCAGGAAAGCCAGACAATTGTCCTTCACAATTCATCTCACATGACACTTCTTTTAAAAAGCTTTGAACAGCTATTCACTTCTCAACAGAAAAAATATATATACATGTGAGACCCTGACTTGTCTAACTGCTTCTTTCTGCTTCTGTAATCTGCTTGGTTTAAGATGGCACTAACTCCATTTTGACTAGCGGTTTCAGGCAAGCCTGGGCATGCCCAGGCATGTTGTAATCTTCAGTTACCACCCCTATCCCGGAAAGCTATAGATCAAGCAAGCCTGGGCATATAGCAGCCTAATAAGGTAAAAACAGAAATTTCTGGCCTCACAGATAACAGTCAGCGCATTCCAATACCCTAGAGACAGCCGCTACCAATAAGAATCCTCCCCATACTTAGGGCATAGGACCATCCAATCATTTTAAAGGATGCTTAGCATGTGCAGGCTTCTGTGAAACTTCCCTGTAAAAACCTACCCCACCCTAGATTGGGCCTCTCAGTACAGATCCACTGTGTCAGTGAAATCTGAGGGCCCGAGCTTAAGCCCAAATAAAGGCTCTTTGCTTTTGCATGCTATCTGGACTCCTTGATGGTCATTGGCGGGTTGCAGGATCTGGATGCAACATTTGGGGGCTGGTCCAGGATCCCCAAGACTCCCACAGGATCCCCGGAGTGTTGAGGCTGGTCCAGCCGGTAAGTGTCTTTGTCCTCTTGTTTGTGTGTGTTGTATGCACTTGGTTTTGGGCCCAGTTACCTTGTTAGCCTGTTGGCAGTCTAGGTGGACACACTGGAAGACCCCAGGCCATAGGACTCAGGAGACCTCATGGACCCACCAGATAGGGATTGGATCCCATTTGTAACTTTGGAAGGGAAAGGCTGGTCATGCCCATGGAGTGGTGAGAGGCCAACATTCCACTTTCAGTTCTTGTTTAAGGCACTGGGAAGTATTGTTTTGTGTGTGTCTTTGTGTTTTCCATGTTATTTATAACTCACTTAGTTAAGGACATGGGACAGAGTCAAGTAACACCTTTGAGTCTTTTCCAGGATCATTTTTCTGACTTCAAGAAGAAGGCTAGAGGACAAGGGCTGGAAGTCAAAAATGGCAGAGTCTTTGTCCTTTGCAAGAATGAATCCAACCTTTGATGCTGTATGGCCAGAAAGGGGAATGTTTGACCTCCCCACTATTTTCAAGGTTAAAAATATTTTCGGGTAGCCAGGACACCCTGACCAGGTTCCTTATATTGTGACCTGGCAGGGCCTGGTTGAGGAGACCCTCCCTAATGGCTCAAACCATTTTTATCACTGCAAGGTTCAAAGACAGCCATCCTCACCCTGCACAAGGACAAACGGCAAAAATGTGAAACTAAACTGTCCACCCCGCTTTATCCTGTCTTCCAGGGTGAAACAGAGGAAGAACTTCTGTGTGAACCTCCCCCATATCTGCCCACACCTCTGGCACAACCAGGGCATTTAGAGCCCCCAGGAGAGGCTGAGGCAGCCCAAGCCCCTAGGGATGAGACTTCCCCTCAAACTCAGAGGAGGGTCCAGAGAGGACAGCTGTGGCAGACTCCACCGTCCTTCCCTTAAGGGCTGTGGGACCCCTTAATGAGGCAAGAGGCCAACAAATGCAATATTGGCCATTTGCCACCAGTGACCTTTACAATTGGAAATTGCAAACGGCCAAATTGATCTGTTAGAGTCTGTTCTTTTCACCAGTCAGCCCACTTGGGTCGACATCCAGCAGCTATTACAGGTTCTATTTACAACTGAGGAGAAGGACCGGGTCCAAACTGAGGCTCAGAAGCTGGTCCCCAGGGTGGATGGGAACTCCACGACCAACTAGGCACTGATCAATGAAGACTTCTCGTTAACCTGACCAAACTGGTACTTTAATGTGGCAGAGGTAAGGAGAGGTTCTGGGTCTACTGTCAGACTCTAATGGTTGTGTCTCCAGGCTGCTGCCATGTGCCCAACTAATTTGGCTAAGATTAGTGATGTGCAGCAAGAAAAGACAGAATCCCCAACAGCCTTTTTAGAGAAGATACTTGAGGCATCTACACTTATACACCCATGAATCTAGAGGCACCAGAAAGCAAGAATGTAGTCATATTGGCCTTTGTCAACCAGTCAGCGTGGGTGCAAGTTACAAAAACTAGATAGATTGGCAGATAAGACTCTGCCAGAGCTTTTGGCAGTGGAAGAGAAGGTCTATAATCACAGATAAAGCCTGGAAGAAAACTGGCTCAAGCCACAGCCGCAGCTAGCACCAAGCAGACCCGAGACTTTGCTAAGATCCTTCTGGCTACAACTACAAAGTCGCCTGATGAGCGGGAATGCCAACTGCACTACCTCTCTGCGGATTCAGGTAGGAAACTCCAGAAGGGTGACCAAGGCTACAGAGGAACCAATGTGCTTATTGCAAAAAGATGGACCACTGGATGAAAGATTTCCCAGAAAAACCTGCTGGATGAGGCAGGGCCTGAGGAGTGCAAATCCTCAAGCTTGGAGAAATGAGCAACTAGGGGGGTTGGGGTTTGGGTCCCCTCCCCAAACCTAGGGTAACCCTCAAAGTGGAAGGGACACCCGTGAGCTTCCATGTAGACATGGGTGCCCAACACTTGGTATTAACTGAGCCCCAAGGAAAACTATCACATAAAAAGTCCTGGGTATAGGGGATTACTGGCATGAACCAATACTCATGGACCACCCGAAGGAAAGTGGACCTGGGTAAGGGCCGGGTGCCCCACTCCTTCCTGGTCATGCCAGAGTGCCCCTACCCACTCCTGGGCAGAGACTTGCTCACCAAAATTGGAGCCCACATTCATTTCACCCCTAGTGGGGCCCAAATGACTGACCAAGAAGGCCACCCTATCCAGGCACTCACCCTACAACTGTAAGATGAGTTTAGGTTACATTAAAAACTGGCTTCTACACCAGAGGAGGAGGTTTCCACATGGCTAAAGGAGTTCCCCACAGCCTGGGCCAAGACAGGGGGCATGGGGCTGGCTGCCCACTGTCCCCCCATCTGGATAGAGCTTAAGCCTGAAATCCTACCAGCCAGAGTTAAACAGTACCCTATGTCCCAGGAGGCCAGACTGGGGAACTCATATCCGATGCCTGAGGGATCAAGGCATCTTGGTGCCTTGCCAATCAGCTTGGAATACCCCCCTCCTGCTGGTCAAAAAGCCAAATTCAACCAACTATCAGCCAGTCCAAGACTTGAGAGAGGTAAACAAGCGGTTTATGGATGTTCATCTCCAACGGTACCTAATCCTTACACTCTCCTGAGTTCCTTGCCACCTTCCAGAAATTGGTACATGGTGTTAGAATTGAAAAATGCCTTCTTTAGCCTATCTCTGGCCAAAGAGAGCCGGCCCTTCTTTGCTTTCAAATGCCAAGACCAGGAGATTGGCTTCAATGGGCAGCTAACTTGGACCCACCTGCCGCAGGGATTCAAAACTTCTCCCACCCTGTTTGATGAGTCTCTCCATGAAGACTTGAGTGAGTACCGGCTGGAACACCCCCAGCTCACCCTATTACTATTACAATATGTGGATGACATCTTGATAGCTGCTGCTGATGCCTTGCAGTGTCAGCAGGGAACTAGAGACCTCCCGGCAACCCTAGGTAGACTGGGATATCAGGCATCTGCCAAGAAAGCCCAAATATGCTGGAGAGAGGTCACCTATTTGGGATACATATTAAAAGAAGGACAAAGATGGCTTACAGATGCCAGGAAAGAAACAGTGCTGAAAATACCCACCCCTCATTCCTGAAGGGCGGTGAGGGAGTTCCTGGGGTCAGCAGGATTCTGCCATTTGTGGATCCCAGGATTTGCTGAACTGGCGAGGCCCCTCTATGAAATCACACGGAAAATCGAGCCCTTTGTTTGGACAGAAGTCCAGGAAGAGGTCTTCAGTAAGATCAAACAGATCCTTCTGGCCACCCCAACCCTAGGACTTCTGAATGTTATTAAGCCTTTTCATCTTTTCATAGATGAAAAGAAGAGAGTGGCCAAAGGAGTCCTAACTCAGACTCTGGGGTCCTGGAATAGGCCAGTTGCATATCTATCAAAACAACTGGACCGTTTGCCACTGGGTGGTTGCCATGTTTGCGAATTATAGCAGCCATAGCCCTTCTAGTCAAGGATGAGGACAAGTTAACCTTAGGACAAGAATTATGTATCATAACTCCTCACGCCATGGAGGGAGTTCTCAAGCAGCCACCCGATCACTGGACTTTCTCCTTAACCCCCCCCATTCGTTTTCTCCCAAGCACAGCCCTCAACCCAGCCACCCTGCTGCCCAATCAGGACCTGGACACGCCCTTGCATGACTGCACTGGAATCCTGAGCCAAGTGCACAAGCTCAGAGAAAACCTGACAGATCAGCCACTTCCTGGTGCAGAAGCCACTTGGTTTACTGATGGCCCCACAGATAACACTCAGAGCATTCCAATACCCTAGAGACAGCCCCTATCAATAAGAATCCTCCCCATACTCAGGGCATAGGACCATCCAATCATTTTAAAGGATGCTTGGTGCATGCGGGCTTCTGTGAAACTTCCCTGTAAAAACCTACCCCACCCTAGATTGGGCCTCTCAGTACAGATCCACTGAGTCAGTGAAATCTGAGGGCCCAAGCTTAAGCCCAAATAAAGGCTCTTTGCTTTTGCATGCTCTCCGGACTCCTTTCTGAGTGCCCAAGCTTAAGCCCAAATAAAGGCTCTTTGCTTTTGCATGCTCTCCGGACTCCTTGGTTGCCCCCACCTGCGGGGACCCTGTACAGGTAAAGCTCGAGGGGGACCACTCCCTGAAAGGAAAAATGGGCGAGAAAGAGTAGACGGAGCCCAAGCAAGTCCACTTGTCAAGGGTCCGCTTTATTGAACTGCAAGCTTTCCTTATATACAGTTTGTATTTAGAAGGGGTTGAAGAAGCTGGTCAAAAGGTTACAGCATTTTTATGGGTATGGGAGGGGGACTGAGCAATTCAGCAACGTGACTGACCGCCAGGTGTTCCAAGATTACTGCATGACTTATCTTTCCGAGAACTGTTTGCAAGAGAAAGATAACCTTGCTATAAATTCTTTCTCAAGGTTACTAGTGCAAGCAGAATGCCCTGCTTAAGTCAACTGTTTGTAGAGCCATATTATATTTTTTGGTAATAAATGTTGTTTCTCCAGCTCCCGACATCTCACCCTTTATCAATAACTTTAGCGAATGAAGGATCTGCCTTAGGCTATGTGGTGGGTCCCCCGAGTCGGGATTCTTGTTTCTTTTGGTAAGGCCCCTGTCTTAGGCTACACAAACTGCTTCCATGTTCAGTACCCGCAAGTTTTGGGGTATGCCCCTGAATCATGGGTTTGTGCTATTCCCGTCATTGAGTACCTTACAGCTGAGAATCTGCCTCCGATCTCTGGCACCACAATATTCCCGTCATTGATCTTTTCATTAGCGACTAAAGTTCCACCGAGTATTGGGTGGGTTAGCAAGGATGGAAAAGGCTAAGGGTGCTGAGGGGGATCCAAGGGATGTGTCATACTCACTATCCTCT
>NW_008347536.1:7274155-7275425 GCF_000622305.1 Nannospalax galili | reverse complement strand
TGACAGCGATCAAGGTAGTCAGCTTTCCAGGATAAGAATTGTCCACGAGAGAGGACCGTCTGAGCCACCCGAAGCCATTCTCCTGGTGTAAAGTACCCGCCACCGGACAGGGTCTCAAGCATGGATACAGTAAATGGGGCATTGGGGCCATAGTTCTTAACTGCATTATTTAATTCTTTAAGAGGTTTAAACTTGAGGCGCTTATACTCAACATCTGAGGATATAGTAGAGTGCCTACTACGCCCTGAAGGAGTGGGAGCAGGGACCTGCTCCAGAGCAGCCTCACCCTCTTCTTGTGTCTCTCCCCCCTCTTCATTATTAGAGTCTCTAGGCTCTTCTTTGTCACTACCTAATTCTTCTTCAGAGGAGAGGCCTTCTCTGGCCACCTGCCTAGTGATTACAGGGAAGGCAAGGGCCCTAGTTTTGGCAGACTTGAACTTAGTCTTTCCTGCAGCTCATGGCAAAGGAGCCACAAAAACAGTTTTAGTAACAGCCTTTTGTAGGGAAGAGAGCTCTGAGTTGAGCTCTGCAAACTCTTTTTGCAAAGAAAGAACATCTCTTAAAGCTATAACTTGTTTACTTAGGTCATTTTTAGCTTTTAGAAGGATATCTGTATGGGCGGTAGTTATGGGAAGAACGGGTGCACAGAGGGTCGGTGGGTATGGAGGTAGGGGAGGTGCAGAAGCAACAAGAGGGGGCCAATCAGGATTATGATATTGGGCAGCCTCTTCTTCTAAGTCGCTCTCCTCAGAGGGGGTTAATCCTTCAGGAGGGGAACCTTGTTTCTGAAATATTGGGAAGGTTAAGTTGGAAGAAGGTTTTTCTTTTCTCTCTACCTTGGGCAATGTTGGATAAAGTTAGGTTGGCCCGCCTGTAGTGGTTGGCTTCGAGGGATGCATATCGATCATGACTGATGGGCAAGGCGAGGTCTGCTCCTGATGAGCGACACCCTGCGTTACCTTTTGAAGGTTTGTCTTATTAATGGATGACACAGAGGCAGACTGAGAAAGGGGCTTAATGAAATCCTCAGCTAGGGAAATAATTTTACTTTTGTTTTCAGGAGAGTCTTTGAGAAGATCTCAGACTAATGTCCAATAGCTGGAAGTCTGAATGGGAACTGCCTCAGAGCCCTTATCCTTTAATAGTTCATTTAAACACTGTCCCACTCAGTCCCATTTTTTAGGGTTGATTTCAGGACCATCTATAACAAACCAAGGACACTGGTCACTCACAAACACGAAAAAATTTACAAGATCTTTTTTCTTAACTC
>NW_008347536.1:7267358-7273935 GCF_000622305.1 Nannospalax galili | reverse complement strand
CTCGAGGGGGACCACTCCCTGAAAGGAAAAACGGGCGAGAAAGAGGAGACGGAGCCCAAGCAAGTCCACTTGTCAAGGGTCGCTTTATTGTATTGCAAGCTTTCCTTATATACAGTTTGTATTTAGAAGGGGTTGAAGAAGTTGGTCAAGAGGTTACAGCATTTTTATGGGTATGGGGTGGGGGAGCTGAGCAATTTAGCAACGTGACTGACCACCAGGTGTTCCAAGAGATTACTGCATGACTTATCTTTTCCGAGAACTGTTTGCAAGGGGAAGAGAAAGATAACCTTGCCATAAATTCTTTCTCAAGGTTACTAGTGCAGGCAGAATGTCCTGCTTAAGTCAACTGTTTGTAGAGCCATATTATATTTTTTGGTAATGAATGTTGTTTCTCCAGCTCCCGACACTTGGTGGTCATTGGGGGTCACAGGATCAGGGTGCATCACATACATTATCTCTTACGCTTTCTTTCCAATACCACAGGATCAGGGTGCAACACCTACATTATCTCTTATGCCTTCTTTCCAATACCATTTCCCAAAGTGTTATTTATAATGCTCATTTCTTTCTTACTGCATTATTTTATATATTTTCTTTCCTAAAATATCTTGTTCCTTAATCGACATCCTAACAAAAACACTCAAAAAATTCCAATGATTGCTACAGAATTTGCATCTAATAAATGCATGCTAAATTAAAGAGGAAGATGTCTAAGTAATCATGTGCTCAATCACTGTATTTTGAGCATTATATGCTATGCAAAGCATCAGGTTCTAGAGATCAAGCAGTCAATAAAAGATATAAACAGATATAAAATAAGGGAGTTTGTGAGTTGATGGGAACAAAATATTTTATTCTATCAATTCAATTGAGTAAAATAATTTGGCATAAAGGTAATTTTATTTTGCTACTGTGCCAAATTATCATAAATTTAGAAACATAAAACACCACATTTGCATGATGGATACTTATCCCATTTTTGTAATTACATTAATTTGTTGTGTGAGAGAGTAACACATAAGTATCAAAGTGTGTGTATGTGTGTATGTGTGGGTGTGGGTGTGGGCGTGGGTGCATGTGTGTGCCTGAAGAGGTCAAAGAAAAACTTACAGGAATGAGTTTTCTTTTACCATGTGAATCCTGGGGATCAAACAGGTCATAAAGCTTGGCAGCAGGTGCTAGTCCCCAGTGAACCCCTTATGTATGAACACTTGTGTTCTTATAGTTCTGGAATAAACCAATAAATAATAAGTTTAAAGGTACTCAAATCAAGGTGTTAGCATGCTGAGAAGTTTGAGGGGAAAATCCATTTCCTATATATTCAAGTAATTACCCTCTTTTTACCTGGGTTGTTTTATTTTTAATTTATTTTCTTTCATGTATACGAATCTTTTGCCTGCATGTATGTAAGTGGGACCACACATGTACAATGCCTGCAGAGGCCAGAAGAGGGCATCATGTCCTCTGCCCAATTTAATGTAGGAGAAAGAGAGAGAGAGAGAGAGAGAGAGAGAGAGAGAGAGATTGAGAGAGAGAGAGTCTAATTTGTGTCCCAAAATGTCCAATGTGGGTTCATCCACTAGGCCCACCAAGATTCCCATCTATGTAAGATACTGCCTTTTCCTTTCCAGTAGCCATCAGTTGTCAAAAGTTCCTTAGGGTGGATTGGGATTTCTTACCCACTTTACCATGTCCTTGCTTGGATTCTGTATGGGTTTGAGACTGAATAGGACTTGTGTATGCTGTCACCGTTGCTACAGGTTCATATGAATAACTGACAAGATTTCTGGAAGACTGTTTCCTTGTGGTCATCCATCCCCTCTGGCTCTTACAATGCTTCTGCCTCTTTTCTGCAATGATCCCTGAGCCTTGGGAGGTGGTTTGAAATAAGTGTCCTGTTCAGGAATAAGTACTTTGCAGCATCTTGCTTTCTGCACACTGGCCAGTTGTGGGTTTCTGTGTTAATCACCATAAGGAAACTTCTCTGTTGAGAGTTGAGAGATGCATTCATCCTATGTGTAGAGGTTGTACTGAAGATTTATCACCTAGGTTAAGAGTTTCACAGACCCTTATTATCTGCATGTGACCAATTCTGGAACTTTGTAATAGTATCCATCTGTTGCAAAATGAAACTTCTTTGAGGGGTGAACTGTACACTTGTATTTATATATGAGGGTGCATATTTAGAATATAGTAAGGAATTGCATTGGCTTCTTTCTCTAGCCGTGTTTATTTGGCTATGTTTATAGTGCAACACAACCCTCTTCCCATCGAGTGGGACCTAATTTCAATTAGACAGCTGTTGATTACCCACAAAATAAAAGTGCCACTACTGTATCAATAATGATAGTTTGCTGGGCCAGTCATTGCTTATTAGGCTTTATAGCTGTGTAGGACCATTGATGGTTTTCCGCCTAGCAGCTTGAATATATCCTCTGATACCATGAGGGCTAGTCTTCCAGGAGGAGGCTTTCAGGTCTGTTCCAACTCCATTGCTCCAAGTTCTGTGTCCAATGTGTGGTATGTCTTCAGTAATAGGGTCTTACTTTCAAGTTATGGTAGGCAAAGACTGTGACAACAGCCTGTGTTACTTTAGCAGTCTCTTGGACTACCCTGACCAATAATTCAAAGGGAAGTTTCTTCTGTGCAGTGTCTACTACGGTTTTTGTTTGATTGCCTTCAGTTATACACATGCAGTCACGCATTCATTTTATGTGTATATTAAGTAGAACTTTGAACTAATACATTTCCCTCTGGTATTTCATATCATCTATTATTTTTCTCTCCCCTTACTCCCCCTGTATAACCCTCATTACTCCCTCTCCAGTTAAAGTGCCTCCCCTCTTTCTCATTCCCTCCTTAGTAACTCCTGTTTCCTATTCTCCCCCTTTCTAGAGCTCCTTTTTCCCCTTGATTTCTTTCCATTTTCCTGGTTTCTGGGATTACATCAGGATGTAGACTCACATCTAGGGATTTGGAACTAAGCTCCACAAATGAGAGAGAATATATGCCACTTGTTTTCCTGAGTCTGGGTAAATAAACACTCTTAGTATAACAGTTTCTAGTTTCACCATTTGCCTGAAAATTTGATGATTTCTTTGTCATTACCACTGAGTAGAACTCCTTTGTGTAAATGTACCACATTTTCATTATCCATTCATTAGTTGAGGGACATTTAGGTTTTTTTTCAATTTTTTAGTTATTGTAAAAAAAAAAAAAAAAAAAAAACCAACAACGAACATAGCTGTGCAACTATCTCTGCTTTAGGACGAGTCTGTGGGGTATATGGCAAGGAGTTGTGTGACCAGATCATATGATAAATTTATTTTTAGTTTCTTTAAAACCACTGATTTCCACAGTGGTTGTACCAGTTTGCTACCTCACCAATAGTGGATGAGTTTTCCCTTTTCCACAGTCTTTACTTTGACATTCTGACTCATTGAGTTTTCTTCATTTCTCTATGCTTTGGGTGTTTATATATTACTGCCTTGATGAGTGTCATAATAAGGAAAAATATGTATCTACCAAAATGCATAATGTCTGAGTTATACAGTATGAATAAGTTCTAGAGCTTTACGGAGCAACATTGTCCCTACAATTGACAATATTACATTGTACAAAAGAAAGGTAAGTTGATAAATCTCAGGTAACTGTCCTTAGCAAAATAAAGCAGGGCTTTTGAAAGGACTGTAACTTGATGTCATTTTCTTTCTCAAAGTCTTCAACTGTGATGGTAGTGTAGATACCTATAACAATTGAAATCAATCCTTAATAAAAATTTAAACTTGTTACTTTGTGGTGAGTAACTGTCTATAAAATGAAAAAGTGATCATGAAAATTATGGCAAATCTCTCCTCCAGACATCTTAAAAACTAGGTGCTATTAATGTCTGAACATTATTAAAATCTGTCTCTTTCAATTACAGAGAAATAATTTTAATTAAATCACTTCAATTACAATACTTAGTGACTTGGACATCTTGTACCTCATGCAATTTTGATTAACTATGGAGGGACATTTCCCAGAATATCTTCTCATTTACCATTTATTAGTAAAAATAGTAATGTGAGATCTGTCGAGTTATATCAACCAGTGTAGGAAAAAGAACATCAGGAGAGAACAGAAGGCCAAAATTCAAAATCTATGATTTCTTAAGAAAATGCACACATATGTATGTGCACACATGAAGCATGTACACTAACAAACATACACATGTGCACACACACACGTGCACATATATAACTTTTGCAGCCTTTGCAGCCCTATGACTTTTGTCTGCTCCTTTCACACAGGATGTCACATCTAACAGAAGATTTTGGAGAAATAGCCATTTTTATTTTGGTTCTCTAACCATTCATAAACCAATGAATAATTTTTAGTCACTCAACAATGCAATAGAGGAAGAACTTGTAAATTTCCCAACACATTTCCTAAGTTTCTACCAACTTGTGACTCAGATGACTATTCTCTTGATAAATGCATCTGGTTATACTGAGCACTGTTTCTGTGCTACTAAAATCTCCCTTGCTCACAGACTCTGGGATGCTGAAAAGTTCATCCCAGAGTCTAATGTCAGCATGACTGCATGGTTAAGATCTATCCATGGATGAAAATTTCAGAAAATAGAATAACCAACTGTTAGTTTCTTTTCATATTTCATTGATATATTATATCATTTTCATTGATTTCCATATCGTCTTTTAAAATTTTTTTATTGCTGAGTATGGCACTCCTGAGACAGAGACAGGATCTCTGTGAAGTTGAGGCCAGCTTGGTCAACATGGTGAGTTCCCCGCCTGCTGGGGTTACAGGGAGACTGTCTCAACAAAAGATGCATATGTATTTAAGAATGTCACATAATGTATTTGATTCTTATCCTCCCACCCAGCTCCTCTTAGATCTACTCCCACTTTCCCGCTCCCCCTACTTCATGTTCTTTCTTTATTCTCCATCTATTCCAATATGCATTACCCAAATACTCCTGGGTGTGGGACCTGCCTTACATTGTGGTTGACCTATGGGTGGGTCACACACTTAAAGAAAACAGACTCTCCCTCTCAGATCCAGCTACTCAGCTAGGAGTGAAGGTTTGTGCCCATCTCCCCTTGAGTTTTAACCTGCCTTGTGCATAATGTCACAATTGCTGTGATTTCATCTGGGTAACTGTCTTGATGTTTGTAAAACACCAGTTCCCTGTGGTCAGTCACTACCTCTTACAATCTTTCTAAGCTCTCTTCCATGACGATCCTTGAGTTTTTATGGAAGGGGTGTGATACGGATGTCCCATTTAGGGATGAGTACTCTGCAGTCTCTTATTCTCTACGCACTGACCAATTGCCTTCTGTTATAAGAGGAAATTTCTCTGATTATGAAAGATGGGTAATATATGGGTATAGCAATAATTCATTAGGACTCATTTTACTAATAGTAAAATTTTAGTGACATGCTCTCCCTTGGGACCCATGATCTATGTTTTTAGCCCTGATATAGTGCAAGGTATGGGTTTCATTCCATGGATTAGCCCAAAGAAAAATTGGAGTGTGGTGGGTTGCTGCCATAGCATCTATGCCAGTATTCTCTTAGTGGGCATAGCTTACCAAGTCAGTTGTTACTGTAGCTCACAAGATTCCCAGCTGGATAAAGTAAAGGTTACTTTTTTCCTTGGGTAGCATGCATATAGCACCTTCCAGCACTGTGAAAGCTAGTCAGTAAGAATGAAGCTTCCAGATCAGTGCCTAATTGATTTCTCCATATTTCCATACCTTTTACTTACCTATTTCAATCTTGGTGTATTCTGCAGGGATGTTATTTTCATTCATTTTCGACTTATTTCAGGTGAAACTTGAATAAACTTATATTTATTTTATTCTCATACAAATTTTAAACTATATATTCATCTCCAAATTTTAATATAAGCATTAAATTTTTAAACGTTTTCTTTCTTATTTTATGTGTATGAGTGTAAGTACACCCATGTTATGCAATGCCCATGGAGATCAGAAAAGAGCATTGGATTCACCTGGAACTGGAGTTACAGATGGTTGTGAGCTGCCATGTGGGTTCTGTGAGTCGAGCTCAGGTCCTCTGCAAGGGCAGCAAGTGCTCTTAACCTCTGGGGCATGCCTTAAGCTCCTCCGGGTGATACATAAACACATTGACCCATGGACATTCTCTTCAATTTCCTTCATCCTATTATTGCTCAACTCCCAAGTCCCAAATTAGTAAATGGATACATGATTCAGAGAAAATCTATTACCATGAAGGTAGAAATGAAAAAGAAGTCAAAGGAAAAAAAAATGCTTCTGGAACAACTCCAAAGGTATTTATCCCTTACTTCGAGCGCCATCTAATTCATATTGGAATTTAATACCTGTATTTCATGAGAGCACTATGAGAATGATTCATATATTCTTCATCTCTTTTTTACATTACTTCAGTCTTTTAATAGGTAAACAAGGTAATCATTTTCAAAGCACATGTTTTCATGCTTACAACAATTATCATACAAATTCAATGTTCAAATATAAGAAACAGTGACATGTAGCTCATTGACACATGCTAAAATATATAAAGACAC
>NW_008347536.1:7184870-7266969 GCF_000622305.1 Nannospalax galili | reverse complement strand
CTCAGGTCCTCTGCAAGAGCAGCCAGTACTCTTAACTGCTGAGCCATTTCTCCAGTCCCTAAGCATTTGAATTTTTAAATTTCATCTAGTATCTACTTAGCTAAATACCACAGTACATGCTATAGTGCATATCTATTTCCTTTTAGTGCAAACACCAAGAAAGACAAGAAGTTAGGAAGAAAATAAAAAAGATCTATAAAATAGGAATTTAAACAAATTGGCAATAGTAAGTCCTTACTTATTAATGAGTATCTTGATTATAAATGGGTTAAATTTTCTAGGGAAAAACTCATGTACATAAAATAAAAATATATAATTTAAAAAAATCAAACTCACAAATATACAGAGTAAGAATGCTCTGACATAAAACTGTGGAAAGAGGGCACATTTAGGGGGGTGTTTGTCAAAAGATACAAAACTTCAGTGTCTGGAGAGATGACTCAGTGGTTAAGAGCACTGTATGCTCTTGCAGAAGACCTGGGTTCGAATCTCAGCACCTACATGGTGGCTAGAAATCATCCATAGCTCCAATTCCAGGAGATCCGACACTCTCTTCTGACCTCCGTGGGCATTGCATGACACGGGTGCACTTACATACACGCTACAAAATTTCAATTCTATGGGAATAGCAAGTTTAACATGGCTTTGAAAAGCTAGGTGAGTATTAGAAATTGTGTATTATAAATTACTGAGTAAAATGTAAATATTCTTACTGTAAAAATGACAAACGTGATCTAATGAATATGTCAATTGAATTTAACAAAACATAGGTATTCATATTTCAAAATATTAGAATACACATAGAAATATATACATTCTAACTTGAGAGAGAGAGAAAGAGAGAGAGAGAGAGAACAAGTTTTCCACTGTCTTCAGAGGTTCATTGACTCTGATGAGGCCATTATTTCAATTACTGTTCCCCTTGTGTATTTGCTCTCTGTTTTAAACATGTTATCTCTAATTTGGAGGGTGAATCTTTAATGGTTTTTAGAATGTGTAGCTCGATATTTTTTCTTTCTCTTCTCCCTTTTACTCTCTCTCTCTCTCTCTCTCTCTCTCTCTCTCTCTCTCTCTCCTATTTACATGTAATTCAGAGCTTTACCTGTCACACAAGTCACATAAGTCTTAATATTTTGTTCATTACTTTTTCCATTTTACATATTAGGTTCTTCACGTTGGTTGCTTTGATTATTATAGTTTTAAATCTGCTGATTCTTTCACAGTTCTGTTCTTCTGTTCTATGTCCATCCTACACAGTGACAATATTTTATTTCCTATGCTATGTTTTTTTGTCTGTTAAATTTGATTCATTTTACATAGATTTTGTTTCTTAGCTGAGAGCCCCACTGCTCAATCATTATATGTTTATTTTCTCTTGCATATTTAAGCAAAGTCGTGCTGGCCTATTAGTTTTTTAGGGCTTCCGCAGCAGAGTAACCAAATGAAAAACCGTAAGCAATGAAATTTATCAACTCAAATTCCTAGATTCTAGAGATCTGTGGTGATGATATAAATTGTTTCCTTGCAAAATCATTGAGGGAAAAAATCTCCCATTGCCTCTCTCATCATTTCTAGTGGTTTCTAGGCCATCAGAGACATTCCACAACTTCTAGATGCACATCCCAACCTCTGATCTCTTGTTTATATGATGTTTTCTCCCATGTACATGCCACTCTACATATGACACCTGTCATGTCGTAGTAAGTCTATCTTAATTATCTAATTTAACTCGATTACTTCTATAAACAATATAGCATTTATATTCTGAGTGCTAGGACTAAGGATTTCAATGTACCTTTATTATGAAGATGCAATTCAATTAATAAAAGCTGATCTGAAATCCCTGCCTGCTAATGACAATATTTGGGTCATCTCAGAGTATGTTATCTTTTATTTCTGTAGTTGTTTGGCTTGTTTGCATGCCTGCCTGTTTTCTTCTTCAGAACACATGATGTTTACTACTTTTAACATACCAATTGATTTAAAATTGTTTTCTGAAATTATAAGTATGTGATAGGCATTTTGAAGCTGCTATAGTCTCTAAAACAAGACAGAAACTGGACTGCACTAAAATTGAACCATGCTTCATTCACTCTAGGCAATCATTGGCCCTGTGTTATTCTTTACTTTCCAAGATTTACTCCCCTTCCTTTTCAGTAGTAATGATTAATATGATCTCTGGCCACTGGGTCCTCAAACTAGTAAAACTGAACCCATTATATATTCCACATGCCACAGAACAAGGCATACCTTTGTATTAAAAGATAAGAGTATATAAATCTGTCCAAAGACTCCTCTTCTTCCAAGTGTGGATTTCATTGAGGTGCATTTTTGCTTTGTTTCTCTCAAGTTTCTTCAAAAACTAGGCTCTAATATATTTTTACAGAGTTTACATTTATTATCTTTAGAAAAGGTATTCTGGTTGTAGGTAATGGCTATAACAAAACCTTATAAGGGTTTTAACTATAGAATATGAAAAAGACCATCTTTAAGCTAAAAATATATTTCAATTATTGCTCCATTGAGGTGAAATTATTTAACAAAATTTAGTGACAAAGAACAGAAGTGATTTGTGTCTATTTCTTGTGGCAAATCCCCAAACATCTGGTGAGACACAGAAGAAATGATCGTGTGGCATATTTGGGCTAATCGTTGCTTGGACAAACACAAAATTAAATTCCATTCTTGCCATGATGGTATTTTAGCCACTATTCCATGTGTGCTTCATTTTTAAAATGCAAAAAGTAAGTAAATGTATTTGCCTTTCTTAGACTGTTGACACTATCCTAAGAATCATATATACATCTACTCAGAAACCTTTGTGAATGCCTGCCTTCATAAATAGATAATTTCTCAGGCCCTTTTCTTTACCTAAAGTTATATTCATGTCTAGAGTAATGAGTACCCTGGCATAGCTTCAAAATTTAATCACAGTTTTCAACATTTACTAAAGTTTTATCTCTCCCTTGTCAGGAACGTTTCATAAATAAAACATTTTTATAACCTTGAGTGAATTTATAAATATATAAAGAGGAGAGCACAGCCCAACTATGTTGAGATGAATGACAGACATCATTCACCTCTGTAATTCACAGTATAGTTTCCAAGTTTGTACTTCAACAAAGGAATTATTTTTTTCAATGTAACACTCATCAAGTATTGTGACTCTACAGTTTCTTTTGTGATTAGTCCTTTATTAAGTCATTGTGGCTATTACCTGGCACAGATGATTTACAGTAATATTTGTTGAATTTCACTAATTAACAAAAATCTAAAGTTTGACTGAATTAATATGTTAGAATAAAATTTATGCATTTATGGTATTAATAATTGGTTTATATAATGCCTGTATTGTTATTGTGTATGTGTGTGTGTGTGTGTTTGTGTGTGTGTGTGTGTGTGTATTTTAGAAGACACAAATATCTTGGGTAAGTACATTTTAGGAGGCATGATATAAATATACCTTAACTCACTTGACTCTTATAATAATCTGTATTTGTTTAGAATTCTCTCCTACTAGTTCTTCCAGTTTTATTTGAGGGTCTTCTGATAGAGTATGCTTTTTTTTTGAAGGTTTAATCCTCAGTAGCACTTAGAGAGGAGAAAGCAAATTATTCTCCTTCCCCTCCTTGGGAGCCACACAGATAAAGTTACACATGATTTGGCTTAATTTCACCGTGTCACCTCTCTTTTTCTCTGCACTTTTCAGGAATTCTCTCACTACACTTACCTATATGCAGGCAATACACACAAGCACATAAAATAAAAATAAAAATTAAAAATAAAATTAAAATAAAATACATAAATTTCTAAAAGCTTTTCATATTTTTCTCCTTGAAATAGATTCTACTTTTTCTTATTGTGATTCCTTTTCTTCACTGGGTCTTACATAGGCAGCTTCGTGTGTGTGTGTGTGTGTGTGTGTGTGTGTGTGTGTGTGTGTATTAATAGAGGGATGTTGTCTATCTGTCTTCTCTCTAGGTGCATTGAGTTATTTTTCATTCTCAATGTTTTCTACACATATCTGATAGAATTGTTTGAACTGCATTGAAATAAGTGATTATGCAAATTCTAATTAGAGGTTTTGAAGCTACAATCTAGGTTTTAGTTTTTTCTATAGCCAGAGTTGATATAAATGACTTTATACTGATAAGAAATAAAAACGGATGTATGGAAGGAAGGTATTTTTCTTCCAAGATCATGAAGATAGAATATGACAGTGTTGATATTTAAATTGAGACTTATCTCTTCATCTAAAAACCCAACTTTCTTCCACAGTTAAAAAAAAATCAACCTCAAAATGACATGGCCAATAATGCTTTCTGGAGTATATATTAGAAATAAATCCTAACACAAAATATCCCTAGCTCATCCTCTTAAGAAGTACTTGATGGTTATACTAAGAAAAATTAATGTAGCAAAATTATATTAAAAATTTAAAAAAACAATGCTATCAGAGGAACTTCATGCCAAGAATATTTTCATTTAGTGCTTAGTAAAAAGCAATATATGTTTTTAAAAAAAAAAACATGATGACATCAAATTAAAGCAATGGGTTTCTTGGTAAAATATAACTCAAAATAATATGCAAATGAATCCAACATGGACTATCAACCCTCAGTTATGCTAACTTCTGGGGTGTGGTTTCCTTTGTCCAATTGCATTTTACAATGATTTATTTTTCCTATTTGTATTTCTCCCTTCTGTCTTTGTGATATATTTTTGAGACAATGTCCCACTCTGTATTTCTTTTTGTTTAATCTTTTATTGAGCTTTTGTACATTTCTTATGACAGTTCTTAATCTAATTTAGAGCTTCCCCCATCCATGCTCCCCAACCCCCAACCAGACCTCATACATTTTCCAGACATGTTAAATCCTCTCCAGTCAAGCTTTTGTACCCAGATGTCCTTCATCCACTGAAGTCTAGTCAGCCTACCTAGAGATCATATGTAAGGCATACTCTCCCTCACCCAGTAGCAATCATCTCTAATAGTTTCCTTTCTAGGGTTGGTCCACCACTAATTTTCTTGTTCCACTCTGGGCCCTTGTCTGAGTTGGCATGGGTCCTGTATTTGATGCCACCATTGCCACAAGTTCACAGGTGCAAGCTTCCAGTGTCCTAAAACCCTGTTTCCTTATGTTCATGGACCAGCCCTTATTCTTACTATCTTTCTGCCACCTGCTGTGCAATGGTCCCTGAGCTGTGGTGGGTGAAGTTTAATATAGGAGTCCTATCCAGGGACACACATTCTTCAATCTCTTATTCTTTAAAACTTGGTTAGTTGTGGCCTTCTGTGTGCATCGCACTCTATTGAATAAGGAAGTTTCACTGGTGAGAATTGAAGGATGCACTAGTTTTCTCTCTACCCTCATTCTGCTGTTACAGGAGCCTTAGGTGGAGAGGTTAAACTGTAGATGTGTCACCTAGCACTGGGCATCTCTCAGATGTATATTCTCTGTGTCTGCCCAGTTGTGGGATTCTACATTAACTTTCATCTATGGCAAAAAAAAAAAAAGAAGAAGAAGCTTGCATTACAGTATGCTTGTCTGTAAATATAAGGATCCATATTTGGCATATGGTAAAAAAAATTTCATTTGTCTAGAGAGATGGCAGAGACAGGGTTTTCTCTAGGATCTATGTCCTCTCCAACCATGTGTATTTGGCTGTGTTTATAGTGCCACCGATGAGTTCACTCCCACTGAGTTGGTTTTAAGTCCAATAAGATAGCTATTGATTATCCCCAGATAACAACAGTGCCACTCCTGCACCAACAGAGGCATTTTCCTGTGCCAGGCATTATAGATTTTAGGCATTAGGACTGGGTTGGACCACTGATTGATTTTCTCCCTTTACAGTTTGCATATAATCATCTAACATTATGAGGGCTAAACTTCAGGTGAAAAGCTTTCAGGTCAGTTCCTGCTCCATAGCTCCAAGTCCTGTATCCGAAGTATGTCCTGACTTCAGCAGTAGGGTCTGTATGTCTTATCCCTCTCATATACCGTGGACCATTCTCTTTTTTATCGTTAATTTGTTTATTTAGGGGGAGAAGTGAGTGATTTCAGAGTCTGAGAATACCCTGTGGAGAGTCATATCTCTCCTTCCATGTGGATTCCAGGGATTGAACCCAGGTTGCCAGCTTGACTGTGCTTTTACCCACTGAGCCATCTTGCTGGCCCATAGATTATTCTTCCTTATCTCCTGAATCACTGTGTTTTTCCTGATTCTTAAGTCAATATATTCTGCTAGTACCTCTCCTGGTTTGTTGTTTATTTATTGTATGCATTTTATTAATTAGCCTCTTCTCTAACTTTAGATTACATTTTGCCATATCCAAATCTCTTATCTAACTGAAGGTCAGAATTCCAGTACCTTTCTGATGGATCAGTCTATACTTACATGTAAATATTCAGAGATGAAATACGGCTGACTAGGGTTTCCAATTGCAGTGGTCCAAAGTATCAGACTATTATTTTATAACTGGAAAGTCAATAATGAACCAAACTGACCAGTAGTACTTGAGGTGAGGAGGTCCCTTGGACTGTAAGGACCTGTTTGTTCCAGTGGCCTTTCCTCTTCATCAAATACCCATCCTCGGCTGTGGTTTGTCACTCCTAAAGCAGTGACACCCTTTCTGTTCTACATGATTTTTATTTCTCCTTACATCTATAAAGACCAGTGCAATCACAGCTGTTGAACAAAGTTCCATTTTCTTGGCCTGTCTCTAGTTCCCTGGTCTCACTTTTCAGTGAACCAATTTTCTTTTTTCCCATCTGTCTCCAACAAATGCATCTGAGAAATTCTTTCTTGCTGATTGAATTATGCGCCACAAATTAATATGCCATTTTTTTTGTTCATTTTCACTATCTCTTAAAAGTGTGTTCTGATTCTTTGCTTTTGAATTCTCCCAATTCTTCTCATCATTAAAGAGATATGTTATCTTTCAAGGAATTCTATTTTCTAAGGTTTCTTTGTAGGTAGTGGCAAAATGAAGTTATTTTTAAACTGATTTATCAACAAATTTTAATGTGTTTCAGCTGAAGTTCATTAATTTTACACTTTAAGGTTAATACCTTCTCCCTTATTATGACTCATTCTTGAGTATATTTATTTCTTTGCTCAAAAGTCATTTTATAAATTAATAATATGATAGAAGCTATATTGTATCTTAGAAATTTGAAGATGAGTAAATATGAAATCTACCTGAAGAAGCATTTGACCATGAAGGGATAATGTACATTTAAATACTATTGTACAACCATTAACAATATTGTCCAATAGAAATTATAGGTAATCAGATGACTATATAGCTACAAGTGTGGTCAGAGATGACATTCTAAAAAATGTACTGCTTGAATGACTTCCTATACAAACCAAGGGTAAAGATCCATTTAAGGTGAAGAAGCAAGCATTTTTCAGCCACAGCTACTTACAATGAACTCTTTAGGGGTAAATTTGAAGCTTGAAACTTTCTATCCTACTGTGAGAAATATATTCCTAATTCAGGATGCTGACAAATGTCTGAACTGTGGAGCCATAAGAGAACTTAGTCTACAACACATCCTCATACAGATAGATCATGTACCATATATGGGCATGTAACATAAACCAACAAATACAATTTGTTTTCCAAGAACTGTGGTAATAGGATTTAAAGAGAGTCAAATCATTTTATTTGTGTGGCTCTGAGAGGTTTTAAAAATATTTAATTTATTTTTATTTTTATTTTATGTGTGTGGGGGCATTGCCTGCACGTATGTGCACCTGCACCTGTATAGTACGTTACCTGTGAAGGTCAGAAGAATGAGTCAGATCCCCTGGAACTGGAGTTACAGATGGTTTTTAGCTGCCACATGGATGCTGGGAATCGAACCCAGTTCCTCTGCAAGAACAGTCAGTGCTCTTAGCCACTGAGCCATCTCCTCAGCCCCTTGATGTAAGTTATAATTTCTGAATTCAGGAAGTCTCAGACAGCAGTTGTAGTCAACCATGTGACCTGAGATTTCATCCAAAAAAGAAAATGAGACACTCAAAAAAAAAAAAAAAAAAAGCAAAAGAGAGATGTGGAGGGAATCTGATCATCTCTCAAATTCCCATCCCACTGCATCCAATACCAAGATACCCTAGCCCAATGATTGCACTGGATGTTGCCTTTTCATCCTAATAAATTTCCATTTTCTGACTTAAGTAAGACTGAGTTAGTTTCATTACTGGTAGTTAGAAGACTTAACTAATCTTTATATCAAAAAGCCTGAGCTAAATATTTCAAACTGTCAATGGCCAAAATTGAAAAATTATTAAGTATGAAAATAAGCAATGCAGTATCAGATTATAATGAAAGCCTAAATAGAACAGTCAAGAAACTATTTTGATATGACTGCTAGATAGATGATAGATAAATGATTCACAGATAGACATTGACAGATGAGATAAATAATCATTACAAAGGAACTCCAAATAATACCTATAGGCACTCACTCCTCAGGAACTAGAATGTAATCCAAACCACCATTGACTGTAGGTTGACTTAGAAACTCTCTTTGGGATGATGGAACATGGAAAAGGAGACTAGCAAGTTTATAACAAAGGAACGCTCAGACTGGATCACATACTTCCAAAACTTGACCAGTACCTTCCAAATGCAAAAATGTAGGGCACTGCTACATACCAGAAGAGAGTTGGCATATTATGATGTTTAACTTCATTGTCAACTTGATTGGATTCAGAATCACCATGAAAATACAACCTTGGGTATGTTTATTAGGTATTTATTTTCTAGATTAGGTGGCGGGGGGGGGCTTAAATGCAGGTAACACCATGCTGTAGGTTAGGGTCCCAGGTTACACAAAAAGGGGAAAGCTATTTGAATAGCAGCATTCCTTACTCTCTATTGCAAATGCATTGTGGTCAGATGCTTCCCACTCTAACTTGCCTTCCTTGCCAGAATCTTTTCAAACTGTAAGCAAGATAAACCCTTTTCCTTGTTTCTTATCAGGCTTTTGATCACAGCAAGGCTAAAAGTAACTAAGAAATACATGTAATAACCATGTGCCATACATTATACATTACAGGATCCTTGAACAGAAAGATGACACTAGTAGAAAAACTGGTATACCTACATAAAGTCTATTTAATTACTAATAATATTCCAGTGTTATTCTCTTGGTTATTATAGACATCAGAGTAATGTAAGATGCTTAATATAAAGGGGAATGGAGAGGGACTATGCATTGTTTCTATTCTGTATTAGCGAAATTTCTGTATATCTACCACTATTCCAAATTAAAAAGAGTGAGACTAAGGTAGATTTACATAAATGCAACAAACACTGAACTCAAAAAACTAAACAAAGATCCAATTTTAGAAAATTGTTTTGATATACAGGAGCAATCATTAAAGCATTAAAGCTATTAATCCTGTCTTTTCAAAACAGAATTCTGGAGTTCTTGCAGGAGATATGCTGCAAAGAGGCAAGAGTTGAAGAGCACAGTATAAAGACCTAAATAAATGTCCATTTACCAAAGCAAATGTATGTAACCAAGTCAGAAAAGTAATTTTTCCGAGACTAGAGAGTCCCCTAACATATTGTAGTAGACTTTACTTCTAGGACTGTATGATTTGTCTAAGATCATTAAGGAGGTTTAATTTTTTTATTGATTTTGAAGAAGCACTTCAATTCACCTTTAAATACTCTGTCCGTTTTCCCCTTTCATTATAAAATTCCAAAGGTCCACAGGGCTTCCAGTATATGGCTTCAAAATCAACTTCTTTTAATATTTCTTCCACTTAGCATTTAAAGTCTAATAACATTGTGGCCAATGACAATCCCCTAAAGTCTAACCTATTATCAGAGATAAGTTCTTTTTTCCCCTCAAGTATGTGTTCAGAATAGCAACTGAACACCATCCAAGAATAGTCAGATCCCACACTGTGAATCTAAAATGCTACCCTTGTCCTCACACCCTGCCTCTTGAAGGTTTCTCTGTGTTGTGATCAATATCTGAGTAATTAAAATTTTTCGTGATCAAAGTTCTGACCTGTGTCATGGCCTTGCTTATGAGTAAAACCTGTCTTGATCTTCTTGTCCATAGCCATACAAATTAAAGGTTCGTATCACAGTATCGCTAACCTCCCACCTCCCCTTTGGTTCATGCTGTGCCTGCTGTGTCAGCCAAAGTTATCCTGTAAATACTCTTGGCTGCCTTAGCTAATTTCTAACCAGGACCACGTTCCTTCCCTTTTCTGTCCTACTCCTCAAATTATTTTCTCAACTGCCATCTTAAATCATCTAATATTTTACTATTTTAGAATCCTGTCTGATTGGTTTCTCCAAATTGAATCTTCAAAACTTGGAATTTAAGCTAACTATCTAATCTTGTGTACTCCAGCTGTTTGTAAGGAAATGTTTTCTCTTGGTTTTACTCAGCAATGATGATAGTTCTTCTTCAGTGAACTCCATCACGCTCTGAATCTCTGCTTTCCCATCCCTAAGAAATAATAAATAAACAAATAAATATGTGTTTCAATGACAAAATATCTTTGTTCCCTGATTAGGGTTGTTATTTTCTCTTATTGTTCTTGTGCACAGAAAATGCCTACCAAATGATTCCTACTGTACATTGTAGAATTTGCTACAAACAAGAAACAAATGAAAACGTAGATTACTGTTACAATGAGTCTTAACTTTTAGTGGTGAAAAGCAAAATGAATAGTTACAATAAAAACATCAGTTAGGCATTTGTACCCAGATGTCCCTAGGCGCAAGTTCATCCACTGGAGTAGTCAGAATATCTAGAGTCACTCCTTGAAAGACAAGCTCCTCTCCCTCATTCCACAGTGATCATTTGCCAATAGTTCCTTGGCTAGGGTTAGGGCCTGCTGCCCATTTTCCCCACTCTATGCTGGAGTTTTGTCTGACTGAGTCAACATGAGTCTTGTGTGCGCTGTCAACATTGTTGTAAGTTCATGAGCAAGTTCCCAGAGATTTGAAACCCTGGCTCTTACAATCTTTCTACCCCCTCTTCCACAATGGTCCCTGAAGCATGTATGACAGAATAGCTGAGATCTGGTGGGAGTGGCTAGAAGGGACAGGGATCAGAGAGAGCATCTAAATTTGACTAAGATTTATTATATGTAATGCACAAAAAAATCTCAATAAAAATGGGGAAAAACATCAGTTAAGAAAGGAATTAATCATGACTATAAACTGGTATGAAAGAATCTCCTATTTAAGACAAAGTCAGAGAATGTTACAAATTCATCCAAATTCTCATCTATACTGAAGTCCAGAAAATGTATTACCATATTGAGGGTAAATACAGTGATTCGATCAGCAAGAATCTGAGGGTCTTCCAGGCATGTACCACAATGTGTTAGTTGTAAAGCAATGATTGAACAGAAAGTTGCCGAGTGTTAGTTATCAAGTACAGACGTCTCTTCTTTCCCCTGGGTGTTCCAAGGAACAAGAATCTAAAGAAAAAAAAAATCTCTTGAATAAAACATGTCTGGGTGCCTTTAAAAAAAAGAATCCGAGGGTCTTCTTTACTTAGATCTGAGGCACAAGAGAACACAGATATAGTCCTACAATTCCAAAGCCATTTCTGTGAACACCATTCAGTACAAAGGCCAGTGAGAGGAGTAAATCCCTCAGCATATAAATTTCCTACAAAGTCAAGTTCACCCTGTCATTCTAGACAGCATCAACATTCTTTGCTGCAGGTATCAAGAGCTATGGTAGAGTAGCTATCCAATTTTCTTTATTTTCGCAAATGGACTAGCAAGAACTTCTCCAGGAAACACGGGATCTGTCCCACCCCAGTCACCACTCATTTTCTCTTCCATTACACTGTTTTGCTTTTTGTGACAAGATCTCACTATGTAGCCCTGGCTGGAACTCCCTAAGTAGTCTATGCCTAACTGCCTCTGCCTCCCAAGTTCTGGAATTAAGGGCCTATGCCACAATGCCTGTCTTTCTTCCACTGCACTCTTACTGACCATCTATTGACTAGTTTCATTTCCATTTCATTTCAGAACATATTCATATAATATTATTAGCCTGTGAATTCAGGACAGCACAAAATTTTCAATCAAAACAAAAACTGATGAATGTAATAATTCACATACTCTGTAGGATTTCATGAATACCAGAGCAAACTTTATATTTACCAGTCCCTTATATAATCTAAAAAAAAAAAGCACCAAGACCAAAAATCTTTTAAAAGTTGCTCAGTGTTACATATTTAGTAACAGACTTGAGACTAGAATAATTAAATTATTCAACCTCAGCTTTTAAACGACAATTTTCAGAAGTCTTGAGTGTTTGCTACTCCCTAACTTACTGCCCTTTTTAGATATCAAGTATGATGATGTATGTTAATCACAGCATGATCTCGTCAGCACGTAACTCTGCTGAGCTTCACAATAGCAACTGTAATATGTGACTCCTTAAATACCCATTTCTGTCAACATAAGATAACACAACATTTGCTGAAAATTTCTACTGAATGAATGAACTAGTGAAATGATGAGAACACCAATTTTGCCAAAGAAATTATTTTCTGAGCTTCCAACTTGTATCTTCTTGTTTCGTTTGCTTTCTTTCAGTGTAATTGAGCAGACATTTTATTCACCTTTGCTTTTCACTCAGCATGAACTTGCATACTGAAGCATAATAAATAATGTATAATAGCATAATCCTGTCAAAGTAGAGTACAAATCTATCCAGAAATTTGTCCAGATTTTGCATAATCAGATTAATCAAGGATGAAAATATAACCATGCTGAGAAAAGAAGGCAGACCTGTACTCACAAACATTGTGTTCTGTTTTATCAATTTTTGTCTCTTTTAAAAATTAATTTGTGGTTTATTGGCTATCACTCTAGGTATAATCTTTAGACTGCTAAAAATGTCAGTAAAATATTTAAATAAGGAAGACTATAAATAATAAGTAAATATATATAAAGGCTAGAGAATTTGTTACAAAATATATTTTCATAAAATATGCAACAAATATAAATTCTGAAAGTGTGGTTATTCAGTTTTCCAGAAATTCTACTCTTTTTCAAATATTTAATTTTTTTCCTCTCAACATATATTTTTATTGAATTTTGATGCATTTCATACAATACATATTAATCATATTTAAATCCCCTCTCCTATCTGAACTCCCCATAGCTCCCTCTACTCAACTTCATGTATTTTGTTATATATGTTAAGTCCTATTAGGTCATTTGAGTACTTAGGTGTTGTTTGTTACAGGTTCATCCACCAGAGTCTAGTCAGCCTATCTAGAGTCTTTCCCATAAAGATGAAGTCTCCCTCACCAAGTAGCAATCAACTTCCAATAGTTCCTCAGCTAATGTTGGGGCCTGATGCCCATTTCCCCAGTTCTTTACTGGGGTTTTGTCTAGTGAGTTTGCATGAGTCTTGTGCATGCTGTTACCATTGCTTTAATTTCATATGAACAAGTTCCAAGAGCTCTGGAAGACTGTTTCCTTATGTTCATGCACCAACCGTGCTCTTACAATCTTTCCACGCCCCTCTTCTGCAATGGTCCCTGAGCCCTGGATGTGTCCTATCCAGGGACATGCTGTCTTCAGTCTCTTGTTCTCTACATTTTAGCCAGTTGTGGCTTTCTGTGTTCATCGCCTTCTGTTGTACAAGGAAGCATTGCTAGTGAGAATTGAGCGATGCATTAGTATTCTCTCTATTCCTTGTTGTTCTATGTTCTGTGAGTCTTAGGTGTATAGATTCCATTGTAGATGTGTTACTTAAGGTTGGGCATCTCACAAACATATATTCTCTGTGTTTAACCAGTTGTAGAACTTTGTAATAGTCTGTTACAAAAAGAAGCTTCTTGATAAGTGGCGACTGGTATACTTGTCTGTAAATGTAAGAATCCATATTTAGCATACGCTAAGGAATTACATTGTCTAATGATATAGAGGTAGAGTTTTCTCTAGGATCTATGACCTCCCCAGCTATGTGTATTGGGCTGTGCTGACATTGCGACACATGAGTGCCCTCCCACTGAGAAGGCTTTAAGTCCAATAGCTGTTAATTATCCCCTAGATAAAAGTGCCACTACTCCTACATTGATATAGCTTGCTGTGCTGGTTATTGTTGTGGTTATTAGGCTTTAAAGCTAGGGTTGGACCACTGACTGATTTTCACCCTTAAGAGCTTGCATGATATCCTCTAAAAGTATGAGAAGTTAGTCTTCAGGGAAGAGGCTTCCAGGTCAGTTTCAGCTCCATTGCTCTAAGTCCTGTGTTTTGAGCAGCAATAGGGTCTTATCTTCAACTTCTTGGAGGTAACCAAGGGCAGTGGCAATAGCCAGTGTTAATTTGGGAGTCTCTTCCACTACCCTGACCAACAACTGGATGGGAGGCTTCTCCTGTCTGTCACTGTGTCTCTTGTTACATAATCTTCAGCTATACAAAGAGTTGAAATAGTATGGAAGTTCTAGGGAAGATAAGGTGGATATAAAAGAGTTGCAATCCTTGGGTTGTACAGGACTATCATTTGAGTCAGAAAGATGCCATTTTCCCGAGTTCTGTTGTGCCCAGTTGCCAAGGATCATCACAGCTGAGTTTGTTGACTATAGACCCCCTGACATAGAAGCAAGACAGGGAGATCACAGAACCTTCACCTGTGTATCCAACCATACATCCCAACCAGTAGTGGGAAATAACTCCTTTCCCATAACTCCCTAAGTAAGCCTAATAAAATCATTGGTTACCTAGGGTGAACTTTGGTAGAATCATACCTGTTTGTCATTAGGACCCTGGAGGGAGGAGTTGGTATTGCTCATATCTTCCTTAAGGAAGGAGTTTTAGCAATCCTTATGATAGGAATGTTCTATATATTGATTGTATCACTGAAAATATGATATACATGGTATTGCATTATAATTTTAAAACATGTTCCCACTACAGCAAAGCAGATAAAGGATAGAAGAGTTTTCTCTGTTTCTTGGAGTTGCATTGAATCTATAGTTACCTAAAACTAAAATATTTAATATTTAAAATGTTATGTAAAAGTTTGAAATTATAATGCCAATATATAACAAAAATTGTTCTGGGAACACCAACCAACTGGCAATGTGTGCTACAAAAGTCCTAGGAAAAAATAAAGATCTTACTATGAAAGTCCTGGGAGAGGGAAGAGGCTTACAATTTGAATCAAGGGAGTAACTTGGAAACCTGAAGGGGGAATTGCATCAGCCACCATGAGAGTCAATCCTGCTGGAGATGTGACTTTTTAAAAGGTAGATTAAACAACCTGGGACTTTTTATTGCAGTAAAAGTGTGCATGTGCTTCCTGCCCCTGTATCAACTCTATATTTAAAACTCAAATCTTCAGTCATATCCTTTTAACTCTTCTATACAGTATTTGTTTATGACTATCCTTTCATTAATTCATTCACATCAATCAATAAAATATCCCTTACTTTCTATATGAATAGTAGGGCCTTAGGCCTATGATTTGTCACATTTTTGAACTTCTCTAAAAATGAGATGTCCAGCACTTATTTGTTTTTTTCATTTTTAACATTTTTATTGAGTTTTTGTGCATTTCATATAATGCATCTTCTTATTGGCAAAGTCATCTGTGTAATGATTCTCCTTTTAAAAATGAATTAAATATTGCATACGCTCTGAGAATGAGCACTGTTTAAAGAATTTATTCAGAGAATGTGCTGTAGATAGAAATAACATCGCTGAAGGAAGAGAATATAGACACATAAGTAAATGCTGGTTATTAGTGAGGGCTTGCCAAGTAATTCAGACCATTTTCTTCAACATTTCCACATATAATCCTTAGGAAAGATTGTATGGAATAGTTTTATTAATTTTTCCAGGACATTTCTAGCAACAAGGCTATATTTTGTTTTGTTTTCCCTCTAGAAAGTACTTTCTGGAATAGATCTCCTTTCAGAAACCTAGGAATGAAAAGGAGAATGAGCCTCCTTAAAAACACATTCTGTGATCTATGTGATCACTTCCTACAAATCAAAAGAACATTAAACAAAAGACAAAATCAACAGGGATCTGCTATGATTTGCTCTATGAATTCAGGATATAAATAATTTAAAACTGATCCATGAGAGATTCTTTATCTTGTTTTAACAAATGTTCCCATAGAATCACTTTTAAGGGAGGGAGCATTCAATAAATTGTTGTTAAATGAACAAATTAATGAATATGGTCATATTTCTTTAACTTCCCAAAATGAACAATAATCTCTTCAGGGCCTAGTATTAGGTATTCCAGCAACTCATTCCTGAGCACATATTTTTCAAACCCCTATGAAAGCAGGTCTGTTTTGTAGGTCTAGTAGACAAAGAAAAGAAGAAATGTTTGTTGGTCTTGTCCCCTGCTCCAGTCCTTGTCTGTTGTGCATCAAAAGCCTGAGACTCCTGTTCCTTTTCTACAACTGGAAACCCATTATTCTGATTCCCTGTCCACATATGGGTTTCAAAATTACATCACTGGGAATCACATCCAGATTCCATAGTTTGAATGCTCCCATTATGGTCTGACAGCATGATGTTGTGAAAATCACATGCCGATTCTCAGAAATTGTTCCCTAAGTATTGCTTCTTGCCACTTGACAGTGGATAAAGACTGGAATCTGTAAAAACTGTCAACTGTAAGATGTGCAAAATCCAGGCCTGGCCCAAAGATCCTTAGACTCTTGTAGTAACAAGATTCGCTTGTTCTGACTTCCTCTGAATTAACTGTAATTTAATTGCACAAAGCATATTTGCTTTTCTTTTAAATGGATCTTAACTACAAATAAGTCTATTAATTCTAAGTGATTCTCCTTTCAGAATACTCAGGAGGTATTAGCCTATCAATCTCTTCTCTCTAAAGAAACACACAAACAATCTTTCTACCCAGTGGCTAGCCCTATACCCAAAATGGTGATCAAGATTAGGTTTAGCAATTCATAGAAAATAAAGTTCTTGTTCTTCAATTCTTTTGAGGATAATGGGGCCTCCTGAACTTATCTAATCAAAGATGAGCACGTGAGAAATTCTTTGGGCCAGGCATGGTGGTGCTCGCCTTTAATCCCTGCACTGCTCTGCACTCAGTGAGGCAGAGGCAGGGGATCACTGTGAGATTGAAGGCAACAAGGTCTACATAGTGAGTTCCAGGCCAGCTGAGGTTACAGGGAGACCCTGTCTCAAAAAGATCAAAAAGCAAAAAGTGTAGAGAGCCACAGCCTCCGCCGCCACTACAAGATGGCGCCGGTATCCGGACCTTCTTAACAGTAAACATCCTGCTGCGCCCATAAGGGGCGTGCACAAGAGCCTGCTCTCCCTCGCCTCCTCCCGTGGCGTGATCTCCAGCAACCAATCCGCTTCTTATACGTCAAGGGTGGACCCGTGAGACTATATAAGCAATCGCTCTCCCGCTTCTCGGTGTCTTCGGTCTTTAAGCTTCTAAGAGTGTAAGATGCGCATACAATAAACTGCTGCAGAAGGATCCTGACTTGTCCTCCCGCGTCGTTCTTGCCGGCGAGACGGAAAGCGGTCGGGGACAGCTGGTGCCGAGACCCGGGACTCAACATCGCTGGCGCCGCCCGAAGACCCCTCCAATACAGGAGGAGGATTCAGAACTGCAGGTAGGTTCGGAGAGGTATGGATGTTATGGAGGTTGCTGGAATTGTTTTTGCCTTGATTATGGGAGTCTTTGTAATTCTGCTTCTTACCCTATACTAATGTATAAGCTGAAATGAGAAACGAAAGGAGTTGGAGTAGAAGGACATTGATGAAACTTGGACAATTATCTCTCTCTCAAAAAATAAACAAAAGAGCAGAAATATTTCTGATCTGCAGCATTTACTGTTTTCTAAGAGATAAACATTCCCATCTTGGCCTGTCAGCATGAAGTCATGACAACACAATTGGAAATAGATCCATTGAAATCCCCTCTCCAGATCAAGCCCACCTCTACTGGAAGAGTGACTAGCACAGAGGAAGGAATTTGTGCAGTCCCTCTAGAAGCTGGTAACTACCAATGATACGTAAGACTTAACTTCATGCTGGGAATCATGAGAGAAATCAAGGATTTATATGCAACAAGGCATTGCTTATATATTTCCAATGTAAAATAAGTTTCTTATAAAGAGAACAAAGCTGGTGACTGGTACAATTGCTTTTACAAGATAATGAAGACCAAGCCTGCTTATGCTTACAAACTTAAATTGGTGTTTCTCATTGCCTCTTCAAGTAAGCTGGACAAAACAACTTGAAAATATTTTAAATGATTTCCCATTTGTATTTACTATTTAATCTGTATTTTACTGATTACTATACATGATAGTGTACTTAGAAGTGATAGAATATTTATGCTCTAATTTTGAGAATACCTACATGATATATTAAGATGAAATTCTTACAATGTTTAAATCTACTATTTATATTTCTTTTACATTTGTGATTTTCATATTAGCTTCTAGAAATACATTATATATGGAAGAAGGAGGCTATCTGCATTAGCACATAATGTCAGGTTAAGAATGGGGACAAGGTAGTATAGAATTCTATGAGACATACCTAACTTGAGGTATAAAGTTCAGGAGAAGGTTCTGCATATACTTATGAGCAAAAGTGAAGAAAAAAATAGAAACAATTTAGTTTTTATTTACAAATTCTAGACACATAATAATAATTATAATCTCCTTTAACATTCATTATAGCTCTTTTGGATATAATTGCTCTTATTATATAGATCACTATATAGTTTATTGCACAGATTGTTATGTACCTCAATTTTATAAAAGGTATCTTAAATCACATAGCAGGGCATGATGGAGTAAGAGTCAAATTAAGCTCTTAAGAAAGAAAGTAAAACTTTACACAGACAGAATAGAGCAATGGATGATTACAAAGGAAAAAAAGTGGGAACCAAGTAGATGCTGTATAGTAGGAAGTGATTTAATAAGAAGATTTATTTGGGTCAAACAAGTACATTAGAAAGAGTTCTTAAATCTGAGTTAATTGACTTTTAAATATACTCAACTTTCATCTCAAACTCCTGTCTGTTGGAGACCACAATTATCCCCCAATGTAGGAAGGACTTTTCCAATACAGAAATAATTTAGACTGAAGACTTTTTCCTAACCTTGCAATCAAAAAGTTACTTCGATCATTTTTTAGTTTTTATGTGTATGAGTGTATTGCCTGCATGTATGTAAGTGTGTGCACTTATGTCCTGCAATACCTGCAGAAGTTTTTGAGGGCAACAGATCTCCTGGAACTGGAGTTGTGGATGGTTGTTAGCTGCCATATGGGTGCTGGGAACTGAACCTAGGTCTTCTGTAAGAGCAGCCTGTGTTAGCTGCTAAGCCATCTCTCCAGTTCCCCCAAAACGCTACTTTTAATAATGTAAACAACTCACCAAGTCATGTGCTCCTCTTGTGACCTAGGCATATGAACTTAATCTCTCAGAACACCTCCTTACCCTCAGCTAAGATAGTGTATGAATACACATATGCATGTTTACATATCAAAGCAGTGAAAGCAGTGTGATTTTCTCATTGCAAACAATGAAAGAAATTATTTGTTTGATATTCTAGGCCTAGAGATCAGAGTTCAAGATTCTCTGGTAAGATAAGGATTGGTCCTGAAGTGTACTTCCCCATCTCATGCTGAAGATACTGTTTCAATAAAAGAACGAACGAATTCCTTTCCAGGGAGCCAAGTTCTGAGAAAAGTCTAAAGTAACAGGTTCTTGGTGGTTCAGGTCTACTCTTGGCCTTAAAATGGATACCAAGAGTCAGACTGTTTCTTAATTCAGGCATAACTATAATGTATCTTAGAAATGCCACTTCCCAGAAACTTGAGGTAAATGTACAAGAAGTTAAAACAGACACTGGATGGTTGTGGGACTTTAGAGAGGCAAACTGATACCTTGAGGCATGGGAGTAGAGTCATATTACCTCACAATTTTTCTAGAAATGTAATTTCAGACATTTTAGTCTTTCAAATTCCCAGTGTATTAGAGGAGTAGTATATGAGATATACCGTACTTTAACAAATGGTTTTATGAAAATATACGTAGAAAAATGCAATATGCATGAAATAAAATATAGCCTTTGTTGCACAGAATGTATGAATTCATTGCAATGAAAAAAAAATAGACACGCAATGCAGTTGTTTGGATGAGAATGTCCCCATCAGTTCCATGTACTTGAGCATTTGGTCCCCAGTTGGCAGTGCTGTTTGAGAAGGGTCATGAAATCTTTAGGAGGTGTCGCCATGTTGGAGGAAGCATGTCACTCAGGGCGTACTTTGAGATTATACAGCCTCACTCATTTTCAGTTTGTCTCTTTGCTTCCTATGCCTATTTAAAGATATAAGTTGTTAGTTTTCTGCTCTGGCTGCCTCCTGCCATGGCTCTCCTGCCACTGTGGACTCTTATCCCTCTGAAACTGTTAGTCTAATAAACTTGTCCTTCTATAAGTTGCTTTGGACATGGTATTTTATCACACCAACAGATACTAACTAATAAAGACATGAATAGTGAAATACGCATTTCTGCAATCATTTTCATAATTAGCAAAAATTTAAACAATTAAATATTAAAACTATATATAATGAGTTGTTATAATAAATCAAATAAAACAGTTGTTGAGTATTTGGGTATTCCAATCAACAACTGACCATATTGCTCTGGAAACATCTAGATCTTTTAAATGATTGAAAAAAATCATACTAAAATCCACACAAAGAAAATCAAGTCTAATAAAAACATGGAATTTGTTTAAAGCTAACTTTGACTCTCACAAATATATTTTTCACCTTGAAATAACACTTGAATGTCCTTGTTATTTTCACTATTGTTTAAATCCACGTCATTTATTTTCTTCACATTGTCGAGATATTGTTTACATACACTAATTTTTCTTAAAAGTTTATTTCATGTCTAAGTTTATTGATCATTTTCTAAGAGTTCACTAATGCCTTGGACTTGCTACTTGGAGTATTACCAGGGTTAACATTTTAAATATTATTAAGATCAAGAATTTATTATGAGTATAGAAAAGAACTTCTTAGAAAAATGTAACAGAGATAGATTTTTGAAGGGTGTTTGGGATTCAGACATGCAGAGAAAAGATAGGAAATGCAATTTATTTTTAATTTTCTTGTTCTTTGCCATCATAGCATCTGCCTTTGAACCATTTTCCCTTCTTTTATTCCACAGGTAGGTACTCTCTTCTGTTTGTAGGCTAATATTTTTATCCTTTATTACGATGCATTGTAGTTGCAATCTCTTTAATTGCTTCCTAACTGGTTCTTCCCTCCCCTTGGTATATTTTTCATGCATTATTAAATTCCAACTGGCTTTCCGAAACTCGTTTTGTTTTCCTTCCAGACAGTTTTTCCGAAGATGAACTGTGTGCCTCCTGGTCCCTTGATCACACAGGAAAGAGTATTGAGGCATTAAAAAGATCACTATTTGGAAACTATGGGCCTTTGGATAAAACTACAAGGAAAACGATCACATCAACCATCTTGGTCATTCATTGTCATTCACAAGCACCTTCATGCAGAAATTATTTTAACATGTTTACTACAGTTATTGTTATTATTGCTATTCAACATGGGAAGTATCAAATTATAAGGATGGTTAAATATTTTCCTTGCTAGTGTCAAACAGCTGACCTTGACCTATATCTAAGTCTCTGGGGTTAATGTGTGCACTTCATGTATCATCTCTCACCTCTTGTATATTAACACAATGGCAGGATTCTAACCAATTAACCTCATTAGCTATTTTATACACTTCTTAAGAAATTATTTCTCTTTCATGCACAAAGTCCTTTAATAGAGAAAATACATCATACAAAGAATAATTATCTAGAGTGAGATCTGACTTTGAGTTCCAGTCCTCAGTTGAGAAAATTTCTTAGCCCATCTGGCCTACAGCTTCTCCATTTTTAAAACTAATCATGATTATACTTTTTTCACTGAGTTGTTGTAATCTTCCAATATATGTAAATAATTTCTGTAGGAACAACATTTCTAGGAAGTATACATCATTAAGACATATAATTTATACATGCGTGTGTGTGTGTGTTCAGGCATATGCACATGCACCTGTTTATATGTGCATATGGAGGTGAGGAGAACATTGAGTGTCAGTAATCAAGAATTACCATCTTTTGTTTTTGAGGCAGGGTCTCTCACTGACCTTAAATTCACCAAGTAAGCTAGGTTAGGTGGTCAGTGAGTCCCAGGGATCTGCCTCTCCTGAGCTGGAATTCCAAGCATTGACCACATGGGTGCTGGGGATCATACTCAGATCTTCATGCTTATAAACCAAGAACTTTATTGACTGTTTTATGTAGCTGTTAAGGTTTATTTTTGTTGATATACAAATATCGTAAAATGTTATATAAGCAAATGTTTGGAATTCTTTTCAGAAAAAAATTAAAATTTTTAAAATAAACTCGTCAGTCAACAAATCTTACAATCAGATCCATTACAGAAAATTTAAAACTCTCCGACCATATTGCTCTGTGCAAAAAAGACCATTTGCTTTGTGAAAATATATATTGCAATGAATCATTTAAAATGAGGCACTACACCCTTGTAATTTGTAACAGGCTTTTAAGGCTAATCCTAAACAATTGTGAAATGCATTTGTAATTATTTTAGCACGTAAAGAATTTGACTCATAGTCCTCCATTTTTTTTAAATTACCTTTGAGTTTTTTCTACATGTAGATATGAACCTCTCCTATAGGGAAAATTACATTCTATATTGGAAATGAATTTTTATGATTGTTGGAATTTTTCAAATGCAAATTTGTAGATTTCTCTGTATTTAAGTAAATTTTGCCACTGCTTTTAAAATATATCTTATTTATTATCTGTATTTTATGTGTATAAGTGTATTGTTTGCATGTAGGTAGGTGCACCTGCGTTGTATAATGTCTGCAGAGATATTGGATGCCCTAGAACTGGAGTTACAGACCATTGTTAGCCACCACATTAAGTGTTGGGAACTGAACCTGGGTCCTCTGCAAGAGTAGCCAATGTTATTAACCACTGGGCTGTCTTTCCAGCCTTTTTTTTTCATTTTTAATGTTTTCATTGAATTTTTGTGTATTTCATATAATATAGGTTAATGAAATTTAGAAATTTCTCCCCCACCCCACCCCCATAGCCCCGGCACCAGATTTCAGGTATTCTGTCTTATATGTTAAGTCCTATCCAGTCTAAAATTTCTATCCAGGTGATCCTTGGTGCAAGTTTATCCACTGGAATCTAGTCAGCCTATCTAGATTGACTCCCCTAAAGAAGATCTACTCTTCCTCACCCCAGAGTAATCATTTACCAATAGTTCTTTGGCTTGGGTTGGGGCTTGCTGTGCATTTCCCCACTCCATACTGGGGTTTTGTCTGATTGAGTTGGCATGCAGTCTTGTGCATGCTGTCAGCATTGTTGCAAGTTCATATGAATAAGTTTCCAGTGGCCTGAAAGCCTCTATTTCCTTATGTTCATGCACCAAACCTAACTCTTTCCATCATTGCTTCCTCAGTGCTCCTTGAGCTGTAGGTGGGTCAGGTTTAATATAGGAGTCTTATCCAAGTTTCTTGTTCTCTAAAACTTAGGCAGTTGTGGCCTTCTGTGTGCATCGCACTCTGTTGTATGAGGAAGCTTCACTGGTGAGAGTTGAGGGATGTATTAGCTTCCTCTCTACCCCCATTCTGCTATGTTCCATGAGCCTTAGTTGTAGAGGTTCAGGTGCAGATGTGTCTCTTACGGCTGGGCATCTCTCAGACACATATTCTTTGTGTGACCAGTTGCAGAATTCTGCAAGAGTCTCCATCTGTTGCAAAAAAAGAAGCTTCTTTGATTAATGGTGTACAATATGTTTGCCTATACATATAAGGATCCATATTTAGCATACAGTAAGAAATTTCAATTGCCTAGAGATAGGGTTTTCTCTAGGATCTACGACCTCTCCAGCCATGTGTATTTGGTTATATTTACAGTGCTATCCGAGATCCCTCCCATTCAGAGGGCTTTAAGTCCAATTAGATAGTTGTTGATTACCCCTTGATAACAGTGCCACTACTGCACCAATAAAGGTAGTTTTCTGTGTTAGTTGCTATGGTTGTTAGGCTTCAAAGCTTGGCTGAACCATTGATTGATTTTCTCTCTTAGCAGCTTTCATGGTATCCTCTAGAACTATGAGAGATAGTCTTCAGGGAGAAGGCCACTTTCTAATTGGATTTAAGGTCTTCTTCCTCAGGGTCCATATCTGACGGCGTCTTCTTCCTCAGGGTCCATATCTGACACTGATATCAAGCCTAGAAACCTGAGGCAAAACTGGTCACAGGACATGGGAGGGGGGATAATACTAATTTTCTGGTAAATAGATACAATTTTAAAATTACTTCCAGTGAGTTATTGTTATAGCCACAGATTAATGCATTTCTCAGAAGAGAAACTTCCTTATGCAACAGATTGTGATTAACATAGAAAACCACAACTTGCCAACATGCAGAAGAGGTTGCAGTGTGCTTATCCTTGAATAAGACTTCTGCCTCCCAATGATCAGGAATCATTGCATAAGAGACAGTGGAAAGATTGTAAGAACTAGAGGTGGTAGATGACCACAAGGAAACAGAGCTTTCCAGACAACTGATCAGTTACTAATGTGAACTCACAGTAATGATAATAGCATGTACAAGTCCCATGCAAGCTCAAATCAGACAAAATTCCAGCATAAACATGGGAAAGTAGGTAAGATCTTATCTAATCCCTAAAAGATTTTAGGGTTACCTCTTCTGAAGAGGGAATGTTAGAATACCAAAAAGCCCCACAACAAAAAGAAAGAGTACACAAAGTTGTCAGGAAAAAGTGATGGGAAGTATGCGAGGAGATAGAGGGGAGAGAGTGGCTGTGGATTTGATCAAAACATCTTATATGCATGCATGAAATTCTCAATAATTTTATTAAAGTTAAAAAAAGAAAGAAATTCCAACGCAAGGAAATTTTAACAACAGGTAGCTGCTGGGAGCAGAAGAACCAGTCTCTTTCAAGGATGGGATTCATAAGTACACAATTCTTTTTAAATTTTTATTTTTATTACATGTATAAAGGATTTTCCTACCTATATGTATATACAACACATACATGATACCTATGGAGACTAAAAGAGGCATCAAATTCCATGGAATTGGTGCTTCACAGATGGTTATGAGCCATCATGTGGTGGTGGGAACTGAACTCTGATCTTCTCCCAGAGCCATATGCTTTTAACTTCTGAGCTATCTCTCAAGCCTCTAGAGTACAATTTCCTTATGATTTTCAATGAAAAATTTATTTTCTAAAAACCATGGTGATGCTTAGAATGGTGAGAAACCCATAAAATTGCTAAATTAATTAGATGTGTCAAGAAAATTTCAAATACTTCACCACAGTCATAAACACAGATCTACTCCTGGCAGAATATGTCACACATACCTGCAGAACTAAATGTAAAGTTCTGATTCTTCACGTCCACTCTGTCTGGTCCATTGGTCTTTTTAAAAATAAGACCCAAAGAATAGAGTTTGCCATTATATAATGTTTAGTAGAACCCAGAACCATTTTCACCTGCTTACATGGACTAGCACCTATGAGTTCTCTTGAGACTGCATTCCCCCAATCTCAGTATCAGGGTCTCCACATTACTTTACTCTGTGGATTAACAGGTGATTAATGCCTGAGAATATCAACAGTGAATGAAACTACCATGTCTTATTTTGAATAAGAGTTGAAAGATAAACAATAAGCACAATGTTTCCTTACCAAATGAGTCAAAGACTGCAGATAGAAGGCAACTAAAGTTGCTCTATATCCCATCTTGCTTGTGTTGAGTAAGGACCTACTAAAATCCCTTGGGATTCTAAGTGGAAGCCAGGCTTTCTAGCCTACTAACTTAAAAGCTATTCTTGTGTTGCAAGACAAAAGCAAGACTCAAAGGACTGGAGCTGGTTAAAACCCTCCCATTGTTTTGCTATTTTCTCTTTCTGGGATTAGGGTGTGTCCTCCTGTTCTTGGACTCCAGATCGTGATGAGTTATTTAGAACCTTCCTATTCCTCTGCAATCTCCAAACCCAAAGTTCTAGTTGCGATTGCTCAACTGGCACACTAGACCAAACTGAAATCACCATATCCCTGTAAAAAAAGTCAAAAGTAGGAACCTAAAACTCAAACTGTCTATTCATACCAGAACAAAGATCAACCAAGCTATAAGAGCAATGAAAACAGAACCAAACATCAACTCAGCAAAGGAAGGCTAGAATTTCATATCAGAAAAGTAACCAAAATAATAATAATTAATACTAATACTAATACTAATACTAATACTAATACTAATAATAATAATAATAATAATAATAATAATAAAAAGAAGCCTCAGGAACAGAGGCAGGTAGATCTCTGTGAGTTCAAGGCCATGCTGGTCTACATAGTGAGTTCCAGGCCAGCTGGGCTACAGGGTGATCCTGTCTCAAAAAGACCAAAAAATAAAAATAAGAATAAATGAAAAATAACAATAACAAAAAGAAGCTATATGCCCAAGTTACAAGGCAAAATCACAAATAATATGAAAAACTAAGATATTTCCCCACCAAATCCCACAAGTCCTATAGAAGTGTTCTATAATGAGAACTTTCAGTTACCACAACACAGAGAACTTAAATGAATAATCATAAGCATGATCAAAGAATTCAAAGACTTTAAAGATGACAGTTACCTAAAGAAACTCTTAGATGATAGGAATAAATTCCCATCTGAAAAAAAAGAGGATACAAATGTATGTATGAATGAAATGACAAAGACAATTTAGGATTTGTAATGTGAGTTGGTGAAAGAGATAGAAATATTGAAGAAAACTGGAACTGAGATGAAAATGGAATTAAAAACTCAGTAAGTCAATTAGAAAATACAGGATAGATTCTTACCAGAAGAATGAATCAAATGAAAAACTGAATATCAAGACTTGATAAAGTTGAATTAAATTCTCAAGCAAAAAATATGAAAAAAATATTAAAAGCACAGGAATGGATTATGCAGCAGCTGTAGACACCATGAAAAGACAAAATCTATAGGCACAGAGGAAGAGAAAAAGCTCAGATCAATGGCACTGACCAGATCTTCAACAGGAGTATAGAAGAAAACCTCCCTAAATTAGAGAAAGACATACCCATAGCAATATAAGAAGCACACAAAACACCAAATACAAAGGATCAGAAAAAGGAAAAGAAACTGCACCAAACACCAAATAGAAAAGACCAGAAATGAAACTTGCCATGGCACATCATAATAGAAACATTAAATATATAAAAATGAGGGTGCTGAAAGCTGCAAGAAACATAAGCTACATTGAAAGGGAAACCCATGAGAATAACAGCTGACTTTACAAACTTCAAAATTCAGAAGAACCTAGAGCACTTTAGTCCAAGTTCTAATTTACTAGAGATGCCAACCTAGACTTCTTTATCCAGGAAATCCATCTATCATAGTTGAAGGAAAAAGAACACTCTTTCGTGATATAAATAGGTTGAAAGAATACATGTCCACCAAACCAGTCCTACAGAGAATACAAAGTACTGAATAATACAAAGTACTGAATACAAAGTACTAAAGAAGGAATTAACCATACCAAAGAGACTATGGAAAGAAAACAAATAAAACTATAACTAAAGAAACAAAAAAAAAACGATTAAGAAACAAAATCCGTCTTTTTGTTGTCTACATGAATCTCATCTTTACTTCAAGAACAGTCACCACCTTAGAGAGAAGGGATGAAAAAAAAATATTCTAAGCAAATGGGATCAAGAAACAGGCATTGCTTTCCTAATATCAGGCAACAGTGAATACAAAGTATAATTAATCAAAAGAGATAAAGACGGTCACTTCACTTTAAACAAGTAAACAATCAACCAAAAAGATATTACAATAATGAACATATATGCACCAAACTCTGGCATTCTCACTTCATTAAAAGAGTACTATTGGACTTCAAGGCAGAGATTCACCCCAACTCAATAATAGTAGGTGACTTTAATACCTCACTATCTCTAATACAAAAGTCATCTGGACAAAGAATAAACAGAGAAACATCTGAATTAAGCGATACCATACATAAAATGGACCTAACAGACATCTAGTGAATAGTCCACACCAAGTATCAAAGAATACACATTCTATTCAGCAGCCCATGGAAATTCCTCTAAAATTGACCACATGCTAGGGCACAAAACATACCTCAACAGATGTAAAACATTGAAATATTCCAAAGAGTTTACCAGACCACAATTCAATAAAGCTTAAAATCAACAGCAAAAGAAGCTTTAGTAACTACATGAACTCATGAAGATTAAACAACACATTACAGAATGAATGAATGAATGTGTCAAAGATATCAAGAAAGAAATAAAAATATTACTGAAATTTAACAAAATCTCTAGGATACATTAGAAGCAGTCATAACAGGGAAGTTTATAGCTCCAAGCACCTACATTAAAGAACCAGAAAGAGCACAAGTAAATGACTTAACAATACAACTCAAGAATCTGGAAAAACAAGAACAAACCAAACACAAACCTGGCAATGAGAAGAAGTAATAAAAATCAGAGCAGAAGTCAATGAAATACAAAGAAAACAATACAAATAATCAATGAATCTAAAAGCTCTCCCCTACCCCAACTCTCTTTAATTTAGTACTTGAAACTCTTGCTAGAGTAATAAGACAAGAGAAGGAAATAAAGAGACACTAATTGGAAAATAAGTCAAATTATCCCTGTTTGAGTATGATATATTGTACATAAGAGTCCCCAAAAATTCCACCAGAAAACACTAGAAATGATCAACACTTTCATAAAAGTGGCAGAATACAAGATCAACTTACAAATATCATTGGTATTTTTGTATATCAATAACAGTCAGAGAAAGAGATCATAGAAACACTCCTAATCACAATAGCCTCAAAAATTACTTAGAAGTAAACCTAACTAAAGACATCAAATATCTCTACTATGAAAACATTTAAACTTTGAAGAATGAGATTGAAAAAGACAGTAGAAAAAGGTAAGACACTCCATGTTAATGGAATGAAAGTAACCATCCTACTAAAAGCAATTTACAGATCCAATGCAATCCCACTCTAAATCCTCATGACATTCTTCACAAAAATTAGAAGAAAAGTCCTAAAATTCACATGTAACCACAGAAGACCATGGATGACCAAAGCAATCCTGAGCAATAAAAAAGCAACACTGGAGTGATTAGCATACCATATTTCAAATTATATCATATAACTATAGCAATAAGAGCAGAATGGTGCTAGCAGAAAAACAGACATGTAGATCAGTGGAACAAAATTGGAGACCCAAACAGGAGTCACAGTTATAGCCACCTAAATTTGACAAAGATGCCAAAAATGCACACTGAAAGAATGACAGCAACTTCAACAAATAGTGCTGAAAAAACAGGGTCTCTACATGTAGCATAATGAAATTAGACCCCGATCTCTCACTTTTCAAAAATCAACTCTAAGTAGATCAAAGACCTCAATGAGAAATCTGAAATACTGAATTGTTAAAAATAAATCATGGGCAGTAACCTACTAGATAGACATGTAGGAAAGGACTTTGAGAACTGGACTTCTTTCACTCTGGAATTAAGGTCAATAATTGACAAATGGGACCTCATTAAACCAAAAAAGCTTCTGTACAGCAAATGAAATGGCCATCAAATGGCCATTTGGAGAAGCCAACAAAGAAAAGGAGAATCTTTCCCCAGCTATACATTTAGTTGAGGATTAATTTTCAGAATAACAAAGAACTCGAAAACTTATGACCCCATTAAAAAATGGGCTACAGATCTGAACTGACAGTTCACAAAGAAGAAATAAAAATGGCACAGAAATACCTGAAAAAGTGCTCAGCATCCTTTGGAATCACAGAAATACAAATTTAAACTATGTTAAGTTTTTATCTTATCCCAATCAGAATGGCTACGGTCAAGATAATAAATGACAACAAATTCTGGCAGGGATTTGGGTAAAGTAAACTCATCATTCACTGATGGTGGGATGAAAACTGGTACAACCACAGTAGAAATCAATGTGGAGAAATCTTAATAAAAACAGATCTACTGTATTACCCAGCTACACCACTCCTTGACATACACCCAAAAGGCTCAGTGTCCTACTACAGAGATACTTGCTCAGTCATGTTTGCTGCTGCCTCTTTCACAATAGCTAGGAAATAGAAACAACCTAAATGTCCCCCAACTAATGGATGGATAATGAAAATGTGAAACATTTACACTATGGAGTTCAACTTGGTGGTAAAGGAAAATAAAACAATGAAATTTGCAGGTAAACAAATGGAATCAGAACCTGTTATACCAAGTGAGGTAATCTAGCCTCAGAAAAGCAAGAAACACAGGTTCTGCCCAACTTCTGGCTTCTAATTCCAAATCCATAGATGTGAGTATATATCCTGAGGTAACCACAGAAGCCAGGAAAATGGAAAGGAACCATAGGTGGGAAGGATACAAATGAGTTCAAGAGAGAGAGATAGTAAGAAACAGGTTAGGCATTGCACTTACATACATGCAGGCAATATACTCATACAAATAAAATAATGATAATAATAATATATAAAATATTTTAATAAGCCTACTGAAAAATACATCTATAATATAAATGTGAGTGTATTTGTATACCTGATGGCTAAATGACAGAAATCACAGTGCCAGACATGGGAAACCTCCTTTTAAGTTGTTGATCGGGGTAATCTAAAGAAATCTCAAAATAATATAGGCTGTTACGACAGCCCTTGGTTGTTTCTTGAGCCCTGTTGCTGGAGCAATGGAGCTGGAACTGACCTGAAAGCCTCCTCTCTGAAGAACAGCTCTCATAGTATTAGAAGATACTATGGAAGATGACAGGGGAGAAAAATCAATAAATGATTCTATCAATATTTAAAGTCTATGTTCCACAACAATGACTGGCAGAGCAAATTATCTCTATTGGTACAATTGTGGTACTTTAATCTTGAAGATAATCAAAAGCTGTATAATTGGAATTATGGCTCACTCAATGGGAGTTAACAAATAAGTGGTACTGTAAACATATCCAATACATATGGCTGGAGATGTCATAGACACCAGAGAAAAACCTACTTCTGTCACTTCCCTAGACCAACGTATTTCTTACTCTATTCTAAGTACATAACCATATTTTTACAGACATGTGTACATTTCACCACTCATCAAAGAAGCTTTTTTTTTGCAACAGATAGAGACTATTACAAAATTCTCTAGTCAAATGCAAAGAATGTGATTGAGGTACCCAGCCCTGTGTGACACATTTACAGTGCAACCTCTATACCTAATGCTCAGGAAACATCGAGGAAGAGGGTATGGAAAGAATGTAAAAGCAAGAGTTACAAGTCACCTTCTTCCAGTTTACACATTCTGTACATGATAGTGAATCTGCAACAATGACATCTCGGTGTATGATAGTCTAACAAAATCTGCATAATAAAAAAAACAGTTGACATGTCAAGGAGGACGGGGAAGTATGACAGTGTTCCACATCAAGATGAAGAGCTACAAGCAATCAATGGATGATAAAGAAGGGAGAATCAGTTTTTTCCAGGGACTAGTTCTCTGTGAGGCCATCTAATCCCAAACGTACAGCCCTAAACACGGGTACGCATGAGCTCCACTAAATAGACTTAGTGCATTAATCAAGGAAGAGGACAAGAAATTGATAAGTTGTGGGGGTAAAGGGCAAGAGTTAGTGGGGACTTGGAGGGATAGAAATAATGAAAATATAATAATCATGTATGAAATTCTAAAAAATTCAAATTATAAAAATAATCAAAGGGCATTCACTATATTGTTAAAGTCATAATTTATAGCCATTTCCCTCCTTTGGTTTTGATAAAGCAAAGACCCCTTCCTTTGATCTCTGTGTCCAAGCACTGGAAAATTCAATCAAAATGTGAATATTATCTCTGTGAGGGGAAGCACTGCATTTTTTTTTACCATTATTAGCACAAATACTTTCAAGTACCTTATTCATTAATAGCAGCAACTAGCTGAATATTTTATCTGTGATCCTAAAGTTTTAATCTAGGAGAAGAGGAACTATTGTTAATTATTTGGGATATGGTAACAGCAATAATCATAAGCAACAGCACTATATAATATATTTTCAATGATCTGCAAACACTAGTTTGATGTAAGCACTCATGTACATCCATATATTTAATCACAAAAACTCAATGAACTAAATTTTATGAGACTCTCAGTGAAAGATGAAAAAGAAATATCTTACAGCAAAGAAGTGAAATGGCTGAAAAGGTACCGACAGTGGTAGATTCCAGACTTCTAGTCATGGTCTGCAGAAGAAAGGTACATCAGGAGTCTGATAAAGAAAGATGCTATCTTCTAGAAATTTCAACTTTCTTGATAACCTAACAAAATTTCATCAATGGCTAGTCGTTCTTAAAAAGAAATCTTGTCAATTTTTTTTTATTCCAAAACCCTCATTGACGCTCAGGTCAAGATAAGGAGGAAAAATTTGTCACTGATAACTGTATCAATGACAGAACCAGGACAAGGCACCTTCACTACTATTCTTATACATGCTACCTTAATTCTAAAAATGCACTTTCATCTCTTTCCTTTTGTAAAATAATAAATTCTGTAATTCTAATTGTCAGTGCAATGTGGTGAAAAGAAAGAGATATTATAACCAAGCAGACTCATTCATAGGCCAAGTATGAATCTTGGACCAGGCATTCAACTCCGCCTGTCTGTGAATCCCTTTTCCACCAGAGGAAACCATGGGATGATCATGATATTTTACCCAAAGTATGCAAATAATGCATACCTAGCATTTAGTCGCACTGAATTAATGCTTTATTCTTTCTCCCTTCCAAACTCAAACTGTTCAATTATATGAGATTTGCAGTATACTCCCTCTCGATAGTTCCTAAAGAAAGAAACAGAGACCTAAGTATGCTACTTAATTTCTCCTGATCCCTGCTCAATACCTTTTGCATCTGGGAAGGCGTATATTCCTGTCATTACCTGTATCTTATTATCCAAGAGCATTCTTTGAAGCATCTTGGTGCTTATCTACCAGGAGAATTTCTTAACACATGACATATTAATTGATGTCAAGCCTGGTATGCTGGTTTTGATTTCTAAATTGTTTCAATTTTTGCGAATACAAGGACAGAAACCAAATACATTTTTCTTCTGGTTTTACTTATTGTGAAACAAAAATTAATGCAAAGATCAAACTTTTCAGGGAGGATAATTTAACTAGCCTTCTTTCTTCCCCAGCATCATCCTTGTAGAAGGCAGTCAAGACAGCACACCCCAATCTCAGTTCTGAAAAACTTGGTCAGAACTGTGCCAATCATTTAATCCAAATTCTTTTCCACACTTTGAACTTGTTTGTTCTCTTACACTTGGCATGGCACAGTTTCACCAGCTGTCTACAGACTTGCCTTCCTATACTCACAATTCCTTTTCATCTTCGGTGAAGGCCTGAATGAACTACTAGTGTCCTCAGCCAGAAGAATCCATCTTTATGGCAAGAAAATGAATGTGGAATGAATGAAAACATCAGTGTATAGAATGGAGTCTCTTAGACCTTAACCGTAACACCTACTTTAATGCCTATAACATTTATACTGCTCAATTAAGAACATCTTCCCACTCCTCCTTAACTCACCAAAGTCTGAAATCTAAGAGTTAGGTAGCTGGGCATGGCAGCCAATCTTGGAATCTCAGTACTTGTGGGTCTGAGGCAGGCAGAGCACCATGGGTTAAATGAAGATCAGCCTGGGCTTCATATCAAGTTGCAGGAAATCCTACATTGTCTCACAAAACAAAAACCAAAATGCATCCCCCTAAATTAAGATATAACATGTAAGAGCACTGCCCAAACTTTCTCTAACCCTAGAAGTTGTAGTGCTTTTCTTTCCTTTGGATTTCATTAACATTCTGTGCATATATCTAAGCAATGTCATGTTATTATTATAATTTCATATTGCTAACATAATAGTAATTTCTTCCCTTGCACTAGACAATGAGTCTATTGAGGATAATGACTTGTTCTTTTTTTATATCCGTACCATTTGTCTACATTGTCTAGCTGTACAAAGAAAGTCCTCAACACTTATCAAATAGGACTGAACTCTAATAAAATGTCATTTTAGAGAATTGAAGGAGCGGGAAAGACAAGACCCTGACAGACCAAGTTAAAGCATAGATTTGTAATTGTTATAAAAGCCTCACTTCTTTATTGAAAAGCATAGTTTGTTAAGTGGCCTTGATAAATTTGATTTTGTTCATCAGTAAAATAAGTCTAGCAGTAACTATCTCATAAAACTGTTAAAGATTAGCCAACATGTATGAATATATAAAACAACGCAGAATGCATGGGTGTTTTATGACATGAAATAATTGTCAGCTCTTTCTCTAGCTAGGATTTTCCTATGATTTTTTAGTGTAACAAAAGAAAAGACATGAGAAATGAGTTAATATTTATTAACTGTCATCTTAAATCTCGTGGAAACAAGGAATAGCAACAATTTAACGTGTTTTGAAAGCACCCGCTCTGCATCAACTCTGATGCAGATCATGCGTCCTGATCTTAATTTTCTCTGTGAAATACACTCTGAGTTACAGACTCTTCCACATGCCTGCCTGTGGAGTCTTAAAATATCCCATGAAGAGGAAAGTTATCATCTTTCTCTTAAATCTTTTACTTTTTGTCTCACTGATAAATTATGTAAGCCCAAATTCTTTCTCACACATAATTTTTATGTCCATATATGTTTCTAAATCCTAACCTCTTCAACAAAATTAAATACTCATACCATGTACCCATCTAGTAATTAAGCCTGCCACAGAGGACGAAACAAATATATTTCACTATAATGGATTTTATATGCTTATCTCTAGACAGCAAAGATACATACATATATACATGCATACATATATGCACACACACATGCATACATATATGTATACAGTCAAGAGAAGAAAGATGCGATGATGAAAACTTAATCATGGGAAAAGAATGTATAATTAGAGGAGTATCCATTTAACAATGACTAGAAGAGAGCTCCCTGATAGGCACATTAGTGCAGGGACCTAAATACTTAACACTTTGCCTTGAGCAAGTAAAATAGGAATGGTATAAAGTGAGATTGGAGAAGTAATGGGAGATAGAATATGAGAGTCTTATGGAAAATATCAAAGTCTGTAGGTGAACTAAAGCCTTTTGAAGTGCTCAGCAAGGAGGGTCCTGATGGGGCCTACAGTTTCAGATAATCTCTTAGGTATGTATTGCCAATGCTTATTCCTATATCACATGATTAACTCCACATTAGGTGCCCTCATTTGAATATCTAATAAAATGTGAATTTATCTCTTAAGTTTCAGTGCTCTAACATATATTTTCCTTCAATAATCATTCAACATTGTCTAGTTACTTAAGAATCAAACTCAGAAGTCATCATTAAACCTTGAGTTTTTCCTACTTCCTCTACTCAGTATCAGCAAATCCCACTGATTCTACCAGAGAATGAATCACAGATCAGACCATCTCTGCTTTCTCCATGTACAGTTAAAGCCAGCACGATCTTTTCCCAGTATGGTGCCCTCAATATGATAGCGTTGTCTCACCTCTCTGCTCTCTTTCTCCATTTCAATTCATTTTCCACTCAACAAATACAATCTTACAAAAGCTCATTTCATATTACTTAATTTCCTTGCTAAAAACCTCTAATCAGGGGTTTGGAGAAATGCCTCAGTGGTTAAAAGCACTGACTGCTCTTGCAGAGGACCCAGGTTATATTTCTAGCATCTACATGGCAGCTAACACCTGTCTGCAACTCCAGTACCAGGAGATCTGGCTTCCTCTTCTGACCTCTATGGGCATTGCATGACACAAGTGCACTTACATGCATGTAAGCAATACAGTCATAGACATGAAATAAAAATAATAAAATATTTTTTTAATCTGATCAAGTTGGTTTGTGTGTTTTTACAATTCATTTATTTTCTAATTTACAAATAAAAATGAGTATGCGTCACATACCTCATCTTGAAACATTTATACATTGTTTTGAGGTGAGAATACAAAATCAACTCTCAACAATTTTCAAAAATTCAATTCATTATTTAAAACGAAGTCATCAGGTTTTACAATAAATCTTTTAAAATTTTTCCTGCTAAGCAAAACCCCAGCACAAAACTGTGGAAATGGGCAACAAGCCCCAGTCTTAGTCAAAGAATTCTTCACAGCTGATTACTGCTGGGCGGGGAAGGAACTCTAGATAGGCTAACTAGACCTCAGTGGATGAACTTGCACTGAGGGGCGTCTGGGGATACCAACTTGACACGATAAGCCTTGACACAAATGACAGAATGTATGAATTCCAGTGGGGCGCAGAGCTACAGGAGGGTGCCAGTGGGGAAGGAGGTATAAAGATGATTAAAACTGATTAAGATGTTCTGTAGGAAATACACAAAAAAATTCAATAAAAAATTTACAAACTGATATATGAAATGCACAAAATTCAACTAAAATATTTTTTAAATAGTAAACTAAAATGTGTATGCTTTGAGCAATATCTCCTCAGCTAATGTCCCCTCATCTCCTGGTAGTATCCTTTCCTCTCTCTACTTCCGTGGGTTCAACTCATTTCAGATTCTACCTAGAAGGGACATCATATGGTATTTCTTTCTGTGCCTGCCTTATTTCACTTAACACCCACAAGTTTCATCAGTTGTCCCAAATGACAGGAGTTTCTTTAAAAAGCTGAGAAAAATTCCATTGTGTATGCATGCTACATTTTGATAAAAATTGATCTGTTAACAAACATTTATATCGAGGTTCTGTATTTATTGTAAATAACACAACAATGAATGTGACAACACAGATATTCCACACTAATTTCATTCCCTTTGGATATCTAGCCTACAGTGAAGGCTAAATCAAATGATAGTGCTATTGGTCATGAAGTGGGTATAATTTACTTTTTCCGTTTTATTTTTAAAGAGCTTCCATACTGCTTTCCATAGTGTCTGTCCTAATTTGTATTTCTTCTTACAAGGATTTTCATTTGAGCTAAACAAAACTTGAAATCCTTTGATTAATCAGATCCAATGCAATCTAAATTCAAATAGCTCTTCCTCTGCACTTTGGCCTTGCTGGTTTTTCTTCTCTACTCTTTCATATGACAAGCTCCAGAGCAATAGCATTGTACTTGCTGTTCTATTTTCTAGAACACTCTAACTCATTTGGAGCATGGATGATTCCTTCATTGCATGCATACAATCTCCTAAGACAGTTTTTACCGCCTCTAACCTAAAGCAACTGCCTGCTACCATACCACATTTCAAAATCATCTTGTCACATGCGTATGGTAGGCTGAATAATGATGCTACAAAGATGTTCACATATTAATCTTTACAACCTGTGAATATATCACTTTATCTGGTAAAGATACCTTGAAAATATGGCTGAGTTAAAGGTTTTGACATGAGAGTGTGATCCTAGAATATCTGTGTATTCCCATTGTAATTGCAAGGGTCCTTTTAAGACACAAGCAGAAAAGCAAGAGTTTAAGGGAGAATTTGAAAGATGATGTGCTGTTAGCTTTGAAGATGGAGTATAGGTTCACTAACCAAAGATTCTAAGGGATCTGTAAGAGCTAGAAAAGGCCAGGAAAGCAATTTTCCCCCAGAGTCTCCAGAAAGAATACAGCTTTGCAAGCACTTTTACTTTTGGACTTCCAATCTCCAGAAATATAAGATATAAGTTGTTTGGCTTTAAGCTACTAACATCATATAATAGAACAGAAAAACTATACATATGTTCACAACTGGGAAGAGTGCTACTGTAATTAAAAGCCAAAAATTTATCAGTGGCATTAATGTGAGCAATGAGCAGAGGATGAAAGATTTTAAGGATCATTTGCAGTAAAGCCTGGAATTGTAGCCCACTTCTTGCTCATTTTATAAAATGTGACAAGAAAGAAATATAAACTGAAGAAAGGAGGACTGAGTAATAAAAAAACACTACCTGTTTTAATGAGAAGTTTCCATCGAAATCTGATTGAACAAGAAGAGAAGGTTATGGCTGGATGTCATTGCTAGTGACTTGGAAGGATTACAGTTCAGAGTATTCAAGTACACAGAAGAGATGAGACATGTAACTCGTGGATTCTCTCAGACATCTGAGCATGAACTAGGAACACAGAGGGGGTCATCCAGAAATACTCAAGAGGGAGCTTACTGTTTGATGAGATGAGTCCCTGAGGTGCCGTCAAAGACTTGGGATCTTCTGACAAAATTACATCTGCAGAAAAACGAATATTTTGGAATAGAAGAGTTAAAAAATAAAATAAAACAAAGCTGTTAAATTTCTAAAATTCTGCAGGCCTGAACCATTTCAGGCCTCAAACAACTATTAAGTTGCACACCACTGCTGTCTTTTATGATAAAGAAAGAATCACTGAAAAAGTACAGCCTCCTGCCCCAAGAGCAAATCTACCAAGTTCACGGAACATTGCACCAGACCCAGGATTTGTGACAAGTTCTTATAGTGGTAAGAGAAAGATAATATAGCACAAATAATGCCAGATCCCTTCTTCCAAAAAGTAACCTCTACTGAAGACATTGTTATCTTACTTATTGGTACGCTTCCAATACCGAGAATAATTTGCAAGTTATTGTAGGTACTTCATAAATATTTATAAAATTAGTCAATCAATGTGCTAATGAGTCTGATATGCTTTAATACACAACAACTATGGGAATATGTAATATCATCTAAGACTTCCAAACAATTCTCATATATAATTCTAAACACTTCTCCATGTCTCTAATAGGCATAGAAAAATATTTCATCATTACAGGAATACTTGTAACATTATCCTATCCTAAATCATTTATTTTCAAACAAGGAAGTCACTTGTAAGTATGATTATTTAGTTCTGAGAGACATCAATGGTGGTTAAGATATACAGGAGACAAATGACATTGTATCACTGTATCAGAACACTAAATGTTAGTGAATTATACCTTGGGTATCACCAAAATCATGGGCTGCCTGGATTTCATTAACCATTTGGGGAGCAATAGTGGGAAAATGATGTTTCAGAGATATTTTTTTGGATTGCTCAGAAATTCTGAAGTTACTTATTGCTGATCTGCTATAGATTTCTCTGTTGCAAGGAAATCAGAGGTAATCTTCAGCTTGTACCATTTTAAATTTTTCCATATTTCTACACAAATGTAAATACAACAAGGTTTGTCAGCACAATTTGATTTTCTAAATCCAGTAGCTCCATCTGTGGGTCACTCTTGAAAGCCCCTATGAAGTTTTGCACATATAAATAACAGTTTGTTATCAACATCAGACCTCGGATTAAGTAGATAGCTAAATAGATGATGATAGATGATTCATAGATGATAAATGATTGATATATAGCTAGGTAGATGATAGATGGTTGATGTTGATAGATTAGATAGATAGATAGATAGATAGATAGATGATAGATAGACTTCTGTATTAATAAATGAACTCCAAACACACTTGAGGTAAAGGTATGCTCACTCACTGAATGATTAATTTGTTTATAAAGGTATATTATCTTTTACATTTTAAAATTAAATATTCATTAAATTATATGAATGTTCAATTCGTTTTTGACATTAATGGGATATTTTAAAGATAAGGAAAATATTATTTTAATTAATTGATTTTTTAGGCCAGCTGATCTGGAACTCGCTATGTAGACCAGCCTGTACTCAGTATCACAGAGATTTGCCTGCCTCTGCCTCCTGAGTACTGCGTTTAAAGGCATGCACAATCACTATAAAATCTTTATTTTGATTTCTTATTTGTGTTTTGGATCATCATGTTGCTTCAGAAGTAACCAAATTAAGTGCCTCACAACAGAGAACAAAATAAGGGAAATGTTGTACACATACATAGTGGAATTGTTCAGCCAAAAGGAAGAATGGAGTCATGTCCGTTGCAAGAAAATGGTGAATTACCTCATTGCGTTGTATAAGGACAAGTGCCATGTTTTCTCTCATTTTTGATTCTTAGATTTTACACAGACACATAAAATCACATACATATATGATATGAAAATGGCAGTAAGCTGTCACAAAGGAGACCAACCAGAGAAAGAACTGGGGAGACATGGAAGGTGGGAGGTGAGGAGGGGATATGCCCAACGTACAATGTACCTATATACAAAAAGCTTGAAAAAATAAAAAGAGTGACTAAAAATTGCAAATAAATGTCTAGAATAGTTATTGATTGTTCTCAAATATACTTACTATTTCTGGCTTGTTCTTTTTCCCATTTTTTTTCCAAAAGAATTTTCATTAAATATACATCAAATGTCCTAATTGTTGATTTAAAGTCAAAATAAGGTAACATGACCTTATTCTCTGTTTCTCAATGGCATCTATATACACAACAACAATTCCTCATGTAAAAATTGAATAGACAGAGAAAGAATCCATCTCAGCTATGCTAGACAAGATGATGATGGCTCCTATATTATCTATCACTAAATTATAAATAATCCCCAAATTCAGCATTTTAAAATAACAGAGTCCTGGAGATGCAGTTCAGAGATAATGCACTTGCCTTAACTATGGGGCTGTGGATTCAATTCCAAGCACTGCAGGTAAATAGAAGTATCATCTCATTGTTTCTGCAGTTTCAGGGCCCAGAGGTGTGTTAGATGAGTGGGTGACTGAGGGTCTGGGCTTCACAAGTGTTGACTTTGAAAGGCCTTGCTCCCAAGACCACTCACTCACTGTTGCTAGGTGCCATGCCCTCAATTCTGTTGTCTGGAGATATTACTCCCTTCCACATAGCCTATCTACTGGGAAGTTCACAACAGAGAAACTGCCCACCCTCAAGCACAAAAACAGGCAGAGAAATTACTTGAGTTGGAAGTCATAGTCTTTTTGTATCAGATGTCTAAAGTGAGATTCTATAAATTGCATAGGATTCTAGTGGCTAGTAGGTCCCTAGCCACACCCACACTCAAGGGTAGGGGTTCAGATAAGAACATGAATCACAGGAGACAAGAATCATCAGATGTGTTGAGGATGTGGCTCAGTGGGTAAAGCACCTTCTGCATAAGCATGAGGTCCTGAATTCAGATCTCAAGAACCCACATAAAAGTCAGAGAAGGTGGAATAAGTCTGTAACCCCAGTGCCAGCAATGGAGTCAGGCAGATAGATCCCTGGTGGCTCTCTGGTGAGCTCCAGGTTCAGCAAGAGATCCTGTCTCAAAAACTAGGGTGGAGATACCCAGTGTCAACATCTGGCCTCTCTGTGCACACACAGACAAGCATACCCACATACACATGTGCACATACTTTCATACACCACACATGCATTGGAGACTATCATGTAGAAAACATATGATAACTCTGTGCTCAGATTTGAGATTCTTATAATTGTTGGTATTCTCTATGAGCACAACTAGGTTATAGTGACCAGTTTTTTAAATCACACACTAGTTTAGATATTGTTTACAAGTTACATTTTGATACAATTAGTATTTTCAATCATATTACTTTAGGTAATTCAATTACCCCTGTTAATGTAGTTATTAGTTGGAAGGCCTTAACAGCAAAAAGAGAGGTGCCCTGAGAAATAACTTCTGCTCTAAGAGTACAGAAATTCTTCCCATTTCCAGCCTTCAGTGTTCAAATTCAATTACTGTAGTATTTGTTCTTACCTGTGTTTCTAGTTGTCCAACTTACCCTATAAAGTCCTGTCTTGCCAGCTCCTTGAATTAGTCAGCTCTTTAAAATAATTTCCCTCCCTCTCCCTCTCCCCCTTCCTCTCTTCCTCTTTTCCTCCCTCCATCCCTCTCCCTTTCCCTCCCTCCTAGGTAAAAAGACAGACAAATGACACACAGGAGGACCTGACTAATATCTGACATGATAATAATCATACATAATTTAATTGCTACTCAAGATTATTCAAAGACTAAAATACACCATCATATTAAAAGACGATGACTTTGGAATCAACAGAAACCTGTGTTAAAAATTCAGCCCTGTCTTCTATGTACTAATTCTTCACCCTGAGAAAGCTGTGCAACTTTTCTGAATTTGTAGGAACAGAAAAAAAGTGATCAAAGTCACTTGATCAAAATAATATTTTTGCCAATCTTTGATAATATAGTTTATATAGTATAGTTTTTCATCTACAAATAGAGTAAATGCCATGTGGACAGAAGCTGACACCAGATATCTTTTCACCATTTATAATGCTTCTTATCGAACAAATAAAACACAAAACCTAATAGCAAATAGGGCACTCAGAGGTAAATCACAATTTAAAACCATCAATTAATCAGATCATTTTCCTGATACCAATCTCACATTTGTTAACATGTTAATTATTATGGCAAGGTTTTTCAAATTAGCTAACTAGATTTAGCCACATTTCAGTCCAGATGTGTGTTAGCTTAAGATGTTTTATATATAAATATTGGCAATATTTCTTTGGGGCATTTTAACAATGTTATGCTTCAGTTGAGTTTAACAAAGCATTCCTCCACATTTCCTCATCTGACACAGAGAATATAAGCATTCACCATAAAGCACACCATGGCATGAAAAAAGGCAAAATGAACTGGGAAGGAGACTGTGCCGCACCTGTGCTTGGTGGAGGTGTGCTTCTTACCTGGAAAACATATTTATGATCCTGCCTTATTGAGCATGGGCTCCAAGTCTTCTCAGTAACTCATGTGCATCTATTTTATGAGTGATAAAATCTGTCTGAGCTTTTCTGGCAGGACACCATGAAAAGCCACTGCAACAAGGTGGTAGTATGATGCTGAGTTCAAGCTATTGCTCTCCCAGCTTTCTGCTTCTCAGCACATGACCTTGAAGTGGTTCCTAAGCCCATCTCTGAGTCTTGGTTTTCTCATCTATAGAGTGTATCATCCAGGTTTAAATACTTCTATGAGACTAAGGATAAGTAAAAATCCCTTCATCGTAACACTTCCCAGGCAATGCTATATTACCTCTTGCTTAACTTACCTGTTTGTCATTAATGACTAGAAACAGAATAATAAATATAATAAATACTAAATTGTCAAGATAGACTTCTAGGACTGTCCCAAGGAAATGAAGATCTTAATAACTAAAAATAAATCAAAGTATAGGTTAGGAAGAGGTCAAGGCCAAATAAAGTGTCTAATAATACAATTTAAGGATAAAAATTAATACTTATCATTATCACTGATAATTGAATAATTTCAATACTAAAGTTGGTCAAGTAGGCCATATTCTTTGTCCTCCTGTCTCTTCACTTCTTACAGGGCATTTCCAGACCTGAGACAATTCACTGAAAACAAGCAAGATACTATTCAGTTGTAACCTCGAGAACTGGAATTAATTGGTTACCTGCTTTGGGATTGCTGCTGTTTGTCATCTGCTGTCCAGAAGCACAGAACAGACCTAGAATATACCTACTCAGTCACATTCAGAGACACAGGACATTAAGGAAATAAACACAGACATGTGCCTGGGAATGCAAATCTTACAACATGAAGCATGACATTAAAGCTGTGAGCCTATTCACAAAGCTCTATTTTGCAGTAATTTCCAAAAGTAAACTCATAGCAAATAGTTCTATTTTTAAAATGAAAAAAAGTGATTAGAATTTATTAGAAGTCAGGCTGGAAATGGACTATAGGCTAAAGTACTAGCCAGCAAGCATGAGGACTTGAGCTCAATTCCCAGAACCCTCACAGCTGGGCAGTTGCAGCAGGGGTCCGTAATCTCAGTGCTCCTATGGTGAGATACAGGGAGAAACAGGCAGATTCCCCAAAGCTACTGACCAGCAAGCCTGCTATACACAGCACCAACAGCAAAAGGACCCCCACAAAAGTAGAGGGCAGGTGTGGACCAATACCCAAGGTCAGCCTCTGACCTTCACATGTGCAGTATGGTACATGCACGCCTGCATTCGCACACACAAATGTGTCCACATACATACATTAGTGCACACATCATACACATATCAAACACACAAAAAGTGATTAGAATTTTCACCTCCATCTCAGTTTTTTTTCTTTTTGTTTTTTCACTTTGGTAAATGACCAAAGTCCACAGCGACTTAAGATAGTAAATCCTAAAGCACTGGTTATTTTCACCCCAACTCTTATCGTCCAAAGATGTATTGTATGTGTGTTTTTCCTTCTGGGAATGAAACTGTCTTCAATATTCTGATAAAAATTAAACATCATGAAAAAAAATGACAGTAATCAAAAGCATACAATCTTTACATCCAAGGGAAATTGGAAATGTTATGGAATAGAATCTAATAATTTACTGGACAACTGGGCACCTTAAAGACAACCTTCCTGCCTTGCAATGCAAGCTGTACTTGCTTCTTGCCTACACAGAGAAAATAATCTGGCCAGCGAGCTCCCAGAAATTTGAATTCCTTGAATTTCTGTATTTTAGATTCCCATCTCTATCACTGAGTTGAGTCACTTCTGCTTCTGCTCTTGAAGTACAACCTCATAAATTAAGGACCATGAAAGAAGAGGAAGAAGCCTTGCTTATGCTTCCACCACAGGCGCATTCTCCAGTAACATGACTATAGGGTCCAAATTGGGCTTATGTTTTTCAGGTCATTAATGAAGTTTGTTTTTTATTTACTGCCTATTTTCTGGCATATGCTTCTTCATCAGGAAACCCCAGATTAGAAGCAGTAGGAAACACAGAATTTGGGCATCAAAACTATATTTCTAAAATATAGCTTCTTCAAATTTCCACGATGTTGTTATGTGACTCTTCTTATACCTCGTTTTAAAACTTTGCATAATACATGCCTACAAAAGCTCCACTTAGAAATTCTTTCTAGGTGGCAACAAGTCCTTCATCTGCATTTTTATAGTTAGAACTGAGTTATGATTAAACACAATTATACTTTCTTGGAATGTGTCTAATCATCTGTACAATTCATTTTAATTATTTGTAGTCAAAGGTATCACTGAGATAAGTAATTCAACATTGTAGGCAGAACGGTTAATGCACTGGCTGAATCTTTTTGCTTATATCCTTCAAAGTAATAGATAAATTATTGTCTCCTAATTTAAGAATGTAAAACATAAGCATAAATAATAGTACCATAAATTTATGCAATGTTTTAGAATAGTCATTCCTAATCACCAGGAAAAAGATAAATGCTTGTCAGTAATGAATGTCCAAGACTATAATTAAGTGAGAAAAATAATAAAAACAGAAGAAGGAGACTTCCAGTTTTGCTTAGAATATAAAAGCTCACAAGATATCTTCCTCATGTCAGATAATGGGGGGAAAACAGAGCAATTCCAGAAATGGATGATTTCTTTTTAAGATTTTCAGGTTGCTTAGAATGCTCAATGAAATAAATAAGCCAAATTTCAAAAGAACTTGTAATTTCTATCAAAGAAAATTCTGAAAACTAACAAGCACTGTCGGTGTGAGGGGAAAAAATGGCAAAATAATATAATGTTGACATGTGGGGCAGTATGGATTCTGAAGAGTCTAGATGTGAAAAATTCCATATATGTCTCTCAGTTATTTTCCAAGGGGCCTTCGTTATGTATATGCTGACACGTGAAAGACCAGAAGTAGTAGAGAGAGAAAAGGAGAGAGCAAAGGAGGGAGGGAGTGAAATTAGAGATAAACAGAATGTTAACTGCTGTTCACTGTAAAAGAGGTCTTGAAGATGCCTTCAAAACCATAAATTTCAAACTCCCTTTGTTCATGCTGGTGCACAAGAAAAGAAGTGACTTCCATCTATAAACCTCATATTGTTCAAACTTGCTAAAAATGCTAATTCTAGGGATGTTAGAAGGTTCTTTATTTTTATTTTTATTTTATGTGTATGAGTGTATTGCCTGCATGTATGTAAGTCCACTAGTGTCATGCAATGCCCACGGAGGTCAGAAGAGGGCGTCGAATTCCCCTGGAGCTAGAGTTACAGAAGGTTGTTATCCACCATGTGGGTGCTGGGAATGGAACCTGGGTCCTCTGCAAGAGCAGTCAGTGCTCTTAACTGCTGAGCCATCTTTCCAGCCCCAGGTGATCCTTTTATACAAATTCTACAAATACAATCATATCATCCACAAAGATAATTGTATTTTTCTTTTTCAACGTGTCTACCTTGCATACTTTTTTGCTTGTCTTCTCATAAGAATTAAGACTTTTCACACAACATTAAAAAGAAACACTCTATGTTATTCATTATCTTAATAGGACAAAATTTAAGTCTCATCATTTTAATGCAATGTAGCTGTGGGCTTTTGTAGACACTCATTTTCAAGCTGAGGGCTGCTCCTTCTATTTTCTTACTGTTGATTTTAATAAGAATGGGTATTAAATTTTGTGAAATGCTTTTTCTTCATCTACTCATATGTTGTGATTTTGTTTTCCTTCTTAGCCTATTAGTGTGGTGAATAATATCAAACAATTTCCACATGTCAAATCAGCCTCACATACCTGGGATGAATATGACTTTGATGAGGTGTACAATTGTTTTCATATATTGTTAGATTTGATTCAATTTTCTGTTGAATAATTTTGACAGATGTTTGTCTTGGTTATTCTTTCTTGTATGAACTTTATTGAGCTGTGGTATTAGACTTATGCTGTCTACACAGGAATTATTTCTCCTGTTTTTGTCTTCTGGAAGATGGTAGAGAGTTGGAATAATTTCATTCTTAAGTGTCTGCTATCATTTACCAGTGAACCCACTTGGATCTGGTGCTCTTTTTGATGGGTACTTATGAATTATTCAATTTATTTAATAATCTATATACTTATCTCTTTCTTCTTGTGAGAACACTGGAAAATTGTGCATTTCAAGAAATGGGCCATTTTATTTTAAGATATTAAATTTGTCTCCAGAGAGCCATTCACAGTATTTCTTTTGTTCATTAGGTTGGTTGGTTGGTTGGTTGGTTGGTTGGTTGGTTGGTTTGAGACAGGGTTTCCCTGAAGCCCCAGCTGTCCTAGAAGTCTCTATGTAGGTCGGGATGGTCTCAGTCTCACAGAGATCTGCCTGCCTCTGCCTCCAGAATGTTGGGATGAAAGCCATGTGCCACCACAACTGGCTTTCTTTATATCTTTTTAATATTGGTAGTATCTATAGTAATATGCCTCTTTGAAAAATTGCTGAGCTTTAGTACAGTTCATACAACAGTTCTTAATCATATTTAGACTCTCTCCTCCATCCATGCCTCTCACTCCACCCTCGTCAGACATTATGCATTCTGCCATACATAATAAATCCTACCCAGTCAAGTATTTGTACCCAGATGTCCTTCTGTGCAAATTCACCCACTGGAGTGTAATCAGTTGATCTAGAGATTGTAACTAAGGCCTACTCTCCCTTACCCAGTAGTAATAAGTCTCCAATAGTTTCCCTCCAGTCCCTTGTCTGATTGAGTTGGCATGGGTCCTGCTCGATGTCACCATTCCCACAAGTTCACATGTGCAAGGTTCTATTGACCTGGAAGCCTTTGCTTTCCTGTGCTCATGAACCAGCCCTGGCTCTTACAATCTTTCTGCCCCCTCTTCTGCAATGGTCCCTGAGCTGCGGTGGGTGAGGTTTAATATAGGAGTCCTGTCCAGGGACACACACTCTGCAATCTCTTTATCTTTAAAACTTGGCCAGTTGTGGCCTTCCGTGTGCATTGTACCTGGTTGTATAAGGAAGCTTCACTGGTGAGTTGAGGGATGCACTAGTTTCCTCTCTATCCCACCCAACCCACTATGTTCCATGAGCCTTAGGTATAGAGCCTCAATTGTAGATACGTCACCTAGGACTGGGCATCTCTCAGATGTATATTCTTTGTGTCTGGCCAGTTGTGAAACTCTGCAGTAGCCTCCATCTGTTGCAAAAAGAAGCTTCTTTGATGAATGGTGTATGGTACACTTGTCTGTAAATATAAAGATACATATTTAGCATGGTAATAAATTTCATCTGTCTAGAGTTATGACAGAGATAGGGTTTTCTCTAAGATCTATGCCCCTCCACCATTTGTATTTTAAATGCTACTCATGAGTTCACTCCCAGTTAAATTCAAGTAGATAGCTGTTGATTACTCTTGAGATAGCAGTGCCGCTACTGCCCCAATAGAGGTAGTTTGTTGTGTCAATCATAATGGTTATTAGGTTTTAGGACTGGGTTGGACCATTGATTGATTTTCTCCCTTAGCAGCTTGCATGGTATCCTCTAGAACTATGAGAACTAGGCTTCAGATAAAAGACTTCCAGGTCACTTTCTGCTCCATTGCTTCAAGTCCTGCATCTGAGGTATGTCCTGTCTTCAGCAGTAGGTGCTTATCTTCCAGTTCTGGGAGAGATCCAAGAGCTCTTGCAATTGCCTGTGCTATTATGGGAGTCTCTTGGAACACTCTGACTAACCACCCAAGGGGAGGGCTCTCCTGTCTGGCACTGTGTTCCTTGCTATACAGCCCCCAGGTATACATATGCACTAATGTTCTGACATTGTATGTGCATTTCTCAGGGGCTTTTGAAGGAAACACACTTCCCTCTGGCTTCCCTAGGCCCCCAAGATCCATTCATCTCTACTCTCTCCCATCCAACCTCCTTCCTCCTCCCTCCCCATTCAAAGTGCCTCCATTATCCCCACCCTGACCCCCAATAACACCTGCTTTCAGCCATCCCCCTCTCCTGAATTCCCTCCTTCTGGACCATGCCCCCCCACATATCCCTCCCACCTCCCCTCCTAGGCAAACACTCACACTTTCCCAACCTCCCCCCTGGTAATATCTGTTCCCCCTTTTGGGTTCTTTCTTCTCCTTTACTGCTGTGTTTCCATTCCATTTTCCTGATCTCTGATGTAACATCAGGATACATAATCGTATATAAGAGTTTGGCACTACAATCCACAAATGAAGGAGAACATACATTGCTTGCTTTTCTGAGTTTGTGTTACTTCACTCAATTTCATCTGTTCTTACTTCTGAGCAGAATTCCATTGTGTAAATGTAACACTTTTTCATTATCCACTCATCGCTTGAGGGACATTTAGGTTGTTTCCATTTCTTAGCCATTGTAAAGAGACCAGCAACAAACATGGGTGTACAGATATCTCTAGAGTAGGATGAGTCCTTTGGGTATATGACAAGGAGAGGGATCACTGGATCATAAGGTAGGTTCGTTTTCATTTGTTTGAGAGTTCTCCACACTACTTTCCATAGTGGCTGTGTGCATTTGCATTACCAGCAGCAGTGCATGAGCTTTCCCCTTTCTCCACATCCTCTCCAGCATTTGGAGTCTTTTGTTTTCTTGATCCTATCCAGTCTGACTGGGCTAAGATGGAATCTTAAAGTGGCTTTTATCTGCATTTCTCTAATTATTAAGGATGTTGGGCACTTTTTAAAGTGTTTCTTAGCCATGTTTATTTCTTAATTTGAGAACTCCCTGTTCAGGTGTATAGCCCATCTTTTTACTTCATAATTTTTATTATTATCAACTACCATTTTTATCTAAAATCACTTGTCAGTTAATTTTGTTGACATACCTTAAGAATCTGTCTTTCATTTTGCTGAGTATTTTCTTTTCAAATTCACTAATTTCTACTTTAATATTTTCCTCTTAGTTTGTTCTAAGTAATTTGGATTTAAGTTGCTGTCATTTTTCTAGTTTCCTAAATGGGAGACTTTAGATCTTTCTTTTTTTCTAATTTTATATATATAATCTTGAGCATATAATTTTCCAGGCACTGCTTTTGAGATATTTACAAATTTCGATAAGTTGTGTTTTCATTTTTTTCATTTGTTTTCATTGTCTTTTTTGATGTATTTTTTTTAATTCTTTAAGTTTTTCCTCATGTCTTGTTTTGAAACTTGTTTATTTCTAAGTATTTGGTATTTTTGAGCTATATTCTATTATTGATTACTGCTTTAGTTCCACAGTAATCTCAGAGCACACAGTGCATATTTTCCATTATTTTAGATTTTAATGTATGTTTAATGGCCTAAAATATGTGTATTTTGGTGAACATTCCATATGAGATTGAAAATAATATACTACTGCTATTGTTGTATGGACTCATCATTATGTACAGCTGGGTGATGGGGCCAGTGAGCTCAACTGATTTTTTTCTGCCTGAGGAATCTAGTCCATTTCAAACACAGAATGTTCAAATCTCCAAATATAATACATTAATATGCTTCACTTCTAAGATATATCAATTTTATTTTGCATATTTTGACACTCTTCTGGGATATATAGATATTAAAATTTGTTAGATAATTTTGGAGAATTAAATTGTTCAACTTTAATGTCTGCCTTTCTTCTGAAAAATATTTTTATTAGTTCTTGAAAATTTCACACAATATATTTTGATTATATTCTCCCTCCCTGAACTCCTCCCAGATCCCCCACATCCCTACCTGCAGAACTTCATGGTCACGCATTTTCCCCCATCAAATCCGATTTGTATTGTCCAAATGCTTTGATGTGGAACCTAAACTGGACTGTGATCAACCTACCTGGGATCACACCCTCAAAGAAAACTGACTCTCCCTCTCCCAGGTTTGATCAAACATCATAGCTCCTCAGATAGGGTAAGACTTCATGCCCACCTTCTTCTTCCTTGCTGGAATTTGTCTGTCTTGAGCTTGAACAGGTATTGTGCATGCTGTCAAAATTGCCACGAGTTCATATGTGTGACTGCCCTGATGTCTGGAAAATACTGTTTATTGTAGCCAACCACCACCTCTGGCACATACAACTTTCTGTCCCTTCTTGTGGGGAGAGGTATGATATAGATGTCCCATTTATAGCTGATTACTCTGAAGTCTCTTATTTTCTGCACAATGTCCAGCTGTGGATCTCTGTGATAATTACCTTCCCTAGCAAGAAGAAGCTTATTTGATGAGCACTGGAAGATGCACTAATCTATGGGTATAGCAATATGTCACTAGTAGCCATTTTAATACTGTGTCCATTTAGTAGAATACTAGAAGTAGGTTCTTTCCTAGGACTTATGACCTATCAGTTTATAGGTTATCAGTTCAAATAATGGTACCAAGTATGGGTTCCATCTCATGGAGTAGGCCTTAAATCCAAACAAATGGTGGCTGGTTACTTCCATAACATTCACGCCGCTATTGCAGTAGTGAGTCTGTTTTGCCAAGCCAATCATTATCGTAGCTTGCAGAGGTCACAGCTGGGTAAGACTGATTATTTTTCTCCTCTGGTAACATGCATAGGCTCTAAAAAGCACCATGAAACCTAAATGGTAGGGATAAAGCTTTTAGGTCAGCATCTGCTTAATTTCTTCATGAAATCATGTGATGATTTCAAAACAGGTACTTTTTTATTATTTTATTTATTATTTTTATTTTATGTGTATGAGTGTATTGCCTGCATATATGTCATTCAGTGCCCACAGAGGTCAGAAGAAGGTGTCAGATCCCATTGAACTGGCATTACAGATGGTTGTTAGCCACCATGTGTATGCTGGGATTTGATCCCAGGTCTTCTGCAAGAGTAATCAGTGTTCTTAACCATTGAGTCATCTCTCTAGCCCCTCAAAAACAGGTTCTTACTCTAAAGCTCTGGAGGATAATGAAAAACAATGACAATAGCCTGTTATATTTGGGGTTCTAAGGAATCCTACTGACCAAAAGCTTAAGAGTGTTAACTCATTTCTGGTACTTGGGATTTTATTTGCTAGGATGAGTTGTCAAGTTGGGGTATCACCCACTTGTTATAGGATAACACCATTTAAACTGTGTGTGTGTGTGTGTGTGTGTGTGTGTGTGTGTTGTGTGATGTGTTGAGGAGATTCTATAGTAGTAGATTTCTATGTGCTTTTTTCACATGCCCTGTAGTGTTAGCTATCTCTCCCCATATTCCCTCCTCTACCATGCCTCCTATCCCCCAACCCATTTAATCCTTCCTGTTCCATTGTTCCACTTTTTCCATTTATCTCACTGTAACCTATTGCCCTTCCCTTGAAAGATCTTCCCTTTCCTAGGACCCCTTACTAGTTTTATAACCTCTAGAGGTATTCCAAGTGAAACATATATATCTAAAACTTCAAAGCTGACATTCACAAATGAGAAAAGTATGTGACATTTGTCTGGGGGGTGGAGTTAGGTCACTCAGGATTATTGTTTCCAGTTCCACTCATTTACCTGTGAATTTCATAATTTCATTTTTATTAATAGCTGAACAATATCCCATTGTTTAAATATACATTTTTACTATCTATTCATTGGTTGATGGACATCTAGGTTGTCTTCAATCCCCGGCTATTGTGTATAGAGCAGCAATAAACATGAATGAGCAAGTTATCTCTGTCATAGACTATAGAGTCCTCTGGTTATATCCTCAAAAGTGATACAATTGGACTTTGTGGAGATCTATTTCTAGCCTTTTGGGGAACACTAATTTCTACAGTGGCTGCACCAGTTTACACTCTCACCAGCAGTGATAGCCTTGATAAATTTACTTGTAAAGCAAAGCACAAGAAAGAAAATTAACAAACTAAAGGCAATTTTTTTGATGAAATGAAAGAGAAATTAGAAATCTCTAATCAAACCAATGAGGGGGTGGCTTGGATAGTACAGACAGAGGATACAGACTTCCAAGAATGCCACTAGAAGAAGGCCATCATTGCTCTTTCTGTGAAGAGACAAAAGCATGTTATAGGAACAGCCTGAAAAGTTTATGCTCACAGATTTAATAATTAGTATAATAGGCCCAAAACTTGAAATTCAGTACCAAATAGTCTATTATATGCATTGAATAAATTCTTTTGTATTAATTCAATTTATTTGACAATTTCATACATGTATATATTGCATTCTGATTAAGCTCATTCCCTGCTCTTTCTTATCATCCTCCAATTCATGGAAACCCCCACTCTTACTTAGAAATTTCTTTCACTCATCCCTTTCTATTAGTTTTGTGACCCACTTAGTCTAACAAGGCCATCGCTGTGAGCGTGAGTTTGGAGGTATTCACTGGAGCTTGGTGGGCCTTGGTGTTGGGTATACAAGTGAAAAAAATGATTCTTCCCCTCCTAGGATTTATCTGTAGCCAGAGTTCATCAGTAAAGAAAAGGGGCTGTTGAGTGCTTCTACCATGCACAACTGATTGACGACAGGCTGCCAGTCTTGTGCAGCCTCAGTGCAAGTGACCGCAGCTGTTGTGAGTTCATGATTGCATTGGCTGTGTCTTCCCCTGGAGGATGGCATTACACAGCCCTTCTCCTTATCTTTAGGCCCTTACATTCTCCTTACCCAAATCTTCCACAATGTTCTCTGAGTCTTAGAAGGGGTGTTATAAATGCCTTCTTTAGATTGGAAAGAAGAATCAGCAGTTAAGAGAGCTGGGGACACAAGTTTAGTTCCAGCACCCATATCAGGTGGCTCACAACTCCTTATAAGTCCAACACCAGAGGATCTTCTTCTGACCATAGCAAGCACCTGTACTCACAGGCGCATTCACTCACAGCCTCACATGCAAACACATAGTTTAAAATAAAAACAAACCTTAAAATATCTTCTTCAAGGCTGTGTGTTCAAGCATCACGTATTCTAAAGGTCTTCTGTAGTCGTGAGTCTCTGAATAGAATCAATTCTTAATAACCATCTGAAACAAAAAGCACTAGTCTCTGTTGGCTTCGCTGGAGAAATCTACTAAATACTTAAAGAACCACCGATTCTAAATCTCCTCACTCTCCTCAATAAATAAAGGCAGAAAGAATATTTTCTAACTCATTACATGAAATGTTTATTGCCCTAATGCCCCCAAATGAAAAGACAGTGAAGAGAGGAAAAGTAAAAATATGTATTTCTTATAAACATGTATACAAAAAAATCAATAAATGTTTTTAAATAAAATATATAAATATGCAAAACCAAGTGCACTATGGACAAGTGGGATTTATTCCAGGCATACAAGGATAATTTAACCTTCAAACCTGAACAGCTGTATCCCAACTCCATCAACAGACTGAAAAAAAAAACATTTACAATCATGTCAATTAATGCAAAAAAAAATTTATGACAAAACCAGCAGCCATTACTGATAAACACCTTTGATCAGTACAGAAGTGGTTTTCTTTATTTAATGAAGAACATTTATTGGGAGAACTGCCCTAGAAATAACATTATACTTATTAGTAATAAATATGATGTTTTCCCACTAAAAATAGGAAGAAGACAAAGCTATCCTCTCTCATCACTCTCTGCATTGCATTGGAAGTCTTAACTAATGCAATAAGGCAAGAAGGAAAAAACAAGAAACATACAAAAATTGTTAAGGAAGACATGAAGTGTTTTCATTCACAGATGACATGTAGAGAATCGTGGGACTAGAGTGATAATCGCAGCAGATAAAGGCACTTGCTGTACAAGCCTGGTGACCTGATTTCAAACCACAGAACCCATGGAAAGTTGGAAAGAGAGAGCTATCTCCACAAAATTGTACTCTGACTTCCACAGGCATGCCTTGACATGTATACACACATACACACAAATAATAATGATAATTGATAATAATAATAAATTTTAAAAAGAAAATCCTGACAATTATTTGAACACTTCTGAAACTAATGATAAGTATTTATAATTTGCAAAATACCAACCATGTAGAAAAGTCCATTTTCTATCTAAATATCAGTGGTGAAAACTCAGTTTGAAATTAAGAAATATCACAATATCACAAAAAGAAACACTTAGCTATCATAAAATAAAGTATATGCAGATCTGTATATAGAAAACCACACAATTTTGATGAAAAACCTCAAAAATTACTTAAATAAAATATCCCACATTCATTTATTTAATCTTAATATTATTAAACTAATTTTTCTCAATATGGTCTATTTAGGTACTACAATCCTAGCCAAATACCAACACACTCTTGTATCAGTATCTACAAATTATTGCTAAAGGCTTTGCAGAAAGTTAAGAGGCCTAAAAATACTAAAGAGCAGCTTTGAAAGACTAATACTACCTACTTTCGAAGTCTACAGTAAAGCAACAGCAATTAAAATGGAGTGATGATATGAGAGGGATGAAAGAATAGATGTGGAAGCTCAAAGGAGTAGACTAGAAAGTCCAAACAGGAACTCACATGATCAAGTAATCATTGACAAAGGAACAAGGCAAGTTGGGGGTATTCTTTTCCAAAACAGTACTGAAATAATTGACTATTTGTACACAAACCAAAGGTCCACAAGAAAAAACACATGCAGACCTAGACAGAAGTCTTTCTGCTTTCTCAAAATCAATTTAAATACATCCTATACCAAAATGTAAACCTCGAAACTATAAAACTTCTAGATAAAAGCAGGGGGAAAAATCAAAGTGACTTTGTACTTGACAACTATGCTTCAGATATAACAACAAATGCACAATCTGTGAAAGAAAAATTAATAAGCTGTACTTCATTAAAACTAAAAACTCTGCCAAATGCACTGTCAATAAAATTAATTAATGCCACAGGTAAGAAAAATTCAAAATGTACATCTGATTCTAAAAAAAATTCTATCTATAGTACAAAAAAAAACCCTTTAAAACTCAGTAACAAGTAAACAATTCAACTTTAAAATTAGCAAATAACCTGGAAACCTCAACAAATTAGATATGTAAATGAAAAATAAATATGTGGAAAAATGTTAATTTCCATTTCTCTTTACAGAATGCTAATTAAAACAGCAAGTCCAAACCACCACACTCCTATTAGAATTGCTCAGATCCACATACCTAACAGAACAAGTGCAGGTGATGTTCAGAACGGGATTTATCATTCATCGTCAGTGGGGATGAGAAATGGATCAGGCACTTTGAACATTTTCCTACAAAATCAACCTATGATGCTCCCAACTTATTTAAAATTACACCTAGAAAAACATCCTCCTAAAAGTATTTAGAAGAGTATTTACTTATTTATAGTTACATAATTGACATAACAGCCCAAACCAGAATCAACCATGATGTCCTTCAATAGGAGAGTGAATAAACAAGCTGTGGTACAATTCTTCATCAATAAAAATAAATGAACTACCAAGCCATGTAAAGATAGAAAATCAATTTCAAAACACATTGCAAGTGAACGAAACCATTATACAAAATCTATATATAAAATTTCAAATGGGTGGTCTGTATGAACACAGTTCACAGCACTGTGTGATAGCTCATAAGCTTCTCACCCAAGAATATCAATTGACAAATCTTATACCACTCCATGCGGATCTTAAAATGAGCATTTAGATAAATGAGTGGCAAGTGGCAAGAGTCAGGTCTGTTAATGGTGGAGAGTTTGAAAAGAAGCAGGGGAAGACACTGGAATAAATCTCATGATAAGACTGGAGGCATCCTGTGAACTCAAGTTTAGTTCCATATAGATATATATTGTTCTGTATATAAATATTTACAGAAATATGTCTATTAATGGGTTAACACATAATACATATAGTTTCTCTCCATGCCAGCAGAAAGAACTAGAAAAGAATAATACACTCATAGCAGAAGCATAACTAGCACCTCAAGTTTGGTTGGTAAAACTATTCACCAATGCAAGAAGCTAGTGATCCCTGGAGAAATAAATCATTCTGAAACTGAAGCAGAATAAAAGAAAGTGTGTGTGTGTGTGTGTGTGTGTGTGTGTGTGTGTGTTTATGTGTTTCAAAGGGACAGAGAAAACCAACAACTGAAAAATTTACCAACAACCAATGACAAGTTAAGCAATTAGAGAAACAAAAATACAGCAAAATACAGTAACAGTGGATTATAACTCAGTTTAAAAATAATTACTGATAGTTTCTAACACAAAAATGGTTCAAGTTGGATCTTGGGGTTTTATAATGATTCAAAAGCAGTATGCATTCAGTAAAAATTCTAGCTCTAAATTCAAAGTTTGATCTTTCCTGGGCCAGCGATATGCTGCTATATATTTCCTGCAGCAATGAGCAGTGGTAGCAACAGCTTCTCACTCAGAACTGTGATCCGCGGGGTGAACAACCAAAACTCTACAATGTTCTATGTTGCTCAACTATGATGTCTGTGAGTGTAGGTATATAAAATGCATTTTCAACTCTAATATTTTCAATTTACATTTGGGTTAGCGGTAAGTACATAACCTCATCCTAAGTCAGGGAGCATCTATGCCCATAGGGAAATATAGTTGTAAATAATTCAACAACATTTCTGTGCATAAGGTTTCTAAATAACTAATGCATGTAACTCCTCACTCCTTAAGTGTACAATGAGCAATGTGACTTATTTTCAAATAATACAGCCTGGAAAGAGAAGTTACAGAATCATTTTATCGTGAAGAAACCTGGCAAACAGTGAGCAATACTAGTTTAAGTCATGTAGTAAAGGATAACATTTAAATGGTAAATCATGTTGACTGTATGCAACATTGATGCTATGCTATCTATGTAAGCAATGACACTTTAGCTCTATAGTATCCCTTCCAAAAATTTTAATAATAGTCTATTCATGAAAACATAGCCAGGAAATTTTTTTATATGAAATTCTACAAAATATGAGTATTCCTTAAAGTTATCAGTGTCATGAAAAGGAAAGAAGTTCATAAAACTATTACAGCGAAGAGAAGCCTACAGTCTCAGAATGACTAATTGTAACACGGTGTCCTGGGTGAAATCTGGAATCATAAAAGGGACACTAGGAGAAATCAAGAGAAATATAGATAAAATATAAGCTCTTTAACAGAGATGTATCAATATTGGTTCATTATTTGCAATAAATACATCATTCTAATATAATATCAGAAGTCTGTACTATATTCACAAAATTTCTGTGATTCTAATGCTGTTAAGGAATTTTATGTCTTGTAAAAAGATGAATGAATAAACCCTACTATCATGAAATTACCTAATTTTAAGTGTTTTACTGACCTATAATAACCCAAGCCCAGAACTTTTTCTCTTGAAACTTTTGGACTCTTTGTAAGCATTACACCCTTTAAAACAAGTTACAGTCCTCTGTTAGACCTTAGGTAGATTCAATTCTCATTTTATAGGATAAGAAAATAGGTCCACAAGATGTTGTGTGCTTCTATTGAGGGCATTCATCAAGGAAGTCATAAGGACAGATTTCTAACTCTCTATGTCCCTCCTTTAATTCCATCATTATGTTACAAACTGGCTCTCACAACAACTCACTGACGGTTTTTTTTTTATATCACTAGAACGGACACGGAGTCTCACATAGATTCAGTAAAGAATGCCTGATTGTCAATAATTCATGTTCCATTTTGAGAAATTTGAAACTGGAGAATATCTACAGAGATTCACTACGGTGACTATATACAAAACAAGGAATAATGGTTATAGACAAATACTGTGCTTTAAGACATTAGATTGAACCATATGTAATTTTTATTAAAATTTTTAGTTTTCTCTTTCTACCTTGTGGATTCTGGGAATCAAACTCAGGTCATCAGGCTTAGCAGTGCCTTTACCCACTGAGCCTTCTCACCAGCCTGTATAATTTTAACTTTAAGCAATGTTTGATTTACAAAAAGTCAATTTCATACAATTTAACCATTAGTATAATTCCTAGTAATTATATCAATGTAGCAAAGCTGGTAACCCTGCTTGTCACACTGACCTACATATTAAATACATATATCAAATAACTAATGTCCAGTGAGTAATGTTTCTATGCACACCACTGAACTCATGCCTATAAAAGACAAACAATTTCCAAACACTGAACTAAAAGAAAATATTAATCTACTGCATTAATATAGATAAAAACATTTTTAAACAATAGTTCTTCATTAATAAGAATGTGGTAAGAATTACATTACAGCTTTACATGCATATCTTACTTTAATTTTCCTAGTAACCTTACAGGCTAGATATGCATTATATTAAGGATTGAAAAGGTAAAATCATCAAGGAAATCAAAGGTTTTGTAACTGCTAGAGTCAGCTTGAATTTATTTTTGCCCATCTTCTCTATTACTTCTAGTTAATAATGTTGGTAAATGTTTCAAAAGGTGAGACAGTTGAATAAATAAATTTCTATACATACCAGTGAGAGGTCAAATTGGAAACTGCTGGTTGATAGCTACTTAAGCTGAATGGAAACATACCCTATGACCCACAGTTCCCGTGATATCTTTACTATGACCCATTGTGCCATGGCTTAGTCTGTTCTGACAACCTTTTAATAAAACCAATGTTTACCTTTGCTTGTCCTCATTAGCTACTGTAAGCTCTATCACGGTTTTGGGTTTTATTTTTATTAATGTCCTTTTCTCTTTGCTTATAATCTGCCATGCATTTTTACGTCAGTGTTCTAAGTTGAATGATTCCTTAAGATTCTCAATTACTTTCAGCTAGTATATGTATTAATGGTTAAAAATTTCCATTCATTAGCATTTTGATTAAATCTATAAGTCATGATATGAACTATCTTATTATTAGTTAGTTCTAGGCACTTTCTAATTTAAGGAGCAAGAATACAAGACAGGGAGGGGAGATGGGGCAGTACAAAATGTGCACCAGTTAGCCACCAACTGGGCTTTTGGAAGACTCCACTATGGACCATTGTAGCAATTTTTCCTTGGAAAATTGTTTCAGACTCATTTGTCTCAGTAGACTAGATGAAAACATGTATCTATTACCTATGTCCACCTTGGTCAAGAGTAGCCTCACTGGCATTAACTCCTACACTTCCAGTTTGCATATATACTGTTGTGGAAAGGATCTATGATGTCAGAGAAATTCCAAAGCAGGACATGAAATGCACACATTAGAAGTTTAGATCAAAACACTGCCTCTTTACACTTGTAAAATATCTGATTAAAAAAAAAACCTTTAGACACCAGGTGTTGCCAAATCATTACAGGGTGGGAAGTCTGAGAGGTCCCAAACATTGTCCCAAACCTAACTAAATTTTGCTTCCCTTTCCTTTGCTTTTTACTCCTCTGTGGCTCTCTTGTGAGGACAGAGGCTGGCTAGGTCAAAGGAATGAAGTGCTTCTGGGTTCTCTGCTTACAGTTGCTTGGCATCCTGTCATCTCCCTCAGCCCATTTCAAATCACTTATCAGTTTCCTATTCCGGATTCAATGCCTTTCTGCTTTGATCAAGCTTCATGTAGTACCCTCTTCCTGTCTTCCTGTCTCCTGCCACTCTCGTTTTCATTTTCACTGTGCCTCTTTCTCCTTGGGGCCATCATGTGTATTTTTAATTTCTCTTCCCACTTAAGGCTATTCATCTTCCAAATAACAACTGTCTAAGAACCACCATCCTTTTTTATATCAACTACAACATCAAAACTCTTTAAAATGATGTGTCCATTTCAAACGTTCGTCCATGATTATCTTATCTACTACAATCTAGCCATCATTATGGGAGGAAGTAAGGATTTCATTCATTATGTCCCTTGAGTTTTTAACTCATAATTTAATTCATTACAGGAGAACTTAACACTTACTTCTAAGCACACACATATATACACACAAGAAAAAAAGAAAAGGAAAATTAAAGTTTTCTTACACTATCAGCTGTATTCTCCCGCCCACTGATAGGTGTATTTTAAAGTTTGAGGCCCTTAGAGATCCACTGTACTCTCATGGGACTTTTCATGGTTTCAAACTACATTTGTTTTGATGCCTTTGAATGTACTTCGTAAACTTGCATCCTCCTTTAGCTGCCTCGTTCCCACTCTTTCCTACCTGGTTGGAAGATCCCTTGTTATCAGAGTCCGTTCACGGTTCAATGTCTACCTCATAGTTCTCATTTTAAACCATAGTAATTAATTTTCTTTCAGAATCTCCCAGCCTCCTTGGAGTGTGAGGGCGCCGTTCTAGAGATCCGATCTTATTTCAGCACCTTGGCCAGGGTTCTCAAGTCGGCAGCTGGACACAAGCTGTAGTTTGCCTTTTCAATTCTACGCAGCCACTGGGTTGACAAATATCAATAATATGTAAAACACTATAGATATATGTGACCTAGAATAATAAAAATAAATCAGGGTATAGCTATATAAATTATATAAAATCAAATCAGAATAGGCAAGAAATCCAGCAGAAAAATTAGTCAAGCCCTCCTAGGTCTCGACATGTGTAGATTTCTGGCCAACATGCTTGCAGTTGCAAAAGCAACATCCATATTTATTTCACAAGTATTGGGAAAGTCACACACACACACTTATGTGCACTTCAGCTCATCTGCACCTGTGTTAAGGGGTGCCTCACCTTTGGCCTGGAGCATCCGTGAACCTCAAAGCTCTACAACTCACAAAATCAACATGAGTTACTTGATACAAAGCCAGGCTTTCATGAGCCAGGCTAGTTCTGGACTGATCTGAGAACATTCGGAAATCAGTACTGCAGAACCAGGAAACAGATCTTTCTGCCAGATGTGCCTTGGAAGGAGCAATGAGCCATAGTATTATTTTGGGAGTTTTGTTGTTGGTAGTGGATTAGTCTCCAATATCTAAAAGTGAAACGATAGTACACAAAAATCCAGATTTCCTGCTTTTACTTAGAAATTCAAAAGGAAACAGTGAACACACACTTTCCAATATCCAGGAAGAACTGAGAAATGACTGTCCCTTTTCTTTTTTGCTTTTTCCATTTTCATGTGTGCATATCTGGCATGGGAGTGTACATGTGTGTACATGTGCATGGGTGTGGACTTGTGTGCACTTGTGTGGAGGGCGCTCTTGTACTTTTGTGCACATGCATATGAAGGCCCCAGGTTCAGTCAAGAATCTTCAATCATTCTTCCACTCTATTCACTGAGGCAGGATCTCTCAATCACACCCAGAGCTCATAAATATGATATGGATAGTCTTGGCAGCCAGCTTGTTCTGGGATGCCCTGGTAGGTGGGCTACTATACCCATCCAACATTTACCTTGGTTGGGGATATGAATTCCAGTTCTCTGCTTATATGGCAAGCACTTTACACTGATCCATCTCTCCAGTCCCGCATCATTTTTCAAAAGAGAAATGCATCCTCCAATTTATCGCACTTTATACCACTCACTATTAAATATTTTCAGGGATAACTGCATCCATTTCTTTTACCTAATAGGATTCTATAGACATATGTATTTTTGAATCTTCATCCAAATTTCAAAATCATGTGGGCAAAGGCTCTGCCTTACTCTGATCCCCTTTCTACCCAAGGCCTGGAATAATATCACCAGTTACCATTGTAAGAGCAGAGGTTGACCAAGGCTTCAAAATTCCTCTTTTTGGTAGTTTTGCAGCCAAGAGAATGTTTCTTATTTGTTAAGTAGAAATAGCTATAACATCCGGTTGATAAGATTACTGTGAATTAGGTGACATTATGCAAAGTTCAGAGATATGGTAGGCACTTAATATATGTTCATTTATCATTTTTATTTTTACTTGATTGATTTAAAAAAAAAAAAACCTGCAAAGAAAAATGAAGCCTAGATCACCAGGCCAGCAAGAGACACATTAAACAGATGGCAAAGCAACGAGATGAGGCCTGAGAGAGCAATTTGAGGAAGCCAGGAATGGCAAGGTTTAATCAATATGGAAATGTGGGCACAAAAGGACCTGGATGATGTTGAATACATTTTCTTCTCCAATAATGAGGACAGAAAGCCACCCCCGCAGGCTGTGCAGATCTTCCAGTTTATGATGATACCAGGGCGGTTCTCCCCCTCCCGTGCTTTCCTGTAATTTGCATGGCAAATGAAAATAGGGTCTGAAATAGGGACAAAGAGTGTGCTGGGGCTGGTGCATTCTCACAGCCCTGGTGGGCATGCCCATTTGGAACATAAACTAACAGACTCTCATCCTTCATGCCTGTTCCCTGTAAGGACAATAACGGCAAACACACAGTGATTATTATTACATTTGTTTAGATATTATTGCTACTGTAATTTGTATTACTTATTTAAGGCATTTTGAGCACCTGATACGAATAGGCTCTGTGCTCAATGCTTTCTATTTTCCCACAAGCAGAGCTCAACATACATAACTCTATAGTGTTATCCTCACTTTGGAAATTATCTAAGATTCATAGGTATTAAGTAACTTGAAATTCCTCATATGGCTGGTAGTGATCAAGCCACAACATGAATAATTCTGTCTGGTTTCAAATAATCTTGTTGTTAGAAGATGAACTACTTAAAAATAAGGCTTGATACCATTAGTATTGGAGGCACAGCTATTTCTGCTCAGTGTTATCAACTGCAGTCACTACTCTGATTGGTTTGATTTAAACTCTATGAGTACCCTACTTTCTTTTGGCTCAATTTTGAAGATTCATTTAATCTGTCAAAACTAAATATGCCTTTCTATGCCATCCCCTGGTTTTTTCAGTTCCTCATATTATGACTACAATGGCGGAAATATAGGTGGATTTTCAATAGATATTTGTTACATATTGAGACTATCCTGGGTATTAGCATAGGTCCTATTAAAGAAACCAAGTTATTAAATGAAACAAAAATAAAATCACAAAATTTATGGAAATCCTGACATACATTGTAGTGTGATAGACTAACAATAATAAACACAACTGATAAGTGTTTTTAGAAAAAAATTAAATATGTGAGAGGACTGAGAATGGCTAGGATGGGAATGCTCTTTTCATATTTCTGAAAACTCCCCTCTAATACTCAATATTTGAACACAGATTTTCAGGCAATAAGAAAGTTCTGTGTATCTCAAGAACTGGTGGCCTCAACTACCCACTGCCACTTTAAACATGCTCTGTATCCGCCTCTAGATGCAGTAGAATGTTGCAAAGGAAACCAAGCACTAAAGTATTCAAACTACAAATTCTCTTAAGGATATCACACCTACACAATAATCCTCTGAAATGACATCCTTTAATACTAAAGCACTATTTGCTGTAGTGCATAACATCTGAAGGTGGTTAGATTCACTAGGCTATTGAATAATTCACTGGGAATAGCATCGCAGGCCAATATCTATATGGCCTTTCTGGTGTATTTCACAGCAGACCAGTGAAATGGCTGCATGCTGATATTATATACATTGTAGTTATAGTAATGCAATCTGAAAAGACTGTTTCCTTTTTCTTGTCCACTGCCCATGCAGATATGTTCTGTAGGCCTACTTCATTACTGTACCTTGAATGCTGTTGTTAAATCACAAATAAATCCTTACTCAGTAGCTCTATGTCCAGCCAATTAATTAAATAAAATCTATTTTTCATATAGATTTTGAATTTTTACTATCCCTCAGCTTATACCAGCCTCAGAAATATGTGCTTGATTTAATTCCCACACATTTTTCTTTTATTCTTCTTTTCCTTTCTACTAAGTTTCTTCTGTTAATTCCATACTAAAGATGGATGAAGTAAGAGAGGCCCACACAGAAGGGAGGACTTTGGTAAGGAGCCCCAATCTTAGCTGAGAAACTATTGCAACCGATGGCTACTGGGAGAAGGAAAGTTGATTTTCTTCAAGGTAGGGATGCTAGATAGGTTGGCCAGGCTCCATTGGATGGACTCACTCCAGGGGACATTTGAGGACACAAACTTGGCTCAAGAGGCCTTAACATATATGACAGGATACATGAAATCTGGTGAGGGTGCTGTGGGGAGGGTGCAGATGGTAGAGGAGTTCAAAATATAATGAAGATGCATTGTACGGAAGTCACAAAAGTTCAACAAAATATGTTGAGAAAGAAAGTCAATATAGTCAAAACACAATATACACATATAAGACTATTTCAGAGTAAATCCAAATAAAAATTTAAAAAAGAAGCAAAATTGTACATATTTCTGATTTAATTCCCATGATACTGTAGAAAATGTTTAAAAACTCAATTTCGTGACAGAAATCAGGTCAGTGGTAGCTTAGTGAATGTCAGAGTTTTACTAGAAGGAGGCACAAGATTTGGGAGGTGACACAAATGCTTGTGGTGATAAATATGAGAAGATAAAGTTCTTGAAGTACCTGAAAAATACATAATCGAGGCTGGGAAGATGACTAAGTCAGTACAATGCTTGCCACACAAGTGTGAAGACTTGAACTGGGATTCTCAGAAAGATGTTAAGTCTGCAATGGCAACATGTATCTCTAATCCAAGCATTCTGGAGGCAGGTGAGGAGGCTACCTGAGGTTTGGTGATCAATAAGAGACTTTAGTTTGAAAACTAAGATGGAGAACAATTAAGAAAGACACAAGTACCTCACATGCGTTTCCTCCCATTGAGTGGGTTTCAAGTTCAATTAAGTAGCAGTTGATTACCTCCAAGAGAAAAGTGGCACTCCTACACCAATGTCATTTATAGTGCCGTCATTGATGTGGTTATTAGGCCTTGAAGCTGGGGTTGTACCATCGATTAATGTTCTACCTTAGCAACTTGTGTAGTGCTATGAGAGCTAGCCTGCAGGGGAGATGGCTTCCAGGTCAGTTCCAGCTCTGTTGCTTCAAATGCAATGTCTAAAGAATGTCCTGTCTTCAGCAATAGGGTCTTACCCTCAAGTTCTGGGAAGCAATCAAGGCTGTAGCAATAGACTGTGTAATTAAACTCCAACCACACAGGACTCAGGGACCATTGCAGAAGAGGGGGCAGAAAGATTGTTAAAAGCCAGGAAGAAGGTTCACAACCATATGGAAATAAAGTCCTACAAGCTCCTGTGACCTTGCTCATATGAACCTATAGCAATGGTGTCAGGATGCACAAGAATCATGTGAACTCATGCAGACAAAAACACAGCACAGAAATGTGGAAATGGGTAGCACACCCCAATCTTACTTGAAGAACTACTGGCAGCTGATTACTATTGGATAAGGAAGAGCTGCTCTTAAAGGGGAGGACTCTAGATAGATTGACTAGACCTCAATGGATGAACTTTCAGTGAGGGATGTCTGACACAATAAACCTTGGTATAAAAGACAGAATGCATGAATTCCAGTGGAGGGAGCTATGGGAGGATGCCAGTGGGGAAGGGGGTATAAAGATGATTAAAATATTCTGTATGAAATACACATCAATTTAATAAAAGAATTACAAAAAGAGACACCACATGTTGATCTCTGGCATCTACATGCACACATACACACACACACACACACACGTGCACACACATCATTTACCACACAAATGCACACACATAAACAGAAACATGTACACACACATACACAGAAAACATGATATAAAGTGTTATTTTCATTTATGCAAATTATATTTGGATGAAATTTAAATATGTATATACACAAATATAACCATGTACAGAGATTAAAGAATATATGTACACATATACGCATCTGTAAATTTTGTGTGTGATCTGCATACCTACTGTATATTTTCTGTGCTGGTAGAAGTCATTTCTTTGCATTGTCCTGATTTGTGTGAATTCTGCTGAGTTTTCTGCTTTGTCATAACCTTCCCAAACATGGTGAATAGAGGTCTCATCAACTCAATCTGCATTTTCTGGAGAGATGCTTTTGAGCAAGTTGTTCACCATGTTATAGAATATCCACTCCACGAACATAAACAAGAGAAATTTCAGTAATGTATGATCCACTTGCAAACATGTTTGTTTTTACCCTATGGAAATTGAATCACATAAAGGATCATTTTCCCTCTGCTGGGTAATTTCTATAAAACTCACTTCTTTGAAATTCATGGCATGCGGTCTGCATTTATTTCTCTTATTTTTCCTCATCTATATTATATTCCAATGGAGTGGTATTCATTTATTAATGCAAGAATAATGATTTTAGAGTAAAACATTGATTCTTGAAAACATCTGTCAATCAAAGACTATAAAAGAAAATTATGGCAACTTAAATAATAAGTAAACTACAAATGATAAGGAAATGCTCAATCTTGCTAGATAATACACAAAAATGAGAAGAAAGTTTCCAGCTGCAGAGGGAGGAGGTGAGACAGGGAAAGGGGGCAAAAGTGCTAAAACTCGTTATATACACGTATGAAGCTGCCATGCCATAAAAATAAATCAGCATAGAATCAAAGCACACAAAACTTGTTTTACTTGATGCCAGTTACTAAGAAATCTGAGCTGTGTGCCATGAGGAGACCAGCTGAGGAAACAGGAGAAATGGAAGCACTGAGCCTTCTCACACAAACAAGGAAAGAATAAGAAACTCACTTTGATTTTATTAAAAGGACAAAGGCATTTTTAAAATGTCCATTTCACGGGTTGATTAAAGCACTAATTAAAGCAATGTGTATAAAAGGGCCTGGCAGTATTGTTGTTTAAGGAAAAGGTAATGAAATTAATTTACACAAACATCATCTAAGAATCCAATGCTTGGTGACTTAATTATAGCAAAGATTAAGACAAGCAAAGTGTCTGTACCACATCCAGCTGCCTCTCATCCATCAGAAGCTTCGGTGAAAAACAGTGTATAATTCTGCCAGTATTCTCTCCTTTTGGCTGTTTTCTGATTGTTATTGCTCTGCCCACATTCATTGTTTTCACAGCTGTTCCCAAGCTTGCTAACTGCCCTGCTTGTGTTTCATCACGCCAGCACATTTCTCCCATCCTCGTCCATCTTGAGAATCCCTTGTAGAATCGCACATATAAGCAACATCTCTTCACATTCCCTTTTATTTCTAGTTTGCTCCCAGCATGCTTTCACAGGAAGGGAGAAGAACACTGCCAAGACTTTCTTTAGCTTTAGTGAGGAAAACTGCTAAGCATGCTCCAATTTTTTCCTCTGAGTCCACAGGAGGCAAAGCTTTATGTTCATCTACTTGTTCATCTGACAAGGAATAATCGAACCTCTTCCACGTAGTAACTGCTGTGTAACCAATGGTTGCAAAGTGAGTTCACAACACTCCCTCAATAATCTTCAACCTCATCTTGAGGTGCCTTATTAGTGTCTCCATTTCACACAGGGAAAACTAAGGGAGATTAAGTGAGGTGAAGTGGCTCTTCTAGCCTAGGGATCAATTTCTTGACTTCACGGGCTGCAGTATTGTTGTATAGAAGACTCACTTATGACAATATATCTAGTTCTTGGATGCATTTCAGTAAACATTAAAATAACTGATAAGGACATAAGAGAAATATAATAATAAGGAGCTACAATAATATTTGAGAGTAGAAAGTTTTAAGGAGATATGCAATCCAAGTTACCCTAGAATAAATGTCCTGTATCAGCAGTAGGCTGTCTTCAGCCTGAAGGAAGTTAAAGATGAACTTAGGACTCCCCATGTTAAGCTCAGCCCTTCAAAACAAATGTGCTACTAAAACAGTGTACTCATCAGTACCCAACAAAACTAATGAAACTCTCCAAAGCAAAGATCATCAATTTATGCCCTCAGGTTGCACACAGATTAAATTGAACCAATAAAATATTAACAGTCACAGACACAGAAGGAAACAAACCACCCTATGATTCAGCGGGAAAAAATAATAGATTTCCTTAGATGACCAAAATCAAAAGTGTGTATTCAGTCTTTAAAGAAAAGAATAACTTTTCTTTAAACTTTAAATGAAAATCAAGAACCTGTAAAAGAAACCCAAAAAACTTCAAGGAAAGAGAATATGTAGCAACACAGGTGGTCCCGGGAGATCAAGAAAGGAACAAGAGCCAGGCATAATAATCCCAGCAGAGAAAGGCAGATTTCTGTGAGATTGATGCCATCCTGGCCTACATAGCAAGTTCCAGGGCATCTGGGGCTACAGGGAGACCCTGTCTCCAAAAGACCAAAAAACGGGGGATGGCAGAATGAGAGGAGATGGTCCTGAATGTTGCACTGAACTCAATCTAAGAAATGAGGTGATGAGGAAGAGGGTAGGGATTACTGCATGGAGGTAGGAATTAGTCCAGAGGGCTGGGATTACTACAGAGGGTGGGGATTACTGCAGAGGGCAGGGATTACTGCAGAGGGTGGGGATTACTGCAGAGGGTGGGGATTACTGCAGAGGGTAGGGATTACTGCAGAGGGCAGGGATTATTACAAAGGGTGGGGATTACTGCAGAGGGTGGGGATTACTTCAGGGAGGTAGGAATTAGTCCAGAGGGTTGGGATTAGTAGAGAGGGTAGGGATTAGTAGAGAGGGTAGGGATTACTGCAGAGGGTGGGGATTACTGCAGAGGGTAGGGATTACTGCAGAGGGTAGGGATTATTATGAAGGGTGGGGATTACTGCAGAGGGTGGGGATTACTGCAGAGGGTGGGGATTACTGCAGAGGGTAGGGATTACTGCAGAGGGCAGGGATTATTACAAAGGGTGGGGATTACTGCAGAGGGTGGGGATTACTGCAGGGAGGTAGGAATTAGTCCAGAGGGTTGGGATTACACAGAGGGTGTTGATATCACTGCAGAGGGTGGGGATCACTGCAGAGGGTGGAGATTGCTGCAAATGCTTCAGCAAGCAGGAGCATTTGGTGTGTGTTTTCTTACAGGTATTCTGTTAACAAGTTCTCCCAATTTCTCTGTATGTAAAAATGTTTATAGCCCACCTTTCTTTCAATACCATCATTCTATGACCTGCTCTTTTTTTTCCATTACCTTCCTGCAATCACTTTTTCTAAGGAGAAATCAGATGTTATGCAGGCTGCTGTTCTTTTCATTACATTTTTTCCCCTGGTGACTTTTAGGATATATTCTTTAGCCCTGTTTTTAATGTTTGATCATAGTGTGGGGCTCTCCTCCCATCTAGTCTACCTCCCTTGCATTAGCATTCTCAGTAACAGTTTGCTTCTGTTTTTTAAATTAAATTTAGGAAAAAAAAATAGCATGTTTTCATATTGATTGCTATAGCAATTCTACTTTGGGGTAGAATTATTTTCATATTTTCTTATTCAAATATTAAAATAAGACCCTAAAAGCTGTACATTAAGTGTTAAAATAGCCACAATATGTGTATGACCTTGATTCCCAATTCCATAGGAATGAATTAACATATTGTGGCATATTCAAACAGTAGAATATCACTCAAAAATGCAAATCAGTGAAGTTCTGATAAATACGACATGCAAAATCTGAAATATATGATTCAAAGTGAAAGCAACCAGAATAAATATATCTTTCCTGTGACACAATTTTTATATACTTTTAGAACAGAACAAATTAAAACTGTTTTAATTATAGATGTTAGAACAGTGAAGTTTGGTCAGAGGATAACTGAATGAAAAGAATCAGAGAATTTAGAAAGCACGGGAGATGGAAACAGTCGTATGTTGACTGTGGTAATGGTTACATGGTGAATAATCTGTCCAAACCATCAAAAGCCATACTTTTGTTAGACTGTAAATATAGTAAGGCACTTGTACTCTTGGCCCCCAAATCAATAATGATGATAAATAACTTATTAAACATAAGTAAGTAATAAAATAAAGAACTAGAGACTAGATCAGAAAAAAGTTCACAAAGTGAACAAAAAACTACAAAAATACAACAAAAAACTACGAAAGAAAAGGTTAAAGCATTAAGACATTTCCTCTTTCTGTTGATTTGATAGACCAGGTATTTATATCAAAGTCATGATAATTTAAAAAGCAGTATAGTTTTATTTTTTAAATATTTTCTGAAATATTGTGGAAAGGACAACAGATGTCTGTACCAGTGCACAAAAATCTAAGGAGAGGGAGAAAATCCAAGTATTTGAGCAGGACTGAAACCAGACTAGTTCTGAGGGCCACATGCAGGGAAGGCTTATATTTTGACAGTCCCTTAGTGTTTAGGGTAGAACATAAAGGCTCATGAGCAATAAAATCCATCACTTCAAGGATAATTCATTCATGTAAAAAGGCAAACAAACAAACAATTAAATAAATAAATAATAAATAAATAATCTAAGCCTGTTTCAATCCCAGACAAGCACAAAAGCAAGGATTGTTGCTTTGACTCTGATAAGGAAGACGGATGTGGTACAGAAAAACTCCATAGAAACTTTGGACTCAAGAAAGATCTCAGGCTTATTCATAGCAAAAATACATATCATTTCCATAGTTCTAAAACTCAAATAAAAGCAGTTTTGTAACAAGAAAGGTCCTTTGGTTCCCTGAAGTAACAAACGTAAAATTCCTAGGGATGAAAGCCACACCACTTATGCTTCAAAGAATTCCCATAAGTCATTTTATTTGGGCACTAAGAATTTCAGTCAAAAGTGGCTCCACAAAAGGACACAGCACTGTAAGAGAGAATCATTCAAAAAAGAATAAAAATTAACAAACAAAAACAAACTCATACAAACTTCAGAAAATTTTGACAACCATTCAATTATTATGAGGATTCTATTCCATTAAATAGCATTATAATTTCTTTAACAGTCAATTGTCTAAAGTCATTATATAGATCAGCATTTACTATGTTCCTCTGTCTTGCACTTGCAGTGGGGTAAACAGCAGTGTGCACTACGGTCTGAGACTGACCTACCTCCTAAATGACTACTTATATGCAAAAAAGTATAGTCACATCAATAAAGTATTAGATATATATTGATAAATAACAAATTTTCCCCAGAAAACACATCTGACAGAGGTTTATCATCCAGAATACATAATGAACTCAAAAAAACAAAGAATCAAGAAAGGAAGTAACCCAATTAAAAGATGGGCTAAGGAGCTGAACAGATAGTTCTCCAAAGAAGAATTAAAGATGGTTAAGAAGCATCTAATAAGGTGTTCAACATCATTAGTAATTAGGAAAATGCAAATTAAAACCAATTTAAGAGTAAATCGTACCCAGTCAGACTGGCTAAGATCAAGAGAGCAAATTATACCAAATGTTGGAGAGGATGTAGGGAAAGGGGAACACTCAGCCACTGCTGGGGGGATTGCAAATTTGTTCAACCCTTATGGAAAGCAGTGTGGAGAACTCTTAAATAACTACAAATGAACCTACCATTTGACCCAGTTATACCACTCTTTGGAACATCCCCAAAGAATTTATCCTATTGCAGAGACACTTACTTATACATCCATGTTTGTTGCTGCTCTTTTCACAATAGCTAAGAGATGGAAGCAATCTAAGTGTCCTTAGACTGATGAGTGGATAATGAAAATGTGGTTCATTTATATGATGGAATTTTACTCAGCAGTAAAGAAAGATGAAAACATGAAATTTGTAGGTAAATAGATGGAACTAGAAACTGTCATACTAAGTGAGGTAACAAAGACTCAGAAAAACAAACGATGTATGTTCACCCTCATATGTAGATCCTAGCACCAAATCCTCATAAGTGAGTATGTATCCAGACATAACTAGAGGAACCAGAATAATGAAACGGAGACAGAAGGTAAAGGAGAAGAAAGAATCTGAAAGAGAATAACAATAGGAAACAGGTGTTAATAAGGGAGACATGGATAAAAATAGGGTTATTTTAAGGGGAGAGGGGAGGGAGGATTATACAAGGAACCCTGGGGATAAAGGGAAAGAAGCAGCTCAAGAGAGTTGGAACCAAATGAGAAAGGTATTATTAAGGGAGAAATGGGAAAAGTGGGGGCACTTTAAATGGGGAAACTGTGGTGGAAGGGTTAGACAATATGAAAGATAAATAATGCCTAGCTAGTTTTAAAAAAACCAGAGGGAACCATACTAGTTCAACAAGCTACTGACAAATTATACATACAACTACCTCAAGGAACATAATATGTCTAGCCAAGGTTTATCTGAGAATCTTTGGTCTTTGACCAAGATTTACTTACATAGCACATGGTAATTAAAAGTACCAAACTGGTGGAACTAACCTTCTTGGATGTTTAACAACCATACTTTGAGGCCTATACTAATTTGATCAGAGGGACTTAAAGGACAGTTTTTGCTTCTTGCCCTCCAATGTTGACTAACTTCCAGGGGACAATGGAGCCTCTCTCAAAATGTCCTGTAACTGGTGAGTAACCCGGCCTCTTGATGAAGGAGGCCATGGAGACCCCACCAGATGGATTTTAACTAGTGTGCAGTCTATAAAGAGGTGGATCAACATAGAGGAAACATTTCCTCCATGTTTTCAAAGTGAAGCCATCCATAGTCAAGCAGGACTTTTGACTTATCTTCACATAGGTGGAACTGGTAGAGGAAAGGAGCCAGGAGCTCCTCCCAAGCCCATGTGACTCCTGAGGAACAAATCCTTAAACAACCTTAAGAGTAAAAATAAATTGGTTTATCTGGGCCAAATGCATGGTCTTAAACACCCAAAAGGAAAGTATAACCAAAGATTAAAGGGATCATTATTATTCTTTAAGAGTCCATGTATATAGCTAAAGGCTACATAACAAGGAACAATGCCAGACAGGAGATACCTTCCTTTGAGTTTTTGGCCAGGGTGGCCCAAGAGACTCCCAAACAGTAACCCAGAAGAGAAATGGGAAATGAACAGAAGACCCCAATCTTATCTAAAGGAATATTGGCAATAGCTTGCTGCTAGATGAGGAAGAGCTGGTCTTCCTAAAACAAGGAACTATAGATAGGCTGGCTAGACTCAGCAGATGGACAAGAACTGGGGAACATCTGGGGACACTGACAACACAGTGGACCGTAACAAGAATGACAGAGTACATGGGAGACGGGGCATGGGAGGGTGTCACTTGGGATGTGTGTATATAGATTAACAAAATTGTTTAGGATATACTATATGAAATACACACACACATACACACACATAAAAATCAATCAATAAAAATGAGTTATATTTGAGGAAGAAGCGTAAAAATTTTCTTTGTGTTAATTAGTAGATATGAAAACCATTACCACTGAAATCTACTCAATGGCTTTGTATCCATGCTCAGGTGCCAAGGATCTCAGAAAGTAACCGACTATGTCTAGTAATAATCAGATATATAAAGATTAGAGATGCATGTGCAAACATCTAAGTGTTAGTTGCATTAAAAATGAGTTTTTCTGCATGAAACAGTATATTTTAATAATGAAATGGAAGTCTTTTTTAATGGTTAAAACATCATTCAAATTCATGTCAAAACCTCATTCAATTTTATGTCTTATAGGGTCTATACTGAGTACAATAATGTATAACTGCATTAATTCAACTGTAAACCTAAAAAATACAGCCAATTTTGAAAGAGATGCATCTTAGCTCTGGAAATTGTTATCGAATATGTCAGTGCTGTTGTAATGAAATGCTTCTTCTAATTATGTAGTTATTAAATAAATAATTTTTAAAAATCAAAGCTGATGGTTTTTAAACACCACCTTATTTTTTAAGCTCAATTTCTATAGGACAGTAATCTGGGTAAAACTTAGCTTAAAAAGACATGTGTAAGGTATAATCCCTATTCTAAATAAATTAACATGCTTAGATTTATTGAGCTTCTGTTATATACCTGAAATCATGTTAGTGAGTAAAAAGGAAAGGATAAATGAAATATGATCTTCTACCTGAGATATTTACAAACAATTGAAGATAGAAAAAAAATATCATTTAGCAAAACAGAGACAGAGATGAAACCAAAGATATGGGAAAGAATCAATTAATGCAGAGCTTTGGAAGTCATGCTAAGACAATTGATGAGAAGTCATTGAAAGTTTTCATCAAAGTAGTAATAGAATCAGAACTGTAAGCCTTGCTGCTGTGTGCAGATATTCATAAAGGAGATGCATATGGAGACAGAAAGATAAGATTTTACAAGAAGGAAAGTAATCCAAATTAAGGCAGTGGGAGAGAAATGAAACGTTCTTTAAACTTCTGCTCACAGAAATATCTAAACTAATTTACCCTGACCCCCCAATCACCCCTCAAAAGCCGGCATTACTGCCTCAGCCATCCCCACCTGACTCTCATCTTTACATTCGCACTGATAGCAAGGTCCCTTCACATGACTCATTCAAGTAGATTTTGCCCAGTATCTGATAAATACCCGATAGCTAAGACATTTGCTTTGCTGGACCATATGAATCAGGGGAGCTGATATAGAGAGGACATGCATCTTGCCTCCTGTTTTCGTTGGCTTCCTCCTAAGTTGGCAAAAGTCTGTGGTCTTGAAAGGAAGGGAATTGATTAAAATTTAAAAAAAAAAAAACAGAAAACCATGTGGAGCATCTGCACTCTGTGTAGAGCCCTGTTATGAAACCTCCTGTCCCTGCTTCACTGAGCTTGACAGTGGCCAGCACCAACTGTTTGGTTAATGAGGCCACAAAGGCTGCAGAAAAAGAAACATCCTACAACCTTCAGATAGTCACTGTTCAGAACTGGCTCCTTTATACAAAATTCTTACCATTATCTGTTTATTTGAGCACCTATTACGTGTCCTGAACAGTGGAACATTGTTTTTCCTACTCACAATCCAGAGACCTCCTGCCTATTTGTCTTTTTATGGAGAAAAGATATTTTGAATATTTATTTCTTATTTACCATCAGTTTGTATATAAATTATGAAGTCAAGGCACTTTTATTTTAGCCATGTAGGCATTTTTATTTTCATTTCATTTGTGGGGCATCACAATGCTGCAAGCTACTCATAATTCCCAAGAAAGAAAATTGTGAAAAGTTTTGTCCTTTTCTCTGTATCAAATGATGGGCAAGGAAGCAACATATGTCCCACTAGTACAGTAGAATGTAAGTGAATAGTCCTTTAGTGGGAGAGATGATTCAAAAGCTTTTCATCATAAACTCAATAAACGCTCTGTTTTTCTGCTTGCTGTGATCATCATCTTTTACTTCCTGATGTGGATGTTTAATAAGATCTCTGGCAGGAATCTGGCAAATGCTGTAAGGCTCCTACCATGTGGGTGTCCAGGATCTGTGATATAAGCCTCCAAATGAATCCTCAAGTCAAGCCACAGATGGCACAGCAGCTCCACTGTTGTCCACCGACTAGCCTTGTGCTGAATGTGAAATGTAAATCACTGTCCCTAAGATCACCAGAGAGTTTGTCTTTGTTGCTTAAATGCACTGCAGCTGACTTAGCAACGTGGTGACCTAGCTCTTCGTGAATATAATATGACATTTTTCTATTAATTTTTTTCAAGAATAAGTCATCATTTCATCACTATGAAAATTACTAGGAACTGTTGTAACCAATTGGAAAGCAAAAACAATTTCAAGAACCTTCAAGAATGCTTATTTGTAATCATCATATTAAGTGACTATGCTGGTTTCAAAGACAAATGTTGCACAAAACCATATGTCTGTGTGTGTGAGGGAGAGAGAGAGAGAGAGAGAGAATACTAGAGTATGGAGGAGGACTAGCGGGAGTGGGAAAGGGAGATCAAGGAGAGAGGGGAGGGTATGAAGGATGAAACTGGTCAACAGGAATGATATATTTGAAAGAAATTGTCTTCATGATGCAAGACAATATACAATGAATACACATCAAGAAGAAACAGACACACACACACACACACACACACACACACACACACACAGAGTTATAGAAAGCAATGTGGCCCACACCATAAGTACGATGTAGAACACCTGAGACCGTAAAGTCAGCCTGCCAGCACTTGCTCCTCATCCACATGCAGAATACATAAAGGAAGTTCAAGGAAATTGTTCCAGAAATTTAAAAAATAATATTCACTTTAGTATTTTCCTAAATAGTAGCCAAGGGGAATATTTGCCCCATCCAGCTATCAGAAATTACCTGTGAATAGCTACTAATATTTTTACTGATATATTTGTGGTTATTGCACACTGGAAGAATCAAATCAGCAGCTATTGATTTCTTCAAGGGAAGAGTTCAAGGAAAAACCGAGTCTGCAGTGTCATAAAGGAAAAGGCAAGGCAGAACCAATCCTATATTTGCAAGGGGAGTGTGCAATCTGAGGCACACACTGTGTACCTCAGGCAATGGGACTCATTGGGAGATCTATGAGGACAACATGAAAATTTGGACTTTCAACCACAAAGACACGGGTGGAAACATTTATAAGGAAAGTGTATGGGGATGGTGTGCTTTATCAAATTGTTAAAATGTGACTGTTTAAATTCTGTTGTTGCTCAAGGCCCCAAAGATAAAGGAAAAAAGCAAGCATCTCAAGCACCTGTACACATCTGATAGTGAGAAGGCAGACTCCATATGCAGGGCATGTCATGAGATTATGAAACATATTCTTTATGTACAGTCATCAGCCCCATCCAAGTACCAGGGGAAGACTGGATGAGAGCAAGTAAATGTTTAGAGAATGTAATTAGTGCACTGTGAGTGAGTGTGTGTGTGTGTGTGTGTGTGTGTGCATAAGTGTGCATGTGAGTATGTGTGTGTGTGTGTGTGTGTGTGTGTATGTGTATGTGTGTTGAGATTAGGGAGATGCTCACAGCATGGGAAACAAAATGTTTCTCCAGAATGATTAGGGGCTTTGTGGCAAAGTCCTCACAGGCATTCCTAGACCCTGAGAGACTTGGGGTTGGTGCCTGGCTCAGACATGGAAAATATGAACATGAGAATCTATGACTAAAAGAGCACTTCATTGACAGGTGAAACTTCCCTTGAAAAGAAGACAAAATGTTACATGGGAACCAAGGTTAGCCTAGGCCATTGAAGCTCCAGAGATATGTGACACAGCCAGGTAGGTGATCGATGCAGAAAACCAGAGATCCAGCGTGAAGAGGCAGAAGACAGCGAGTGCTTCTATTCAAATCACACCACACGGAACAAAGAAAATCAGCATTTTGCATGGTCACTGTGTTGGCCAGTTTATTGCTTCTCAGCTTTGAAAGCACCATTCAATATATACTTGGTAACAAAAATTATTTTTTCTTTACTTCTTCCTTATGGTAAGCCTGATGCTAAGGCTCCTCAGGATAGCATACTGGATGATGACTACGGAAAGAAGCTATAGTTTCTGCCAGGGGTCAGAGAGAACCACATGGGTGTGAGACTACGTGGTGGCACACTGGTTCATCTGAAGGTAACCATTCCAGAGTCCTCTCAGTCTAGAACCTAAAAGCTGTGCTGCTGCAAGCTCCCAAGTCTTCATTCCCATGCCTGTGCCAGACTCCCACTGCAAGTCTATAGACTAGACACCAAAGTCCTGCCTTCCTATTTGTGCTCTGGAAGGATTATTATTATCTGAGTAAAAGTTACCCCATCCAAAACTGATGAAATGAGAGAAATTCCCTTCTATCCAGAGAGCAGAATTTTTTTACCGTTTAAGCTCAATGTAGTTTCTGCCTCCTGACTAAACGCAGACTGCTACAGTAAACAGTGCAATTATTACAGCCACACATCAGGTTAGGCTCCTGCTTCTTACCCTTCATCTTCCTATCCCCACCAACTCTGTAGGAGTCAGATTAACCCTGTGAGAGGTAGAGGTGGGTAAACATAAGAAAATTTGAAGAAATAAAGAAAACACAGATTCCCTGCCCTGACAGCCTTCTTAATCACTACAGTCTCTGAATAACAGAGATTGTATAGCTATTATATGCATCACTGTAATTTAACCATAAGAAAGATACAGAGATAATTCAGAAACAAATGCAAGTAATCAGTGACTATGATACAGATTCTCTCTTAGGCCAGGGCCAGAGCACAGACTTAGGAATTAGATGAACTGTGCTAGGTCCTTGTGTTCATCAGCCCTAACTGTGTTCCCAGACAAATGCCTTACCTTCTCTAAGTTTAATGTTCCTTATCTACAAAATGAAGACAAAAACCAATAGCCATACAATTTTAATGATAATTAAATAACTTAAAATGCTTATGCAAAGCTCAAAAGCATCAACTATCCAACATACCCCATATTAGGAAGCTTTAGTGTAATTCAGTTTGCAATTTCTTTAGCTAACATAGACACCATCTTCAGAAATACGTAATCAACTTTGAGGCGCAAGATATATGTGAGAAAAGGGCACTGACCCTTTACCTTGTTGTTGCTTTTGTTTTACGTTGATTTCAGCTACAGTTGAAAAACCCATCAAAATCAGCAAAGACTATTGCCCAGTCAGTACAATGGTCTGGCATGCAAAGACCTTACTTGCATATAAATTTCATTTTCTCTATGACAAATATTAGGAGAGAGTAAATTCCTTTAGAAATTTTTATTTTGTTTGAGATTTATACTCCTTGTTAATGAAATATGCAACCAATTAGAGGATTTCTTCAAGGTTAGAATGAAAATATTGATGTACACTTTCAGGACAAATTGTAATACACTTAATTCTCATTTGATGGTTTATAGAAACAATATCAATAGAACAAAGAACATAAGAATAATAAAGAATATTTATACTCTTTCTTGATCACTGCCATATACTTTTGATTCAAAAAGTTTCTCTGCCAGGCATGGTGGGCCATGCCTTTAATCCCAGCACTTGGGGCACAGAAGTAGGTGATTCTCTGTGAGTTCAAGGCCAGCCTGGTCTACATAGTGAGTTCCAGACCAGCTGGGGCTAGAGGGAGACCCTGTCTTAAAAAGATAAATAAATGAATGAATAAATAAATAAATAAATAAAAAGTTTCTCTGGTCATGGTGGCACATGCCTTAAATCCCTGTACTCCAGAGATCTCTGTGAGATTGAAACCAGCCTGGTCTACACAGTTCCAAGCCTACTCAGAAAAAAAAATAAGCAGTTCTATAATTTACCTGCTACATAAGTTATCCAGCAGATTTCATCTATACATGTAATGTTTTATTTTTATAATAAGAATTTGTGGCATTTTTGCATATTAATCATTCATCACTAGACTATTTAGAAGATAAAATATCCAATTTGAAGTTGTTATGCCATTTTTTTCTCCAAAAACATTCTCCTGTCTCATTTATATGGATGTTAAATTTATGTGTGCTTAGATTGTTTTAATCATAATCAAGACCACTGAAGGCAGAGTATGATGGCAGCTGAGGAAGATCCTCCCGTGACTGTCAAATCTTAGACCAGCCAGTTACACAACAAACCACTTTCAAAAAAAATTTAAGGGAATATACCATATTGTCGGTTTTTTTTTTTTTATTTTTTTAAATTTATTTTTTTTTACACCCACTTCCCAGGTAGTACCCTCCCATAGCCTCCCTCCCCCTACTAGAGCCCTTATGCTCTGATATCTGTGCTACTGTCTGCTGTGTTGTCGGCACACCCAGCCATTCCCCACTACTTGTCCATCTGGTGAATCTAGTCAGCCTATCTAGAGGTCTTTGTTTAGGAAGGTCAGCTGTTCCTCATCTAGTGGTAATCAGTTGTTGGGTTTTAAAATAAGAAAAAGCGCACTGAAAAACACAGGAAGGAAAAAGCAGCCCCCGTCATCCTTCCCTCATGTCTGAGCAACACAAAATAGAAAAAAAGAGATAGAATTCAGTCTAGGGCCTTTCACATTGAAACTCAATGCCAGAAAGATCCCTACCATCCCTAGAACCTGGACAGTAACTGCAACCTCTGGAACAGTGTTACCCATGGCAACCAAGGTTCTGCTGCTACCACACTTCACCCAACCTTAGCAGGAGGCAACACATAATACTGAATGTTTCAGTCCTGCTCCATTGCAGAAGCAGCATCCGTAGATTGTGGGCTTAGTGCACGGTACAGTGATATAGTATTGGTGACCACATAACTGCTTGCCCTAATTCCTTTTCCAAATGCAGGAAGCTTATCATGAAAACAGCAATTGTCTGTGAAGGGAAAGATGGGGGATAAAAAGAGGAGGGCACCATATTATATCATAAAAGTCTGAGAACAATCCCGCGTGGTGATGCAGACTCTCATTGTGGCTAATGACAAGCTGATGACCATGGACAGACATCTGGGATGGCTTTGGCCTCTTAAGCTCTCCCAACTTTAGACTAAGCAGCACACCAAATGCAGATTTGGAACAATCCTGACTTTGGATTGGTAATAATGCTGAAACAAACACATGGTGGAGTGGCAACCTGAACCTTAGGTACCAAATAATAAAGGAGACTACAGACTCAGGCAAAACAGCCTGCTTAGGATTACTGGGCAAATGAGCGCAAACAAATCAGATTATGAAGACTGGAATAAACATTGTAGTTTATGGTGTGCAATGTTGTAAATCAACAAGAACTTTCAGGAAAACAAGACCTTACCCAAGGGTGAAAATAAATAAACTAATTATTAAATGATGTGAGTGAACTCTCAGAGGGATAATTGCAACCATTTTTTTTAACATAAAATCAGTAAGGAACTTTAAGAAAACACTGAGAAATCATTTTATATTCCAATACAAAAGTTCAATAAAGAGCTGGATGCAAGAAAAATATTGAGATGAAAAACACACTAAGTGAAATTAAGAATGCCACTGAACACATCAATAACAGAATAGCCCCAAAGAAGAAATGATTAGTTCTTGAATCAGAGTGTCTGAAAATAAGGAGTTTGAGGAGAAAAGCAGGGAAAAGAATGCAGAGTAAAGATTAGAAGGATTTGGAGGTCAACATTTAAAAACCAGTACTTTAGTTGTTAAGGGCTCACGGGGAACTTGAGAATGCTAAAGGGATAGAAAGAATATTTGGGGAGATAAAACCAGAAAACTTCCCAGTTACTGATGAAGGTACAAATATCCAGATACAGGATGTCAAAGGTCAAAAAAACGCTTGGAAAGAAACACAAGTGTATTTCGAGACATTAAAATCAAGTCCTCAAAAGTTGGAGATGAAGAGAATATTCTTAAGGTAGAAATAAAATAAAAACAAATTACACATAAGGGTACCTCAGTTTGCCTGGCAGTATATTTCAAGCAGAAACCTTACCAAGTAGCAGAGAGTGACAGACTTTTCACAGTACATGAGGAAATCACTGTCAAGAATGCTGGTCCCAACAAAGCTGTTCCGTAGAAATGAAGAAGGGATAGGCATTTCTAGATAAACAAAAGCAGAGAGAATGCATCTCCCCCAGACTTGTCCTAAAAAGGATACTAAAAAGAGCTTTTCAGTCTGAAAGAAAGAGATGCTAGTAATTATGAAGAAAACAGGAAGGTTTCACAGTTTATCCCATTTCAGGATGTTTTCTAATTAGCATACAAAGTAACATATATTAGTTATTCATCCTCTACCCCATCTCCATGTACCCCTCCCACTTGTATCTTTCTGCTCCTGGGTAGTATATTTAGCAAAGAATAAAGCAAAACCTTTTTAAAAGTAACATCTATAATTAAAATGTTC